>NC_057811.1:225682491-226027846 GCF_018294505.1 Triticum aestivum | reverse complement strand
GTTCGCCGCCCCGCCGGAGCCCGACGAGGTACTGCCGCCGCCCGTTGACTTTGCCGTTTTTCGTTTTTTTTAAACCCTTCGTTAAAAAAAACCCTAGATCGGTTTTTTTCGGTTTTATTATTTTTCGAGCGTTCACCGAACCGTTCGTTTCGACGAACGCGTTCGTCGGTTTTTCTCTGTTAACGAACGTCTGTTCTTTAACCGTTCGTCCGTTTTTCTTTTTCGTCGGAGCTTTCTCGTTATTTTCTCAGATTCGATTTCTGATCGAATTTTCGAATCTGTTTAACTTCTCGCTCGTTTATCGGAATCAGGCGATTCAAGCGCCTAGAGTTTCGTCTCGAAATTCTCTTTCCGTTTAACCTACTCAAACAAGTTTTTGCTACAGTAAAATATGACATAGATCCAGATTAGTAAATGAAGTTTCTTTCTTTGGCTGTTTGACTTCCGTTGCTTCTTTCGAGTGGATTCTTTTTGCAAACCGGAGTTCTTAAGTTGGACTTTCTGGTTGGATCTTTCATTCGAGTTTTACCTGTGCATTAGATGAGTACTGATTGTATGCTTGTTTGTTTGCGGTAGAGTACCCGGAGTGTGCCGCTTGTTACTTCGAATCGCTAGGTTTTGCGGATCATCAGCAAGGCAAGTAACACTTTGATCATATCCCGTTCATACCCAGTTTTTATTGCATTAGATCTGTTTTCCTCAAACACTTGCATGATTAGGATCTAATTAAATTTTGGGTATTGGGAAGTAGTTGAGGTAGAACCTATTACCTATTTTCTTATCAAACCCTTGGGAGTTACTTCTACGTTGCTTTCATTATTGCCATGCTATGCTCGTAGACGTGGATTGGGTTTGAGTGAAATTCATGACAGATGTGAGATTGTTAATTAATGGTTTACTTAAGGTGGCAACTTAAACTCACATCTGGGTGGATTGAGGTACCTGGGTATTCCAGGATTGCCTGTTTTTCTTTTGGACCGCCACCCAGGTTCAAAGGGATCATGAGATTATTCATGCTAGAAACTTCCGTGTGCAGCCGCAAGCTATTATGGGCTCTAGCATAGTTGATTAAGTTGTGTGAACTCTTACAGTGGTAGACTAGCAGATGTAGGGGAAAGTAGGTGTAACTGTTTACCCATACGTAAGGTGCAAACACTTCTGAAAGACCGTGTCTTGGTCATCCGTTACTCAAACACCATGTAGCGCGAGTAATCCAACGGAGGAGATCAAGTCTTGTGGGGAAAAGTGCACAAACCTCTGCAGAGTGTACAAACTAATCATGGTTAGCCGTGTCCCCGGTTATGGACAACTTGAGTATCTAGTACTTGGATTATCATGTGAATCTCATCACTATATTACTTCTAATTAATTTTGTTGGGTTATTGATGACTTTTTAATTGGGATTGAGATGCTGTCAACCATCTCAATGTTTCACAACCACCATGATAGTTAAATAAAATTTATTCCTTTGAAGTAGGATAAAATTGGCTTTTCGCAAAACTGTAACCATAGAGCTTTCCACCAGCCATATATGCATGTAGTATAGCATTGTTATTGTTCATTATTCTCTATGTGTTACATTGCCAGCATATTCTATGTGCTGACCCATTTTCGGGCTGCAACGTTTCATGTTGCAGACTTTTCAGACGACGAGTAAGGTGCCTTAGGTCGTGGTCTTATACTCAGTGATGCCGCTGGAGTTCATGGACTCACTTATCTTCCAAGTCTTCCGCTGTTATCGTTTTAGATGGCCTTAAGCCATGTTTATCATACTTAATCTCTTCGGAGATATTCGATGTAATAAGTGTGTGATTGCTACTCTGTTATAAATCCTCCATTTGTACTGTGCGTGTCAGCATTACTGATCCAGGGATGACACTGGTGCACAGCAGCACATACCATTTGAGGTCTGGTCGCTACATTATCTGTGGTGACAATGGGATATCACGTGATCCTTTGTGTATGCTTTGGTGATCAACTTGCGGGTTCCGCCCATGAACCTATGCATAGGGGTTGGCACACGTTTTCGTCTTGACTCTCCGGTAGAAACTTTGGGGCACTCTTTGAAGTACTTTGTGTTGGTTTGAATAGATGAATCTGAGATTGTGTGATGCATATCATATAATCATACCCACTGATACTTGAGGTGACATTGGAGTATCTAGGTGACATTTGGGTTTTGGTTGATTTGTGTCTTAAGGTGTTATTCTAGTACGAACTCTTGAATAGATCGATCCGAAAGAATAACTTTGAGGTGGTTTCGTACCCTACCATAATCTCTTCGTTTGTTCTCCTCTATTAGTGACTTTGGAGTGACTCTTTGTTGCATGTTGAGGGATAGTTATATGATCCAATTATGTTATTATTGTTGAGAGAACTTGCACTAGTGAAAGTATGAACCCTAGGCCTTGTTTACTAGCATTGCAATCCCGTTTACGCTCACTTTTATCATTAGTTACCTTGCTGTTTTTTATATTTTCAGATTACAAAAACCTATATCTACCATCCATATGGCACTTGTATCACCATCTCTTCGCCGAACTAGTGCACCTATACAATTTACCATTGTATTGGGTGTGTTGGGGACACAAGAGACACTTTGTTATTTGGTTGCAGGGTCGTTTGAGAGAGACCATCTTCATCCTACACCTCCCACGGATTGATAAACCTTAGGTCATCCACTTGAGGGAAATTTGCTACTGTCCTACAAACCTCTACACTTGGAGGCCCAACAACGTCTACAAGAAGAAGGTTGTGTAGTAGACATCAAGCTCTTTTCTGGCGCCGTTGCCGGGGAGGTGAGTGCTTGAAAGTATATCTTTAGATCTTGTAATCGAATCCTTTTGTTTCTTGTTTTATCACTAGTTTATTTTATAAAAGAAAACTACAAAAAATAGAATTAAGTTTGCCTCATACGCTTCATCTTTTTAATATCTTTCGTGAGTATGATGGAAAGGAATATTGTGCCAAAGTGTTAGAAGAAGAATGCAATAAAATGTTTGGCACTAAATCTTTGATTGATGAGCATGATTGCAATGTTGTTAGTATGAACTCTTTGAATATCCATAGTACTAATGATGATTGCACTAGTTATGATGAAAATGTCTCCTATAAACATGTCAATTTTTGTGGAGTGCATTGGGTTTGCATGTACACACCAAATAGGGAAGATAGATATTGCAAGAGGCATAAGCATTTAGAAACTAAATTGTTGCAAGAAAGGCTAGATGTTTGTGCTGAAAATTTAAATTTTCTTAGCCGTACTTGTGAACTTTGCAATAACGGGGTCATTAACTATCCGATGCAAATTGTTTCATGATCTAATCGTGTCCAAAAAATGTGATGACTTGATTTCCCTTGCATATTATAATGAACTTAGTTTGCTTATGGGTTACGAAGAAATGAAACGTATAACTAAGCATCTTCCAGAATTTGCCCGTTATAAACTTCTTGATTTTGATCTAGAGAAAATTTGTATGTATTGTGCGGTAAATTGCATTGAAAATCCTTATATTGCCAATTACATAAAGACAAGAAAACAAATAGAAGATGAAGTGAATACTAATGAAAGGGAAGAGACTTCCCAATATCCTCCTATTATTTCTTATGATGAATCAGGTAACGAGGAGGAGCCTTCTATTCAACCAATCTCATTAATAAGGAGCTCCAAAAATAGGATTGAACCCACACATGATGTGGTGAAGAAGAAGAAAAGAAAAAGGAAGAGAGGTAAAAAGATATCTCTCCCAAATAATGTTGCTCCTATCATTGTTGTGCCTAATGAAAATGAATAAAAAATAATTGTGGAAGATGATGCACTTGATGATGATCTCGTTATGCCTATTTCTTGTTGTGATGATTATGATTGGGAGGATAATGATACTTCTTATGATCTTGAAAATCTTTTTGGCACTTGCTTGGAAGAATATGATAATAATGTTTGCTATATTAATGGTGCTATCTATACTATTAATGATGAGAGTGATTATGCTTATGATATGAAAAGGCCCAAGCTTGGGGATGCTATGTTTTATGAGAATGACATGTTTGAGAATATATTTTCTGAAATTAATGTTTGTCCCAAGCTTGGGGATGCTACGTTTAATGAAGATGATATTTTTAGCCTCCCAAGTTTTGATGAGCAAATTTATTATGAGGATAGCATGCCTCCTACTTATGATGATTATATTGATGAAAGTGGGTTTAGAAGAGTGTCAACTTTAGGAAGTAATGATACCACTATTTTGGAGGATGTTGAATCTTATTGTGATGAATGTGAAAGTGGATTTGGAGAGGTCATGAATTTATTTAGTGATGATTCCACTATCTTGTAAGTGGCTTCAATCGATTATGATGAGAACAAAGTTGCTACTTATGATGATTATTGTGATGAAACTTATGCTATAAAAAGTAGTGATGACTATGTTTATAAAACTTGTCATGATTATGATTACCCTTTTTCTGAACATTACTCTTTTAATGTCAAAACAATTTATAGTATTCAAGTCTCTTATGATACTCCCACTATTCCGAAAGAGAATAAATTTGCTTATGTGGAGAGTAGTAAAATTTCTATGCAAGTAGATCATGAAAATAATGCTTTATGTGTTAGTTATATTTTTGAATTCATTAATGATGCTACTGAAAATTATTATGAGGGAGGAATATATGCTTGTAGGAAATTGTAATAATATCAAGTTTCCTCTCTATGTGCTTAAAGTTTTGAAGTTATGCTTGTTTTGCCTTCCTATGCTAGTTGATTATTGTTCCCATAAGTTGTTTGCTCACAAAATCCCTATGCATAGGAAGTGGATTAGACTTACATGTGCTAGTCATATTCTTCATGATGCTCTCTTTATGTTTCAATTCTTATCTTTTAGGTGAGCACCATTGAAATCATCATGCCTAGCTAGGGGCGTTAAACGTTAGCGCTTGTTGGGAGGAAACCCAATTTTATTTTAGTTTTTTTGCTTTTTGGTTATGTTTAGGAATAAATAATATATCTAGCTTCTGGTTAGATGTGGTTTTATGTTTTAATTAGTGTTTGTGCCAAGTAGAACCTTTGGGAAGACTCGGGTGAAGATCATGCTGTAAAAAACAGAAACTTTAGCGCTCACCAGATTAGCTAAAACTTTTTACTGGGGACTGCTATTTAGTTGATTATTTTTGCAGATGATTACTAGACAAATTACTCAGGTCCACCAATTTATTTTAGAATTTTTGGAGTTCCAGAAGTTTGCGTTAGTTACAGATTACTACAGACTGTTCTGTTTTTGACAGATTCTGTTTTTCGTGTGTTGTTTGCTTATTTTAATGAATCTATGGCTAGTAAAATAGTTTATAAACCATAGAGAAGTTGGAATACAGTAGGTTTAACACCAATATAAATAAATAATGATTTCATTACAGTACCTTGAAGTGGTGTTTTGTTTTCTTTCGCTAACGGAGCTTACGAGTTTTCTGTTAAGTTTTGTGTTGTGAAGTTTTCAAGTTTTGGGTAAAGATTCGATGGACTATGGAATAAGGAGTGGCAAGAGCCTAATCTTGGGGATTCCCAAGGCCACCCAAGGTAATATTCAAGGATAACCAAGAGCCTAAGCTTGGGGATGCCCCGGATGGCATCCCCTCTTTCGTCTTCGTTCATCGGTAACTTTACTTGGAGCTATATTTTTATTCACCACATGATATGTGTTTTGCTTGGAGCGTCATTTTATTTTCTTTTGTTTTGCTTGCTGTTTGAATAAAATACCAAGATCTGAAATTCTTAAATGTTAGAGAGTCTTCACATAGTTGCATAATTATTCCAACTACTCATTGATCTTCACTTATATCTTTCGGAGTAGTTTGTTGTTTGCTCTAGTGCTTCACTTATATCTTTTAGAGCACGGCGGTGGATTTATTTTGAAGAAATAGATGAACTCTCATGCTTCACTTATATTATTTGAGAGTCTTTAGAACAGCATGGTAATTTGCTTTGGTTATGAATTAGTCCTAATATGATAGGCATCCAAGAGGGATATAATAAAAACTTTCATATAAAGTGCATTGAATACTATGAGAAGTTTGATTCTTTATGATTGTTTTGAGATATGAAGATGGTGATATTAGAGTCATGCTAGTTGAGTAGTTGTGAATTTGAGAAATACTTGTGTTAAAGTTGGTGATTCCCGTAGCATGCACGTATGGTGAACCGTTATGTGATGAAGTCGGAGCATGATTTATTTATTGATTGTCTTCCTTATGAGTGGCGGTCGGGGACGAGCGATGGTCTTTTCCTACCAATCTATCCCCCTAGGAGCATGCGCGTAGTACTTCGTTTCGATAACTAATAGATTTTTGCAATAAGTATGTGAGTTCTTTATGACTAATGTTGAGTCCATGGATTATTCGCACTCTCACCCTTCCACCATTGCTAGCCTCTCTAAATACGCGCACCTTTTCGCCGGTATCATACACCCACCATTTACCTTCCTCAAAACAGCCACCATACCTACCTATCATGGCATTTCCATAGCCATTCCGAGATATATTGCCATGCAACTAACCACTGTTCCGTTTATTATGACATGCTTCATCATTGTCATATTGCTTTGCATGATCATGTAGTTGACATCGTATTTGTGGCAAAGCCACCTTCCATAATTCTTTCATACATGTCACTCATGAGTCATTGCACATCCCGGTACACCGCCGGAGGCATTAATATAGAGTCATATTTTGTTCTAAGTATCGAGTTGTAATTCTTGAGTTGTAAGTAAATAAAAGTGTGATGATCATCATTATTAGAGCATTGTCCCAGTGAGGAAAGGATGATGGAGACTACGATTCCCCCACAAGTCGGGATGAGACTTCGGACTAAAAAAAGAGAGAGAGGCCATAAAAAAGGAGAAAAGGCCCAAATAAAAAAATAAAAAAAAAGAGAAAAGGAGAGAAGGGACAATGCTACTATCCTTTTACCACACTTGTGCTTCAAAGTGGCACCATGATCTTCATGATAGAGAGTCTCCTATGATGTCACTTTCATATACTAGTGGCAATTTTACATTATAGAACTTCGCTTGTATATTCCAATGATGGGCTTCCTCAAAATGCCCTAGGTCTTCGTGAGCAAGCGAGTTGGATGCACACGCACTTAGTTTATTTTGTTGAGCTTTCATATACTTTTAGCTCTAGTGCATCCGTTGCATGGCAATCCCTACTCACTCACATTGATATCTATTGATGGGCATCTCCATAGCCCGTTGATACGCCTAGTTGATGTGAGACTATCTTCTCCTTTTTGTCTTCTCCACAACCACCATTCTATTCCACCTATAGTGCTATGTCCATGGCTCACGCTCATGTATTGCGTGAACATTGAAAAAGTTTGAGAAAATCAAAAGTATGAAACAATTGCTTGGCTTGTCATCGGGGTTGTGCATGATTTAAATATTTTGTGTGATGAAGATAGAGCATGGCCAAACTATATGATTTTGTAGGGATAGCTTGCTTTGGCCATGTTATTTTGAGAAGACATGATTGCTTTGTTAGTATGCTTGAAGTATTATTGTTTTCATGTCAATATTAAACTTTTGTATTGAATCTTATGGATCTGAATATTCTTGCCACAATAGAGAAGATTACATTGATAAATATGTTAGGTACCATTCCACATCAAAAATTCTGTTTTTATCATTTACCTACTCGAGGACGAGCAGGAATTAAGCTTGGGGATACTGATACGTCTCCAACGTATCTATAATTTTTGATTGCTCCATGCTATTATATTATCTGTTTTGGATGTTTATGGGCTTTATTAAACACTTCTATATTATTTTTGGGACTAACCTATTAACCCAGAGCCCAGTGCCGGTTTTTGTTTTTTCCCTTGTTTCAGTGTTTCGCAGAAAAGGAATATCAAATGGAGTCCAAACGGAATGAAACCTTCGGGAGAGTTTTTTTTGGAACGGAAGCAATCCAGGAGACTTGGAGTGTATGTCAGGGAAGCAACGAGGTGGCCACGAGGCAGGGAGGCGCGCCTACCCCCCCCCCCCCCCAGAAGCGCCCTCCACCCTCGTGGGCCCCTCGTGGCTCCCCTGACCGACTTCTTTCGCCTATATATATCTACCCTAAAAACTTCGGGGAGCAGAATAGATCGGGAGTTCCGCCGCCGCAAGCCTCTGTAGCCACCAAAAACCAATCGGGACCCTATTCCGGCACCCTGCCGGAGGGGGGATCCCTCACCGGTGGCCATGTTCATCATCCTGGCGCTCTCCATGACGAGGAGGGAGTAGTTCACCCTCGGGGCTGAGGGTATGTACCAGTAGCTATGTGTTTGATCTTTCTCTCTCGTGTTCTTGAGGTGATACGATCTTTCGTTCGGGCCTAGTAGAAAAAGGGGCTTTCGTTCGGGTCTGGCCAGCCCATTAGTCCCGATTCTGCCATGATCCGGGACCAATGGAGGCATTTGTCCCGGTTCGTGAGCCTAGGGGGCCGGCCGGGGCCTCGTGGGCATTGGTCCTGGTTCATCTGGGCCCATTTGTCCCAGCTCTTGGCACGAACCGGGAACAATGGGCCTTGCTCCTGGCCCACAACCATTGGTCCCGGTTCGTGGCAGGAACCGGGACAGAAGGATGGCTTTTAGTCCCGGTTCCAGCCACGAACCCGGACAAATGAGTTGCCTTTATATACCCCATCGCCGGCGAGCAGAGCACTCCACAGTGCTCTGTTTTTTGCTGGCCAGCAAGGAAGTGCATTTCGGTGCTCTAGCTCACCTCTTATGCATGTGAGGTGTTCGATGAAATGCCCGAGCCACACTAGTTAAGCTTTCTCCTCTCGAAGCTCGACCTCCGAGCTCCATTTTTTCCGAGACTTGTCTAGGTTTAGCGGTGCGTCACGCCCCGTCCTCGTCTTCACCGCCGTCGATCGCCCGCGCCGATCTCGTCGCCGGCACCACCGTGGTGAGCCTCTTGTTCTTATCTTCTTTCTGAAAGAAAAAAATCTACTTTAGATAGATACTTGTCTAATTTTCTTACTTTTGACACACATAATTATATATAATGCACGCAGATGAACCGGCAATGGATGTACGGTGACAGACACACCTCTGAGTACATTAAGGGCGTGCATAATTTTCTCGAAGTGGCTGAGGCAAACAAGCAGAATGGTTTTATGTGTTGTACATGCCCTAATTGTGGGAATACGAGGTCTTACTCTGACAAGAAAATCCTTCACACCCACCTGCTTTATAAGGGTTTCATGCCACACTATAATGTTTGGACGAAGCACGGAGAAATAGGGGTTATGATGGAAGACAGCGAAGAAGAAGAGGACGATGACAACTATGTGCCCCCTGAATACGGTGATGCTGCAACGGGGGAAGCTGAAGATCAAGAGGAAGCTGAAGATCCAGAGGAACCAGACGATGTGCCCGATGATGATCTCCGCCGGGTCATTGTTGATGCAAGGGAAAAGTGCGAAAGTGAAAAGGAGAAGCTGAAGTTCGATCGCATGTTAGAGGATCACAAAAAAGGGTTGTACCCCAATTGCGAAGATGGCAACACAAAGCTCGGTACCGTACTGGAATTGCTGCAGTGGAAGGCAGAGAATGCTGTGCCTGACAAAGGATTTGAGAAGCTACTGAAAATATTGAAGAAGAAGCTTCCAAAGGATAACGAATTGCCCGACAGTACGTACGCAGCAAAGAAGGTCGTATGCCCTCTAGGATTGGAGGTGGAGAAGATACATGCATGCCCTAATGACTGCATCCTCTACCGCGGTGCGTACAAGGATTTGAACGCATGCCCGGTATGCGGTGCATTGCGGTATAAGATCAGACGAGATGACCCTGGTGATGTTGAGGGCGAGCCCCGCAGGAAGAGGGTTCCTGCGAAGGTGATGTGGTATGCTCCTATAATACCACGGTTGAAACGACTGTTCAGAAACAAAGAGCATGCCAAGTTGATGCGATGGCACAGTGAGGACCGTAAGAAAGACGGGAAGTTGAGAGCACCCGCTGACGGGTCGCAGTGGAGAAAAATCGAGAGAAAGTTCTGGGCTGAGTTTGCAAGTGACCCAAGGAACGTATGGTTTGCTTTAAGCGCGGATGGCATTAATCCTTTCGGGGAGCAGAGCAGCAATCACAGCACCTGGCCCGTGACTCTATGTATGTATAACCTTCCTCCTTGGATGTGCATGAAGCGGAAGTTCATTATGATGCCAATTCTCATCCAAGGCCCTAAGCAACCCGGCAACGACATTGATGTGTACCTAAGGCCATTAGTTGAAGAACTCTTACAGCTGTGGAATGGAACAGGTGTACGTGCGTGGGATGAGCACATGGGGGAAGAATTTGACCTAAAGGCGTTGCTGTTCGTGACCATCAATGATTGGCCCGCTCTCAGTAACCTTTCAGGACAGACAAACAAGGGATACCACGCATGCACGCACTGTTTAGCTGACACCGAAAGTATATACCTGGACAGATGCAGGAAGAATGTGTACCTGGGCCATCGTCGATTTCTCCCGACCAACCATCAATGTCGAAAGAAAGGCAAGCATTTCAAAGGCGAGGCAGATCACCGGAAGAAGCCCGCCATGCGTACCGGTGATCACGTACTTGCTATGGTCTCTAATTTACACGTAATATTTGGAAAGGGTCCCGGCGGACTAGCTGTTCCGAATGACGCTGAGGGACGCGCACCCATGTGGAAGAAGAAATCTATATTTTGGGACCTACCCTACTGGAAAGAGCTAGAGGTACGCTCTTCAATCGACGTGATGCACGTGACGAAGAACCTTTGCGTGAACCTGTTAGGCTTCTTGGGCGTGTATGGGAAGACAAAAGATACACCTGAGGCAAGGGAGGACCTGCAACGTTTGCACGAAAAAGACGGCATGCCTCCAAAGCAGTACGAAGGTCCTGCCAGCTACGCTCTTACCAAAGAAGAGAAGGAAATCTTTTTTGAATGCCTGCTCAGTATGAAGGTCCCGACTGGCTTCTCGTCGAATATAAAGGGAATAATAAATATTCCAGAGAAAAAGTTCCAGAACCTAAAGTCTCATGACTGCCACGTGATTATGACGCAACTGCTTCCGGTTGCATTGAGGGGGCTTCTACCGGAAAACGTCCGATTAGCCATTGTGAAGCTATGTGCATTCCTCAATGCAATCTCTCAGAAGGTGATCGATCCAGAAATCATACCAAGGCTAAGGAGTGATGTGGCGCAATGTCTTGTCAGTTTCGAGCTGGTGTTCCCACCATCCTTCTTCAATATCATGACGCACGTCCTAGTTCATCTAGTCGACGAGATTGTCATTCTGGGCCCCGTATTTCTACACAATATGTTCCCCTTTGAGAGGTTCATGGGAGTCCTAAAGAAATATGTCCGTAACCGTGCTAGGCCAGAAGGAAGCATCTCCATGGGCCATCAAACAGAGGATGTCATTGGGTTTTGTGTTGACTTCATTCCTGGCCTTAAGAAGATAGGTCTCCCTAAATCGCGGTATGATGGGAGACTGACTGGAAAAGGCACGCTAGGAGCGGACTCAATAATATGCAGGGACGGGCATTCTTGGTCTCAAGCACACTACACAGTTCTACAGAACTCTACCTTGGTGACCCCGTATGTCGATGAACACAAGAACAGTCTGCGCTCCAAACACCCGGAGCAGTGTGACGACTGGATTACATGTGAACACATCAGGACTTTCAGCAGTTGGTTGGAAACACGTCTCAGAGGTGACACCACTGTTTGTGATGAGCTGTACTCGTTGTCCAGGGGACCATCTTCGACTGTATTGACTTACAAAGGATACGAGATAAATGGGAATACATTTTACACGATCGCCCAAGATCAAAAGAGCACCAACCAAAACAGCGGTGTCCGCTTTGATGCAGCAACCGAGAGGGGAAAGGACACATATTATGGTTACATAATGGACATATGGGAACTTGACTACGGACATGATTTTAAGGTCCCTTTGTTTAAGTGCAAATGGGTCAATCTGTCAGGAGGCGGGGTACAGGTAGACCCACAGTACGGAATGACAACAGTGGATCTGAACAATCTTGGGTACACTGACGAACCGTTCGTCCTAGCCAATGATGTGGCACAGGTTATCTATGTGAAGGACATGTCTACCAAACCGAGAAAAAGAAAAGATAAGGAAGCGAATACATCATATGATGAGCCAAAGCGCCACATAGTTCTTTCAGGAAAAAGGGACATAGTGGGAGTGGAGGGCAAGACAGACATGTCTGAAGATTATGAAAAGTTTCATGAAATTCCTCCCTTCAAAGTCAAGGCTGACCCAAGCATCCTGATAAACGATGAAGATTATCCATGGTTACGGCGCAATAAGCAAAGCACACAAGCGAAAAAAGTGAAGACTTTCTCTCCACAACTATTATGATGATACCATGCCAACTCTCAACCTTTTCGTAGTTCATTTGAAATGCCTGTTGTAACAGACGAGTTTCCGTATGAAATCCTGATACTTCGAAACAGATTGTCCGTTTTGTACACGAAGTGCATCCATGTCCGTATGAAATCCTGATACCGGGCATGCTATGTGGGTGAAATGATGATACCATGCCAACTTTCAACCTTTTCAGAGTTCATTTGTAGTGCTTTTCAATTTCATGGTCTTATAGCTCAAAATAATCAGTAAATGCATGGAAAATAACAAATGAAGTCAGAAAGGGTTGAAAATTGATGATGTGGCTTTGAATGGTGCATTTTGAACACAGAAAAACTATGGAGTTCAAATAAGTTCAAAAAAATGAAATCCCTTTGTAACAGATGAGCTTTCGTCCGAAACCCTGATACTTGGAAAGAGATTGTCCGTTTTGTACACGAAGTGCATCTAGTTTTTGCCGTAACCCTCTCAACTTTCTTGCACATGCTATGTGGGTGAAATTATGATACCATGCCAATTTTCAACCTTTTGGGAGTCCATTTGAAATTCTTTTCAATTTCCGGGTCTTATAGCTCAAAAAAGCAGTAAATGCATGAAAAATAATAAAATGCATAAAACTATAATATTTGTTATGATCAACTAAAAAACTAAAATCAATTAAAATATTCTGTTATGATGAACTAAAATAAAACTATAATATTCTTCAATAGCAAAAAGAATCAACTAAAAAGCTTTTATAAAACTATAATAGCAAAAGGAATCAACTAAAAAGCTTATATAAACCTCTAGTATTTTTGAAACTAAAATTATATAAAATTTATGCAACTTATATTAACAAAGTATTTTTGTTCAAAACATTAATAACATTTATTTTTATAGTAAATAGCAAAAAGAATCAACTAAAAAGCTTTTATAAAACTATAATAGCAAAAGGAATCAACTAAACAGCTTATATAAACCTCTAGTATTTTTGAAACTAAAATTATATAAAATTTATGCAACTTATATTAACAAATTATTTTTTGTTCAAAACATTAATAGCATTTATTTTTATAGCAAATTTATTCATAAAACTAGTGATTCACATACATTTAAAAAAATTCAAATTTTAAAACTAATGGCACTAATAGAAAGTTTATAATTTTTGTGACCTAAAATCAAAAAGAAATCACTAAAAAACTAGAAGTATTTAGTTTTAAGTAGAAATAAAAAAATAAAAAGGAAAAAATGCCACCTACTTGACATCCACGGCCGGAATACGACTATAAACCCTACAATGGGCCAGGATTCAGGCCCGCAGAAGGCCCAATAGGCCCAACAGGCATGGCAAAGAAGAGATTAGGCCCGTAAGCCTGCAATAGAGAGGAGCTCGAGTGGGTGGCGGCGGCGAAGCTTATAAACCACTCCGAGCCCCTCCCAACTAGCGAGGTGGGACTAAACTTCCCACCGCACCGTGCCAGCACAAGGCCTATGGTCCCGGTTCGTGCCACCAACCGGGACCATAGGTGGGCATTCGTACCGGTTCGTGGCACCAACCGGTACCAATGCCCACCTATGGTCCCGGTTGGTGGCACTAACCGGGACCATAGGCCTCAGTTTCCCGCCCTTTGGGCTGCCAAAAAGAGACCTTTGGTCCCGGTTCGTGCCACCAACCGGGACCATAGGTTGGCATTGGAACCGGTTGGTGCCACGAACTGGTACCATTGATTTTGCTATATAAGGTAGCACTTGTGAAAATTTCGCCAACTGCTCCCATTCCCCCCGACGCCGCCAGGCCGTTCCTCGTCGTCGTCGCCGTCGCCGCCCTGAGCACCTGCCCCGACGCCGTCGCCGCGCCCCTGACCCGCCGTCGACGTCATCCTCGCCGTCACCGCCCCCGAGCCGCACCTCCCCGAGGCATCGCCGCGCGCGCGCGTAACTCCTTCCCCACGAGCCCGCCGTCCTCGTCGCCGTCATTGTCGCCGGCCTCGTAACGTCCTCGTCACCGGCCTCGTCCCCGTCCTGCCTCAAGCCCCCAGTGAGCCCCTTCCCATTCCGATCCGTTAGTGCATTTTAGCATTTTTTTGTTCATAGTCTTTTTTGTTCATAGCATTTTTAGGTTGTATAGTTTTTTTTGTTCATAGTTTTTTGTTCATAGCATTTTTAGGCTGTATAGTTTTATTTTAGGTTATTAGTTCTACTGTTAGTGCATTTAAAGTTACCTTTATTTTTAGTTGAACTAGTTGATTAATTAATAAAACTACTTTATTTTACTATATGTAGAAGTAGTTTATTTTTAGTAAGCTACTTTATTTTATTTATAGTAAGTGCTTAGTAGTTGAACTAGTTGATTTAATAAAACTACTTTATTTTACTATATATAGAAGTAGTTTATTTTTAGTAAGTACTACTTTATTTTATTTATAGTAAGTGCTTAATTAGTAGTTGAACTAGTTGATTTAATAGAACTACTTTATTTTACTATAGAAGTAGTTTATTTTTAGCAAGGAAATTAATAGAACTAGTTTATTTTTTTAGTTAAAGCAATTATTCCCGCATCAACGTCGACGATGCCTATCCTGCATCCTCGTCGTCGACTCGGCGGATGAGGCCGGCTTGATCAGAGGGGCCATGTCCGGGACTGGGCTCCGTCGGGCTGGTTTAGGGAGGTGCTACCTTCCGGGGGGCGTAGGTTAGTGAGGAGCCAGCCCGGCGTTGACCCGATCCTTGTTTGGTGGCGGTCGCGTGGGCCAGTGACAGTGCCGAGGCTTCCGGACAGGTGGTACATCACCGTGTCAGCGAGGAGGACGAGCACGTCCTTCGCTACATGGTTGCGTTGGAGGGCAGGTTCGACAATACCTGGCAGGTTCTTCAGGGATCTCACTGGAGCGATCCTGTGATAGTTCCTTCTCTTTGGGTGTCCACCACCCGCGCCGATACCCGTCGGGCGCTACGGTTCTAGCTGTACTGGCGATGCTATATGTATGATAGTATTCGAGGTGTATTAGTGATAATATTCGACGATGTACGGACGCATGGACATGATGTAGTTTTGCTTATAATTGAATGCATCCTTATTTGAATACTACTTTATTTTGCGATTTGATTTTGCTTATTGAATGCTCAAATTGGAAAACTACTCCTACTTTGAATGCTAAAATTGGAGAGCACTATGCAAGGCGTATGCATATGATTAGTTGATAGCTTATAGGGTTTTTGTTTTCGCAGAAATCTAGGAGCCCCCGGCCCCTCCATCATCCCCGCCGTCGTCCCCGTCACCGACCCCCTCCGACCTCGAGGTGAGACCAGCCAAATCCTCTTTTAGAAAGATAATTAAACGATATTTCGGGTTGACTTTAAGTCTGTCGAGTCTCCACCATATATGAGAGGACGAAGAATCCCGACTGTTGTCGTGGGGGTAGCTTCTCCTTCGTTCCCGTGTGCTAGACAATTTGGTGTAATGCACTCGGGAACGAAAGGAGGAGCTACCATCACCGACGGTCGCAAATGTCAGAGAGGAATCAGTGAGGGAGAGTTCCACCATATATATATGAGAGGACGAAGAATCCCGACTGTTGTCGTGGGGGTCGCTTCTCCTTCGTTCCCGTGTGCTAGACATTTTGGTGTAATGCACTCGGGGACAAATGGAGGAGCGACCATCATCAACGGTCGAATGTATACACCACGTGAGCTGAGAGTTTTCAAGAAAAGACTCGACAAACCGATAGTCAACCCGTGATGAATAATAATGATCTAATTTAGTTTTTGTAGTACATATATTTAATTGTACAAGTTTAATCTTTGAATTATGAACGTAGGAAATGTCGTCATCGGACGACGAAAGTCTCCCGGGGGAGTGCGGCTGGTGCCACGACGATCGAGGTTTGTGCGACAGGCCTCACCTGGACGATGATCGGCGCTTCAGCATTAAGCTCGAGGAGACCTTCGATGTTGAAACGGTACGCAACGGCGACAAGTGTTTTTTTCGTAATTAAGCATGACTTCAACTATTTCAACGTGTAATTTTCATCTTTTACAATTCGAGTATAGCTTATCCCATGCCATGCAAGACGCTATGTCTTGGAGAGGATGGATTTTGAAGACCATGAAAATTTTGAAACGAAGAAAATTCACCTAAGGACCCATCATGATGTGGATTTTGAAGTAAATCTGTATAATGCTGAGAGCGTAACCCATTTTGGTTGCAAAAATTGGGAAGCATTTTGCAAGATGTATGGTTTTGATGAGGGTATGCTTGTCACCATGGATCTTGGTGATCCTGACATCGACCAAGACAATATGGACATTTGGGTCCTTGTTGATACGCCTCCAGTTCTACCGCTATGTGAGTTTCTCAAACATAGTTAATTATTAACTAATTTATATTGTTTATTTCAAAATAGTTGACAGCTTATTTCCATTGACAGCTTATTTTGATTGTTCAAACAATGTGCGGAACATGGTAGACAAAACCCACTACACCGATGGCTCCGAGTTAACTTATCAGGAGAAAAATCATCTGGTCGGATTTTGTACTGATCTTGAGAATTACAATATCTACAATCAAACTCCTCAACATTATGGTCAATACGTGCCACTAGTGCACGTGTTGAACTACGGTAACTACCATGGAGATACCCTGGTAAGATTTTTTACTATTACGACATCCGTGCATCTTTTGCATACTTCTAAAACTAGTACATCATTGCTAACTATGAAGTTATTACTATGTTTTTCAACAGAGAATCCCAGAGGATTGTGTGCCTCATTTGATGTATCAGAATGGCAGCCTTCGTGTTTTGAACATATATCCAGGTCATCCTACGAATCTCAACTGTCCATACCGGATTTCTAAAAGAAGTGGAGACATGCTAATCAGAGAATGGAAAAAATGTATGGACAGTCGTAAGGAGGTTCTTGGAAGCAAAAGGAAGCGCCGCGCAAGAATTGGAGACAGGATGATCTCCATTCTCCATAATGGAGAGTCAGGGTCTATATTGTTTTATGCTATTTTACCTTAAATAGGGTATTTAGGTCCTGCATAATACTGATGATCATGTGCTAAGAACAATTAAGTAGGGTTGGTTCGATGACTATCAGGATGATGATCGTATGACTTGTTATTAATAACGAGTAGAAGTTGTATGATGATGATTAGTAGGACTTGTTATTATGATGATGCATGATGCGAGCATGAAGAGTTATTATATATCTGTGGGTGAAATGAACATGGATTGGATTGAAGTGAAGCCAACATGCATGTGGTGCATGTCGAAAGTAGTACAATCCAAACTTGATCAAGTTAGGATTAGTATTACTTTCGACATGCACCACATGTTGCCTCACTTCAATCTAAGTCATGTTTAGAAATAGCAGTATAGCAGTAGCACGGAGATAAGAGAGGACACATCTCTGTATTAGCTACCTATAACAACCTAAATTAACCCCCAAAACCCCTGAACCACCTCCTTTCAAAAAAAACAATCCCTGAAATGCTGACGCGTGGAAGCTTATTGGTCCCATTCGGTGCTACCAACCGGGACCAAAGGCCCTCCAGCCTGGGCTCGCCGGAGCGGCCACGTGGAGGCCCATCTGTCCTGGTTGGTATAAGAACCGGGACTAAAGGCCTAGGGCATTAGTAACGACCCTTTAGTCCCAGTTCCACAACCAGGACAGGTGGGCCTTATGAACCGGGACAAATGGCCCTTTTTCTACTAGTGGTATGTACCAGTAGCTATGTGTTTGATCTTTCTCTCTCGTGTTCTTGAGGTGATACGATCTTGATCTATCGCGAGCTTTGCTATTATAGTTGGATCTTATGATTCTTCTCCCCCTCTACTCTCTTGTAATGGATTGAGTTTTCCCTTTGAAGTTATCTTATCGGATTGAGTCTAAGGATTTGAGAACACTTGATGTATGTCTTGTCGTGCTTATCTGTGGTGACAATGGGATATCACGTGATCCTTGATGTATGCTTTGGTGATCAACTTGCGGGTTCTGCCCATGAACCTATGCATAGGGGTTGGCACACGTTTTCGTCTTGACTCTCCGGTAGAAACTTTGGGGCACTCTTTGAAGTACTTTGTGTTGGTTTGAATAGATGAATCTGAGATTGTGTGATGCATATCGTATAATCATACCCACGGATACTTGAGGTGACATTGGAGTATCTAGGTGGCATTAGGGTTTTGGTTGATTTGTGTCTTAAGGTGTTATTCTAGTACGAACTCTTGAATAGATCGATCCGAAAGAATAACTTTGAGGTGGTTTCGTACCCTACCATAATCTCTTCGTTTGTTCTCCTCTATTAGTGACTTTGGAGTGACTCTTTGTTGCATGTTGAGGGATAGTTATATGATCCAATTATGTTATTATTGTTGAGAGAACTTGCACTAGTGAAAGTATGAACCCTAGACCTTGTTTCCTAGCATTGCAATACCGTTTACGCTCACTTTTATCATTAGTTACCTTGCTGTTATTATATTTTCAGATTACAAAAACCTATATCTACCATCCATATTGCACTTGTATCACCATCTCTTCGCCGAACTAGTGCACCTATACAATTTACCATTGTATTGGGTGTGTTGGGGACACAAGAGACTCTTTGTTATTTTGTTGCAGGGTTGTTTGAGAGAGACCATCTTCATCCTACACCTCCCACGGATTGATAAACGTTAGGTCATCCACTTGAGGGAAATTTGCTACTGTCCTACAAACCTCTGCACTTGGAGGCCCAACAACGTCTACAAGAAGAAGGTTGTGTAGTAGACATCATGTACTTGAGTGTCGTCTCGAAGATGATGAAGATCTCTTGTAGGACTTGATGAGGGCTTTGATCTCCTCCATTTGAGCTTGCATCTTGGCGTCGGTAGAGTTATTCGTGGCATTGAACTCGTCGTTATTGTTGTAGACCGATGCTGAAATGCCTTGCCTATCCATCACAAGACTCGAGTAGTGGTGAGTAGGAAATGAGATAAACAATACCAAGTTACCTTTTCCAAAAATTGAGGACGTATCCCATTTCACTCAATGTGAGATGAAAAATAGTGGAATTGGTACCGGACTTGTTCACTCACACCTACAAACTAAAGCTTATGGAGTAGCTCGGTGAGGATAGTGGCACAAAAATTTAATGCAAAATGTTAGCAAGAGTCAATAATGTTGAAAGAGATGCAGAAATTCGCAAGTGAAACAAGTAGACCAATAGCAATATGTGGCACACGGAAACACGCATAGATAGATAATCGGGGTCGTGCAACCAAGGAATCAGCACAAAATGTGGAGTCCACGGAAAACGCTCGTGTTGCACAACTCAAGAGAGACGCTAGCAAGATTGCTCAATAGGCGGATACGACACTTGTGCACAACCTATAAGATGCAAAATGGATAAACTTTCTAATCCAAGTATGCTATGTATGTATGGTTCCCGGTGTTTCTCTTAAGATGATCCAAGATGATCGGATATGACAATCTTATATGCAATGAGGTATGATGCTATGGCACTTGCTTACAAGCTCTTTGTTCACTCTTTTTCTTTGCTTAAAAGCTTATTCTTTTTTTTGGATATGGCCACAATGCGAAATGCACAAACCAAGATAGCAATTGTGTATATGCGGGAACAAACTTGTGACACAAGGGATGATATGATACCAATATGATATGGTATGTATGCAATGGAAGGTGTAGATCACTAATGTGCACAAGTAACGTTAGCGGCAATACTCAAATGGCTAGTCTCGATAGGCAAGTGACACAAAATGGGCTAGGGGTTATCAATGCAATTGCAAGGGAATATACAATGGAGGGATACCACGATACCAAGATGATATGGAGGTTACCGTCCGAGGCGATGATGAGTGGCGGTGTTCTTGATGTAGATACCAAGATGATGGAGACTCATCCCTAAGTAGCCGAAACACCTTAGGAAACGGAAAAACCGCGAACTCAAAATCTCAAAGGCAAATGTCAAATGGTGGTAGCGGGAATGCGGTGGTGGTTTTGCGGAAACTCAATGGGATTGCGGAAATGCAATGATGGGGTTTGGAGTATGCAATGCGGAAGTGGAGGGTAAGGTGGTGGACTATACACGGTGTCGGAGTTGGAAGCACGGTCCCTAAGTAGCCGAAACACCTTAGGAGACACAACTCACAACACAAACGAAATTGGGTTAAGTTGGGTTGGCGGAAGTGAATGGTGGGTAAGCCGATGCGGAAGTTATGGTGGTGGTGGTGGTTGATGAAGAAGCAACCGTTCCTAAGTAGCCTAAACACCTTAGGAGACTCAAATCACAACTCAAACAACCACTAATGCAATGGGGAACCAAATGTGTGAGGTTGCGGAAGTCGGTGGTGTTTATGCGGAAGTTATGGTGGAAGCACTAGGCAAAGATGGCAAAGTGCCAAACATTTGATGGATTCAAATGGTGATGAAACCTAACTATATGGATAGAGGATGTCAATAGCTACTCAACGAGCTAAAGAACGCGAAAATCGGACTCCGGATGTGAAAGTTACGGTCAAAACGGTGAAACACGGGAGGCTGATGCTCCAGGGGTTGGACATCCGGGGTCGGGGCCGGATATCCGGGACCTGATGTCCAGAAACTTATGCGATTTTGTGCTCCAGGAGCTGGATGTCCGGCTTGGGGCCCGGATGTCCGGCCAGGGCATGCATAGTCTCTATGTTGAGATTGAAATGATGCAATATGGGAGATCTCACTCATAGCATATGACAAGTTTAAAGGATTATCAAACATGACGTGACCAATAGAATTGTCACAAGATATCCTATGGAGCATAGCATCACATCTAGGAAAATCAACATGCTCATCATCATATTCATCATAAATTGGTAAGTCATGACATGAAGAAGTCGCACTAGCATGAAGCATGGTAATAGGTGTGTCAACATCATGCAAGCAATCATTGGTAAGATAGTCCACTAGTGGGACAAGAGAAGCACCATCACCTATGTTACCTTTGGAGCATCGCTCATGTGTTGTAGGTGAGGTGTCCAAGACCAAGTCGTGGTCATCTTCATCTTGATGGAACCATGTGGGTGGTACATCATCGTCCACCATGGCCATCGTCGTCTCCATTGGAGGTATGGACTCGTCGAGCATAGGCATGTCGTCATGTAGGAGATCTAGCACCAAAGAAAACACACCCGGAGTAGAGGTTAAGTTATTAGAAATCATAGTGACCTCACGTGCCCCCTCAACTACCTCACTCACTAAGTGTTGTGGCTGACTCACTCCCGCAAGGATGCTCTCACTCGTATAGGATGTGTGGCATGCTCTCAAGTGTGGGGCTAGTGGTGGTCACACTCATCCTCTCATAGGAAATGCACTCAATGTCACATATAGTGGAGTCACTCATATCACTCATGGTGGGGTGGCTCTCCTCACATGGGAATTGGGGCATCTCTTCATATGTGGGTGTCGGAGAGATATTGGTGCAAATGTCTCCATGCGCGGTCTCGTAGCTTGACTCGGGGTATGAGTCACATAGGGGCGTCGTCTTCATGTTGTTGAAGAGGTTCATGCTTGTCGCCGTGGTCGAAGGGGATGGCCCTAACTCGACCGTCTTGTCGCAGTCTTGTTGTTGGAGGCCCATATGATGTGGCACCTCGTAGCTCGTCTCCATGACCGAAGGGAATTTCCCATGCTCGGCCTTCTTCCTTGAGGGGCTTCCGAAGATGGAAGTGTCGCCCTCGCTCGTAGGTGGTCGCCTTGTTGTTGAAGATGTCGATAGGCGAACTCATGGGAAGTAGGCGAAGATGTCGTACCTCCAAAGGCGAAGATGCCTTTATAGCACTTGGCCACCAAGTGTTTCCTCTCGTTTCCTCTCATGATTTCCCTCGCGTTTCCCCTCGCGTTCTTCGTATTCTTCGTGGGATCCGCTCCAATCGTGGAATACCGGCCTTCACCGGGTTAGCCCCGTATCAATACTTAGTGCAAAATGAAGACTAGCAAAATATTGAGAAGCGATCAACCAAAAAATGAATAATCTCATAAGCGAGCATTGAGCATAATTAACACCGAATAATGCACCGCAAGTAGGATGTAATTTCATTGCATAACTATTGACTTTCGTGCTTGCATAGGGAATCACAAACCTTAACACCAATATTCTTACTAAAGCATAATTACTCATCAACATGACTCACATATCACATCATCATATATCAAAACTATTAGAAGGAATCAAGTTTATTTTGTCCAATGATCTTCATGAAAGTTTTTATTATATCCTTCTTGGATATCTATCACTTTGGAACTAATTTTCATGTGTTGCTTTTGATAAGCTCAAACAAATATAAGTGAAGATCATGAGCATAATATTTCTTTCTCTCAAATTAATTTAAGTGAAGCCAGAGAGAATTTCTTCAAAAATACTAAAGCACACCGTGCTCAAAAAGATATAAGTGAAGCAGTAGAGCAATTCCATAGAAAAGAGCTTTGTTGACGGGATGTGCGTGCCGCTTACGTAGCCTCCTTGCCAACTATTTGAGGACTCTATTTTATTTAAAAACTTTCAGATCTAATTAATTTATTAAAGCAGCAAAAGAAAATAAAAATAACATTCCAAGGATAGCACACATCATGTGAAGAAGCAAAAACTTAGGCTCAACCGATACTAACTGATAATTGTTGAAGAAGAAAGGTGGGATGCCTACCAGGGCATCCCCAAGCTTAGATGCTTGAGACTTCTTGAAATATTATTTTGGGGTGCCTTGGGCATCCCCAAGCTTGAGATTTTGTGTCTCCTTAATTCCTTTTATATCACGGTTTCCCTAAATCTTAAAAACTTCATCCACATAAAACTCAACAAGAACTCGTCAGGTAAGTTAGTATAAACCAATGCAAAAACTTTATCATTATCTACTGTAGAAAATCACTAAAATTATTATTCAACATTTGATACTAAATGCCTCTGCATATTTAATACTCCTATCCTCAAATAGGATCATTGAACAAGCAAACATATGCAAACAATGCAAACATAACAGCAATCTGCCAAAACAGTATAGTCTCTAAAGAATGCAAGAGTATCAATACTTATTCAACTCCAACAATTATGAAAATTTTACCGCAATGTAGAAAATTTATCAGAGCTTATTTTGCAAAAAGTTTCAACATTTTATCACATTCTTAATTTTTTTGGAATTTTTTGCAACAACGGTAAACTTTCTGTTTTCAAACAGCAACATGTTGACTTGTAAAATAAGCATAGTAAGGCTATCAATGCCACTTTTATTGAAATAAAAGATGAAAAACATTAATCTAAATAACAGCAAGAAAATCCTAACAAAATAAATTGATGCTCCAAGAAAAACACATATCATGTGCCGAATGAAAACATAGCTCCAAGTGAGGTTACCGATAATGTTGGAGACGAAAAAGGGGATGCCTTCCGGGGCATCCCCAAGCTTAGTTGCTTGGATCTTCCTTGAATATTACCTTGGGGTGCCTTGGGCATCCCCAAGCTTAGGGTCTTTTCACTCCTTATTCTCGTCATGTCGACATCTCACCCAAAACTTGAAAACTTCAATCACACAAAACTTAACGGAACTTCGTGAGATAGGTTAGAATGATAAAGAGCAAACCATTTCACTTTGGTACTGTCAAAGACAAGATTCATAATTGTTTCCACACAATGCCTACTGTAGCATATCATTTCCACAACTTATATTGACTAATATTAGCCATAGAAACTAGAAAATAAGCAAACTATGCATTGAAAACAGAATCTGTCAAAAACATAACAGTCTATAGTAATCTGTACTCAAACCACAAATGCTACTCCAAAAATTAAGAAAAAGGTAGGAACACATGAGAAATTTGTATAGTAAACTTCTGCAAAAATAATCAACTCAAAAGCACTCATCTGTTAAAAATAAGAATTATTTTCGTGAGCGCAAAAGTTCCTGTTTTTCAGCAAGATCAAATCAACTATCACCCAACATGATCCCAAAGGCTTTACTTGGCACTTTATTGAAACAAAAGCAATAAAACATGATCAATACAATATCATAATCATGTGAACACACAAAAACAGTTGGCAAAAGTGTTGGGTTATCTCCCAACAAGCGCTTTTCTTTTATGTCTTTTTAGCTAGGCATGATGATTTCAATGATGCACCCATAAAAGTAAAGAATTGAAGCATAAAGAGAGCATCATGAAGCATATGACTAGCACATTTAAGCCTAACCCACTTCCTATGCATAGGGATATTTTGATCAAACAATTTGTGGGAACAATAATCAACTAGCATAGGAAGGAAAAACAAGCAAAACTTTAAGATTTCAACACATAGAGAGGAAACTTGATATTATTGCAATATGTATAAGCATATGTTCCTCTCTCATAATAATTTTTAGTAGCATCATGAATGAATTCAACGATATAACTATCACATAAAGCATTCTTCTCATGATGCATAACCATAGAAATTTTTTTACTCTCCACATAAGCAAATTTATTCTCATGAATAGTAGTGGGAGCAAACTCAACAAAATAACTATCATGGAATTGAAAATTAAAATCATGATGACAAGTTTCATGCTTATAATTACTCTTTATAGCATACATGTCATCACCATAATCATCACAGATAGGAACTTTGTTGTCATAATCAATTGTGACTTCTTCCAACATAGTGGAATCATCATTAAATAAAGTCATGACCTCTCCAAATCCACTTTCATCAATATAATCATCATAAATAGGTGGCATGCTTTCATCATAATAAAATTTCTCATCAAAACTTGGGGGAGTAAAAATATCATCTTCATCAAATATAGCATCCCCAAGCTTGTAGCTTTGCATATCATTAACATCATGGATAGTCAAACAATTCATACTAACGACATTGCAATCATGCTCATCATTCAAATATTTTGTGCCAAACATTTTATTGACTTCTTCTTCTAACAATTGAGCACAATTTTCTGAACAATCATTTTCAAGAAAGATATTATAAAGATGATCAATAACATGATGCAACCTCAATTCCTTTTTTTTTTGTAGTTTTCTTTTTATAAACCAGACTAGTGATAAAACAAGAAACTAAAATATTCAATTGCAAGATCTAAAGATATACCTTCATGCACTCACCTCCCCGGCAACGGCGCCAGAAAAGAGCTTGATGTCTACTATGCAACTTTATTCTTCTACACACGTGTTGGGCCTCCAAGCGCAGAGTTGTAGGACAGTAGCAATTTTCCCTCAAGTGGATGACCTAAGGTTTATCAATCCGTGAGAGGTGTAGGATGAATATGGTCTCTCTCAAACGGCCTTGCAACCAAATACACGAAATCTCTTGTGTCCCCAACACACCCAATACAATGGAAAATTGAATAGGTGCACTAGTTCGGTGAAGAGATGGTGATAAAAGTGTAATACAGATGGTAGAAATATATTTTATAATCTGAATAAATAAAAAACAGCAAGGTAGCAAATAGTAAACGGGCACAAAAATGGTATTGCAATGCTTGAAAATGAGGCCTAGGGTCTGTACTTTCGCTAGTGCAATCTCTCAACAGTGCTAATTAATATAATTGGATCATATAACCATCCCTCAAAGTGCGATGAAGAATCACTCCAAAGTTCCTATCTAGTGGAGAACATAAGAATAAATTGTTTGTAGGGTATGAAACCACCTCAAAGCTATTCTTTTCGTTCGATCTATTCAAGAGTTCATACTAAAATAACACAGAGCTATTCTTTCTGTTTGATCTATCCTAGAGTTCGTACTAAATAACACCAAAGCAAATTCATATTCATAATACTCAATCGATCACAAAGAACTTCAAAGAGTGCCCCAAGATTTCTACCTTAGAAACAAAGACAAGAACATGCATCAACCCCTATGCATAGGTTACTTCAATGTCACCTCGGGAACCCGCGAGTTGAGCGCCAAAACATATATCAAGTGAATCAATACGATACCCCATTGTCACCATGAGTATTCAATTACAATACGTATATCAAGTGTTCTCAAATCCATAAAAGTATTCAATCCGATAAAACGAAATCTCAAAGGGAAAACTCAATTCATCACAAGATAGAGAGGGGAAAACACCATACGATCCGACTATATTAACAAAGCCCGCGATACATCAAGATCGTGACATCTCAAGAACACGAGAGAGAGAGAGAGAGATTAAACACATAGCTACTGGTACAAACCCTCAGCCCCGAGGGCGGACTACTCCCTCCTCATCGTGGTGGCCGCCGGGATGATGAAGATGGCCACTGAAGATTATTCCCCCCTCTGGCAGGGTGCCGGAACGGGTCTAGATTGGTTTTCGATGGCTATAGAGCCTGCGGCGCCGGAACTTCTGATCTAGGTTAACCCCTAATGGTTTCTCTATTTATAGGATTTTTTGGCATTGGTTTCATGCTAAGATGGGCCTCGAGGGGAGCACAACCCACTGGAGAAAGCCAGGCCGACCAGGCGCGCCCTGGTGGGTTGTGCCCTCCTCGTGGCTCTTCTGGCCCTCCCATGAAGCTTCGGGGGTCTCTTTTGTTCCAAAAAACCTTCAAAAAGTTGCAGCTCATTTGGAGAACTTTCATTTCTGGACAAAAAACAACACCACGGTAGTTCTGCTGAAAACAGCGTTAGTCTGGGTTAGTTCCATGCAAATCATACCAAAACCATATAGAATTGTTGTAAATATGGCATGAATACTTCATAAATTATAGATACGTTGGAGACGTATCAGTGGCGGACGTGGAGGGCACAAGAATGAGTGCCATGGTAGAAAGCCAGGCGCCATGGATTGGCGCATGAGGTCGGTGTTGATTCCGCGCGCCATTGGTGATGCAGAGGAGTCATATTGGCGGAGCAGGGCGGTTGCCCCCTGGGTGAGGAGCCAACCCCCGGCCCCGTTCGCCTACAAAAGAGGACGTGGGCGGGGTGCATGCCCACACCCACCTTCTCCTTCTTTCTTCTGATATCTTCTCTCCACCATGGCAAGGGGGAGAGGGCGTGGAGTACCCCAGCGGCACGACGAGGGTTTCCACACGACAACGCCTCACTCCTCCCACTAGGGACACGAGGGCAGAGCCCGGCGTGAGAGGAGGTAGTAGAGGATGAGGACACGGTCGCCGTGGCACTCGGGGACGAGGCGGGATGGGCGGTGCCTTAATCGCCCCTCTCCAATTGCCCTGGGTCCGAACGAAGGCCACGTTGGGGACCAGCCATTAGAGTTCATCGTCAAGCTGCAGGGGCCCCCACGCAGTCGCCTTCGGCTTCCATCTCCATTGATGGAGGTTGAACAACCGCCGCGTCTGAGGCTGCACATGAGGGGCTGATGTAATGGCAGCATGCGGGCGGATGTAGAGTTCCTTGCACCTCATGTCATGCTTCTCCGGCGTTGCTGGAAGACTTTCACTCGTGCCCATAGCTTGGCGGCGGCCTCGTTCTTCACTTCAAGTTAATGGACGCCACATTGCTCTCCGTCAAGGTCTTCGGGCGTTCGGGTACTCGCTTAGGGTGCTGCACGGAGAGCTCGACTGCCGGCGAAAGCTCCTCCTCGAGCGATAGAGACGAGGACAGTGATGGTGATGACGATGGAGCCGGTGGGGATGACAACGGCTCCGACTCTGGCTGAACACCAGCCGCACCGTCACCGTCACCCGGCGGCACAACCATCTGCACCAGCATCTTCTCCCCGGCAAGGCGACTTACCGAGGTGTTGTGTCTGGGTGGTGTCTTCGCCTCCTCCAGCAGTCTTCCAGCTAGACCCTGGCAGGCTTCCATGTGGACTCCGGCTTCGTCCTTCCTGCTGGCGTCCATGCTGCCGTTCCCTGCCGGCCCTGGTGGCAGTGACCCGGGCATCGCCTAGCCACTCCCCCCATCCATCACCTTCGTCATCGCCCTCCCGATCTTGTCAGGCTCTGTCCCACGGGTCCCAACGCGTCCAGGCTGGGCTTCTACCCAGGCGCTCCTTTTGCCCTCTTCACCTCCCACTGTAGTTCCTAGGAGGAGAGGGACAAGAAAGGGATTACGGGGCACTTATCTTTTTTTAGTCAAAAATATGTAGGCATTTGCCAAATTTTAGTCTTAAATATGTAATCTATCTTATCTATAATTGTGCTCTGTAAGATTTGTACTTTCTTATCCTCATATAAATGAAAAAGACAAGCCTTGCCGAGTACTTGTGCATGTATCCTATCCATGCAGAGGAGGAACGCCTCTATACTTTTAAGAAATGTTGAGGATATCGCTTATCATTAGCGTCTCGGTCAGCTAGGGATTAGAGATTAATCGGAAATCCGCCTATTAATCGATTTTATCGGTCGACTATTAATCGGACATATTTTTGCAAATCCTAGGTCATCAACACTAAAATACGTATATTCAACACCAATACAATATTTGACAGAAGTGTTACCTTGATTCCTAGCCTTTGAATCTTCATATAATGACAAACAGAATAGGACAACAATACATATTGCGTAACAAGGTCCACAAAACACAAATAAACATAGTTTTTACAAACATAGTGCTTTGAATAGGTCCAATTTATCGGTAGATTCCCGATAAATCGCTTGTCAGAGTGATAAATCGGTCCAAAAGATAAGCGGTGAAGTTAAGACATAATCTTATCGGTCACCCCATGAGTAGCGATAAATCGGAAGATTAATCGCTGAATCGGAAGATTTCTTGAACGGTGCTTTTAAGTAAACAAGTTTCCTCGGGAAGCTATCTTGCCGGTGCCTTCCATTGTTGCCGCGGGGCCTGGCTTTTAAAAGTATGGAAGGGAGCCGGACCCTTGTCAAACTTTCTCCGTCAAATGCCACTACAACCTTCCTAACCGAAGCAACATTCGAATCAAAGGATGGGAGCACAAATGTTTCGAAGGCGACAAGGTTTCTTTATGCACAAGTTTTCTTCTTACAAAGACATGCATGGATAAAAACAGAACTTACATGTTTGGCTTGTAGAGGATCGATATGTAAGCTTGTTTTTTCCATCTCTTCTTCCCAGGATCAGATCCGCGACAAGAGTCATGTAGTTAGTGCAGGGAAAAACATAGCAGCATATGACCTCATCTAAATGATCATGGCATGCTTATGCTAAGCTAAGCATGCATGCATGTTGTTTTTAGGGTGCCAGCGCTTTGTTTTATTATCTGTGCTCAGGGTCTGTGCCTGGCTTAGTACAAAGGGTTACATGCGCATCGGAAGGTTTGTACAAAAGGGTGGCTCCTGGGGCAGGGCCCGGAAGCCGTGCCTTATGGGTAGAACTTGCGAAGATGCTCAATATTCCTTGAGTTTTGCATTTTGATGCCATCTACGGTCTCCAGACGGACTGCGCCGGGTCTAGTGACTCGTACTACCCGGTAAGGGCCTTCCCACTTCGGCATCAACTTGCTAGTACCCTTGGTGGACTGAACACGCCTAAGGACAAGGTCGCCTTCCTCAAGCCTCCGGGCATGGACCATGCGGCTATGATAGTGACACAGGGCTTGCTGGTAGCGTGCAACACGTACAGCAGCCCGGAGACGGTTCTCCTCAAGGAGCACGACATTGTCATGCCGGTGCTGCTCTTGCCCTACTTCATCGTAGGCAAATACTCGAGGTGACCCGTATATGGGTTCCGTGGGGAGCACTGCTTCTGCCCCCATAGACTAGGGAGAAGGGATTCTGGCCGATAGCTCGATTTGGTGTCGTGCATAGGGACCAAAGAACCACCGGCAGCTCGTCGATCCAGTGTTTTCCACACTTTCGCTGCCTATCAAATGTTCTTGTCTTGAGTCCGCGCATGACTTCAGTGTTCATCCTCCCAGCTTGTCCATTGCTCCTGGGATGGGCAACAAAGGCGAATGAGACCTTGCTTCGGAGGGCTTGAACGTGTTGCATGAAGGCGCGACTTGTGCATTGGGTGCCATTGCAGTGATGACTCCGGTCGGTACTCCGAAATGGCACACCAATCCTTTCAAGAACTTGATAGATGATTGTGCGGTCACCTTCCTCACAGGCTCCACTTCCAGCCACTTTGTAAACTTGTCGATTGTGACGTACAAGAATTCAAAGTCCCCGGTAGCATGGGGGAAGGGGCCTAAGATGTCGAGCTCCCAGACCAAAAATGGCCATGACAAAGGGATCGTCTGGAGAGCTTGAGCAGGTTTATGAATATTCTTGGAGTGGAACTGGCAGGCTTCACATCTAGTGACTAGCTCGGTTGCATCTCGAAGGGTTGTGGGCCAGTAGAAACCTTGCCGGAAAGCCTTTCCAACCAAGGCCCTTGATCCAATACGAGAGCCTCACATGCCTTTGTTTATCTCTGCCAAGAGTTCCTTCCCATCTTCCCAGCAAATGCACTTCAATTTCACACCGTTGGGCCTCCTTCTATATAATGTGCCATTGACAAACTGATACGTACTGGCCCTTTGAGCTACTCTTTCATCTTCTTCTTTCTCTTCGGGAAGTTCTCTAGGTAGAGGACGATGTGATGTGCCCAGTTTGGAGCTCGTGGCTCGACAACTAGGGCCAATGGCACTTCCTCACTCGTGGGAGTGCCTATCTCGACTGCAAAGACTTGTGGTCCTGCGGAAGAGTGTAGATCACCAAGCGAAGTGGAGTTGTTCCCGGCAGCTGCTCTACCGGGGACCTCTGGAGGTTGTGCCGGTAGAGGCTTGCCGGAGTCCAGTTTCCTCCTTTTTCTAGCCATCGTCAATGGAGATACTGATGGTTGAGTCAGATGGAGGAAAAAGGTCCTTGGTTCCACAGGGAGCTTTTGTGCGACACACTTTGACAAATAATCAGCGGTTCTGTTTTTTGCACGTGGCACGTGCTCTGTTTGCAATCCGTCAAATTGTTCGTCCAACTTTCTCACTTCTTCAACGTATGCCTCCATTAACGGGCTCTGGTAATCCTTGTTGACTTGCCTCACCACAAGTTGTGAATCTCCACAGATGATCAACTTCTTAATCCCCAACTCTATGGCAATCTTGAGCCCGGCAAGGAGCCCTTCATATTCAGTAGTGTTGTTGGTAGCCTTCTCCCAGGGAAAGTGCATTGGGACTACATACTTGAGGTGCGCTCCAGTGGGTGCGACGAAGAGCATGCCAGCTCCCACACCTTGCAATGAGAAGGCACCATCAAAGTACATGATCCATCCTTGGGGCGCTTCCTTACCGGGGATAACTATTTCCGGCGTCTCTTCATCTAGAGTGGGCATCCACTCTGCCATGAACTCCGCCAGTGCTCTGCTCTAAATAGTTGAGGTGCTTTCATACTTCAACCCAAATCTCGATAACTCTAGTGCCCACTCAACTATGTTGTCTGTGGCCTTAGGGTTCCTCAGTATGCATTGCAAAGGGAAATGGGTGACAACCGTGATCTCGTGGGCTTGGAAGTAATGGCGCAACTTCCTTGAGGCCATGACGTGGCCAAAGACCAATTTCTGCACTCCATAATATCTTAACCTAGCCCCCTGTAATAGGGAGCTGACAAAGTAAACTGGCCATTGCACCACCTTCTTCCTTGTCATGGTCTTGGGACTGCTTTCACTACCCTGCTCTTCTTTCTGCGGATATGTGCTCAATTCTACCGTGACTGGTTCCCTTCCTTTTCCGGGGAGGACAGTAGCCGCGACTGCTCCTTCTTCTACTTCCCGCCGCGCCACCAGCGCTGCTAACCACTTGATTGGTTGTTTCTAAGTAAAGCGGCAACAACTCTTGTGGTTTAGGAGCGACCAAGGTGGGAACAGAGGAAAGATAAGTTTTTAAGTCCTGCAACGCTGCTTCCGCCTCTGGGTTCCACTTCATGGGCCCTGCCTTCATCAAAATTTTGAAGAACGGCAGGGCGCGCTCGGCAGACTTGGAAATGAACCTACTCGGCGCGGCAACACATCTAGTTAAACGCCTCACGTCTTTGACTGTCTTGGGTGCTTGAATCTGTTCGATTGCTCTGATCTTTTCGGTGTTGGCCTCTATACCTGGGTGAGACACAAAGAAGCTAAGTAGCTTGCCGGAGGAAACACCAAACACACACTTCTCTGGGTTTAACTTCATGTTGATTCTGCGCAGGTTTGCAAAGGTATCTTCCAGGTCCTGAATTAGTGTTGATCTGTCCTTGGTTTTGACCACTACTTCATCGATGTAAGCTTCAATATTCCTATGTAGCTGAGACTCAAAACCAATTTGTCAGCGTTCTGGGAACCAGGGTACCCTGACTTGCCTGCCTGCAGCCCATGACATAGCTCACTCGACGGCCTGGTACGGCCCATCTGCAAGATTGCCAAGACAAGACCCTCGCGAGGGGCCAAGCCTCGTGAGGCGGACGGCACCAAGACCTCCCAAGGGAGCGGAGATTTCTATGCAGGTACCCAGCCTCATGAGGCTATGATGACATGAGCCATGACGGCCAAGGCAGGCGGGCGCCAACGGGTGCAGAGGAGGCAGTTTCCTCTTTGGTCCTAAGGAGGCAAGTACGGGCGTGGGTTCCCGAGGAATCTAGCAAAGGTTCCCATTCCGGTGCAACAAGACCAAGACCACCAACACGGCAGGACGGATGTCATCGTTGAGCCCACCATTATGCACGACCAGAAGCTTTGGAGGCGAAGACCACCTTTCATCAAGATAATATGTATTACTTGTCCCCTTTCAAATTGGCCATTGTGGGATCCCTTCCCGCCTAAGTTTTGAGGGAAGAGGGCCGAAGCCACTATAAATATAGGTTAGCCACCACCGTAGTGGGGGATGTAATCCTACCCCTTCCACCCTCACCAGAGCAGCCCTCGCGAGGTTGTTCATTCGTTGTACTAGTTCATCATAAGCCCCTCATGAGGCCAATCCACCACAAGGCAGGAGTAGGGTCTTACATCGCAAGGTGGTCCGAACCTGGGTAAACTGCCGTGTTGATCTTCTTCCTTGCTCGCTCAAATAGGGCTAGGTCGTGGGGCACGAGTTGGTAGGCTTGGGAGGTTGAGTTCTTTGCACACACTCCAGAGTTCAAACCTTCTTGGGTCCGCGGAGCCCTGAATCGGACATTTCGTGCGCCAGCTTGGGGCGTGTCGAAGTCCTTCCACCGTCCACTTCGCCTCCGTTCCGTCGCTCCCATGGCCGACGCTCGTCGCGTCCGGGCTGAGCGCCAGGCCGCTCATGTCGCCCAGATGGCACCTGCGGGCAACTGACAGAGGCAAAGGTGTCCCGTCTTTCGATGAGATGGTGATTATCGTTTCGGCGTAGTAGACTTTGACGATCCGACTACGAATGTGGGAGGAGGTCACGCCTTAGCAATCGCCTATACTTGACTATACTTCGGAGGAGGGGTCCGAAACCAACCCTAACTCTTGTTTCCCCACACATACGAACTCTAAAAATAGCCTATACTTGACTATTTCGAAATTATATGGGCCTGGCCCAAAGATAAGGTGACGCAACACCTATAATAGCCTCTGGATGAAATTTATGAAGTGGCATCTTGTATATTTCGTCCAAGGCTTCATGCACTCATTATGGTGGCTTCAAAGTCCTGAAATCATCACTTGTAACTCCGTTCTTGTTTCCCTTGCGCATGCCATCATCTGCATGCTTAATCTTGCTCCAATGTTCATCCCTCTTGTCCAAGCTAGGCCCTTCATTTGTAAGCAAGACAAATGTATCCAATTAGGAAGCATCATATTCTCATGAACATTAGAATCATTACCAAGAACGAAAGTACCTGGTAATTTAATTGGCGTGCACGAGCTCTCGTAATTGGTCCAGTATGTATAGCAACAGGGGCTATGGGTGTAACAATGGTATTGATGTCCTCATCATCCTCCCGTTCTTGAAATGAAGTTGTCCTCGACGAAAGCTCATCTTCCTCACCCAAATAAGGCTTCAAATCTGCAATGATAAAAGTGGGACTAACCCCAAAATCTGCAGGCATCTCAAGTTTATATGCATTATCATTTATTTTCTCTAACACCTTAAAAGGACCATCAACACGTGGCATTAGTTTTGATTTGCGCAAATCAAGAAATCTATCCTTACGCAAATGAAAACAAACAAGATCTCGAGGTGCAAACACAACATGTTTTCTACCCCTATCTCCACCAAGTTTATATTTAGTATTCATACGATCAATGTTTTCCTTAGTTATCTCATGCATTTTTTAAATCAGTTCAGCATGTTGTTTAGCATCAAAATTAACATTCTCCGAAGATGGAAGAGGCAACAAATCAATAGGTGCAGGAGGTAGGAAACCATACACAATTTCAAAAGGGCACATCTTAGTAGTAGAATGCAATGAACGATTATAAGCAAATTCAATATGAGGCAAGCATTCTTCCCATATTTTTTTATTATTCTTCAAAACAGCCCTAAGCATACTAGACAATGTTCTATTGACTACTTCAGTTTGTCCATCAGTTTGGGGGTGACATGTAGTACTAAAAAGTTGTTTAGTCCCCAACTTAGCTGATAAACATCTCCAGAAGTGGCTAAGAAAATTAGTATCACGATCTTAAACAATAGTATTCGGCACACCATGCAAGCGAATAATTTCAGAAAAACAAATCAGCAACATTAACAATATCATCGCTTTTATGACATGGTATAAAGTGTGCCATTTTCGAGAACGTATCCATGATAACAGATATGCTATCCCTCCCCTTCTTTGTTCAAGGTAACCCTAAAACAAAGTCCATAGATATATCCTCCCAAGGAACACTAGGTACAGGCAAAGGCATATATAAACCATGAGGATTGAGTCGTGACTTAGCTTTTTGACATGTAGTGCAGCGAACAACAAAACGCTCAACATCCCGTCTCATCTTTGGCCAAAAGAAATGTGTAGCAAGTATATCCTCTGTCTTCTTCACGCCAAAGTGTCCCATTAGTCCTCCTCCATGCGCCTCCTGCAACAACAAAAGACGACCGGAGCTAGTCGGAATGCATAGCTTGTTAGCACGAAACACAAATCCATCGTTAACGATGAACTTGTTCCATGTTCTCCCTTCCTAACAATTCTGCAATACATCTTTAAATTCAGCATCATGCACATATTGATCTTTGATGGTCTCTGACGATGACATGTACCTGGGGTAGGGTAATAGGCCTAACCTAGACACCCTTCCCAAGGATATTACCTTAAAGTCAAGAGTATTCAAAGGACAACACCATCCACTCGACCAGAAGCATTCCAGTCGGAGAACCCAATTCCATTCGACTAGAGTGTACTCACTCGACCACATCAGAAATCACTCGGAAGACAGAAGGTCTTAAGTCACTCAGAAAGGCAACGGTCAGGCGTTCACTCCGTAGTCTTAATGATCAATTATACGTCTTTATTGCTGACGTTATCAGTAACGTCCTACCTTTATGTACATTGAACCCTGTGTAACTGAGGGCCAGAGGGGTCTGGTGAACTCTATATAAGCCACCCCCCTCCTCAGGCACAAGGGTTCGTACCCCTGTAACTCCATGCATAATCCAATCGACCAGCCTCCGAGCGCCGAGACGTAGGGCTGTTACTTCCTCTGAGAAGGGCCTGAACTCGTAAACATTGCGTGCACAATCTCACCGTAGCTAGGATCTTGCCTCCTCATACCTACCCCCCATTCTACTGTCAGACTTAGAACCACTACAGTTGGCGCCCACCATGGGGTAGGTGTCTTAGCGACTTTCCGGTGAGGTTGCAGTTTTTTCGATTCTCATCATCATGGTTTCCGGCGGTGGATTGGCTGAGGGCCGCGAGATCCGTCTCGGCGCACTCGTCTTCGTCGCTGACCACTCCGCTTGGCTCCAGGAGGCCCCTCTCAACGTCGAGACACTCCCCGTCCCCGGGGCTACGCACTTTCGCGCGTGCGTTCGCGGCGTCCTTCTACGGCAGCCGTCGACCCAGTGTCGGTTGGCTCCCGCGGTGTCTTCGCTCCCCGCTGTTCGCCATCGCAAGCGATCCGGTCAGTCCCGGCTTCAGCGGTGGGTGAAGCATGCGGTGGCACGTCAGTCGGCCACCCCTCAAGTCGCGGCAATCGAGCCGGATGAATCTCTCTACGGCCTGTTCGATCTGTCGACTGGCTCCATCGAGACCTTGTCTGAGTGCGATAGCAGCGACCCTGTGGCAGAGGTCCTGATGGTCGACACACCGCGCAACCCACCTGGCATGCGTCGCAACGGTGGCGGCGATGGCGGCGGCGATCCGTCGCGTGTTCACGAGGAGTACCACCCTGAAACCCTCTCTTCGCAGGAGGAACTTCACCGCCGCAACATGGGGCGCTCCGCACGCCCATCGTCGGAGAGACCTCTAAGGCTCAGGCCTTGGAGGAGGCGCGCCTGGCCACTTTGGCTGAGCGCACTCGACTGGAGAACCTTCAGCATGCACTCGACGAGCGTGCTCGGCGGCAGATCCCTGAGTCTAGTTGACTGCAGCGACAACTGTTCCCGCCTGAACCTCAGGTATATCGCACTCCGATTCAGAATCTTACAGCTGTTGCCCGTATAGCAGAGTCGATTCAGCCGTCCCAGTCGAAAGCTGGAAGAGGTTTGATGCAGATCCGGGCTCTGCTCCAGGCGGCAGTGTCTCAGTCGTGGAACAGAATCCATAGTAGATCTGTGGTGGCTGACACAGTCCAGTCGGCTCACAGCCCAAGATCGCCTCCAAGGCGTGAGGGATGTGGGCATCGCCAAGAGCATTACTTGGGTCGGAACCATGAGCAGTATGATCATCGACTCGGCCGTGATGACCACCATCGAGTGCCTACACCCCCTCTGAGGGGTGGATCATATGTGCCCCGACATTATGATGACAGGCACCCGTACAGCGATGAGCGGAGGTTGCCAGTCGACCCAAGAAAGCCAGGATTTGATGCAAGGTCGATTCTGGTGCAAGGTATGGTTGACAGGAACCGAGCACACAGAGAAGGACAGGACAGAGGTCACCCGACTGGAAGCAGAGTGCATGTTTCTAGTCCCGAATGTTTTAGCAGAGCCATCAGGGCTGCAGAGATTCCTCCCAACTTCAGGTTGGCGACTGGAGTTAGTAAGTTCACTGGTGAGTCGAAGCGTGACACTTGGCTAGAAGACTACCAAGTGGCCGTGCAGATCGGTGGTGGAAATGATGAAGTAGCTATGAAGCATCTTCCTCTTATGTTGGAAGGTTCAACCAGAGCATGGTTGAATCAGTTAGCTCCTGGCAGTATTTTCAGCTGGGAAGAATTGGCTCGAGTGCTTGTCAGAACTTTTGAGGGTACGTGCAAACGACCTGCAGGATTGGCAGAGTTGCGGCATTGTGTACAAAAACCGAATGAGAATTTGAGAGATTACATCTAGAGGTGGACCACTTTGCATCACACAGTGGAAAATGTATCTCAGCACCAAGCAGTTTGCGCCTTCAAGGAGGGTGTTCGGTATCGAGAGCTTAACCTGAAATTCGGTCGGACAGGAGATATGACTCTGACTCGGATGGTGGAAATAGCCACTCGGTACGCTAATGGAGAAGAAGAGGATCGACTCCGCAGTGGAAAGGGCAAACCAGTCGCCCAAGACACCGGAGGAGGTCGGAAGCAGAAACCCAAAGCCGAGCCAGCAGGTCCTGATGAAGCTGCAGTTGTGACTCAAGGAAAATTCAAGGGGAAGCCCAAAGGGCCCTAGATCCCCAAGAAGGTAAAAGATCAAGCAGGAAATGATGTGTTGGATTTACCATGTCACGTTCACACCAAGAAGGACGAAGAGGGTAATCTGATTTATCCCAAACATACCACTCGGCAATGTCGGCTCCTAATCCAGCAGTTTCGAGAGAAACAACCCAGTGAGAAGGAAAAGGAGTCTGATAAGGACGAGGACAACGAAGAAGATGATGATGGTTTTCCCAATGTCAATTCCACTTTGGTGATTTTTGCTGACGTTGAAAGCAAAAGTCGACTGAAGGTCATCAACAGAGAAGTAAACATGGTTGCTCCGGCAACAACGACATATTTGAAGTGGTCGTAGACTCCCATCACATTCGACTAGTCTGACCACCCCCCGTGTGTTGCCACCTCTGGGAGGCAAGCGTTGGTGGTCAACCCAGTCGTTGGGGGCACCCGACTGACAAAGGTCTTCATCGACGGAGGCAGTGGTTTGAACATTTTGTACGCTGAAACTCTCCAAGGGATGGGCATACCGATGTCCAAGCTCAGCGAAAGCAACATGCGATTCCATGGAGTCATCCCTGGGAAGAAAGCCGGTTCACTCGGCCAGATCACTCTTGACGTGGTTTTCGGTGATTCAAAGAATTACCGTAAGGAAAAGTTGACATTTGAAGTTGTGGATTTTCACAGTGCCTATCATGCCATCCTGGGCAGGACTGCATATGCTCGTTTCATGGCTCGACCGTGTTGCGTGTACCTCAAGCTGAAGATGCCTGGACCTAGGGGCGTGATCACAGTCACTGGTAATCGGCACCGAGCAGAAGAGTGCCTCCAGAAGGGCTCAAAGATTGCCGATGAACAAATGGCAGTATTAGAAATGGAAGAATACAAGAAGATTGCAGATCCAAGTGATTTGTTGAGAGCTAAGAAGCGTGCTTCAGACTCTGCATTTAAGTCGTCTGGTGAAACAAAGGCAGTTCATATTCACCCGACTGATCCGAATACTGCTCGGACTCATATCTCAACAACACTCGACAATAAATAGGAAGAATCGCTCATCCAGTTCCTCTGTGAGAACTGGGACATCTTCGCTTGGAAACCTTCTGACATGTCAGGTGTGCCCAGGGGACTGGCTGAGCACCGTTTGCGAGTCGACCCAAAGGTAAAACCAGTCAAAGAGCATCTCTGACGGTCCGCCATACAGAAAAGAAAAGCAATTGGCGAGGAAGTGGCTCGGCTTCTGGCAGCTAAGTTCATCCGAGAGATTTACCACTCCGAGTGGCTGACCAATGTCGTCATGGTTCTCAAGAAAGATGATTCACTCCGTATGTGTATCGACTTCAAGCATATCAATCGGGCCTACCCGAAAGATCACTTCCCTCTTCCCCGCATCGATCAGATAGTCAACTCGACTGTGGGATGTGAGCGATTGTCCTTTCTGGATGCATATTCCGGGTACCATCAGATCCGACTGTATGGACACGACGAAATAAAAAACAGCTTTTATCACCGCATTCGGGTGCTTTTGCTATGTTACTATGCCCTTTGGTCTCAAGAATGCTGGTGCCACATTCATGCACATGATTCAGAAGTGCCTGCTCACTCAAATCAGTCAGAATGTGGAAGCATACATGGATGACATCGTGGTTAAGTCACGTAAAGGTTCCGACCTGCTGGCTGACCTCGCTGAAACCTTTGCCAATCTGAGAAGATATGATATCAAGCTTAATCCATCAAAGTGTACATTCAGAGTTCCAGGTGGAAAGTTACTCGGTTTCCTCATTTTCAAACTTGGGATCGATGCAAACCCAGAGAAAGTTGGTGCAATACTCCGAATGAAATGCCCTGTGCGCGTACACAACGTTCAGAAGCTTACTGGTTGTTTGGCCACTTTGAGTCGATTCATCTCTTGTCTCGGTGAAAAGGCATTGCCTCTTTATCGACTGATGAAGAAATTTGATAAGTTCGAGTGGACTCCTGAAGCTGACGCAGTGTTTGCAGAGCTCAAAACCCTGCTTTCCACCCAGCCGGTGCTCGCTGCTCCAATCAGCAAAGAGCCTTTACTGCTTTATTTTGCAGCCACTGGACAAGTTGTCAGTACAGTACTCATGGTCGAGCGGAAAGAAGAAGGTAAATCCTACAGGGTTCAGCGCCCAGTGTACTATATTTCTGAAGTCTTAACTCCATCCAAGCAGAGATATCCACATTATCAGAAGCTTGTCTATGGAATTTACTTGACCACAAAGAAGGTTGCACATTACTTCTCAGATCATTCAATTATAGTCGTCAGCGATGCTCCATTGTCAGAAATTTTGAACAACAGAGATGCAACTGGTTGAGTGGCTAAGTGGGCGATTGAACTCCTTCCGCTGGATATCAAGTTCGACGCAAAGAAAGCAATCAAATCTCAAGCAATAGCATATTTTCTCGTCGAGTGGATTGAACAGCAGCTGCCGACTCAAATTCAGTCGGAACATTGGACTATGTTCTTTGATGGGTCCAAGATGTTGAATGGTTCAGGTGCTGGGGTAGTCCTGGTATCTCCGCGAGGCGACAAGCTCAGTTATGTTCTCCAGATTCACTTTGACTCCTCCAACAATGAAGCTGAATATGAGGCACTTCTGTATGGGTTGCGTATGGCCATTTCACTCGGCGTCCGACGCCTAATGGTTTACAGCGACTCAGATTTGGTGGTCAATCAAGTGATGAAGGAATGGGATGTTAGGAGTCCAGCTATGACTGGTTATTGCAGTGCAGTGAGAAAATTGGAAAATAAGTTTGAGGGGTTAGAGCTTCACCATATACCCCCACTGAAGAACCAAGCAGCTGATGACTTGGCAAAGATAGGTTCCAAGTGGGAGCCCATTCCCAGCAATGTGTTTTTGGAGCATGTTCACACACCATCAGTTCAAGAGGATCCCTTCACTGAAGAGCCAACACAGCCTAAGAGCTCCACTGATCCGACCGAAGTTGAAATCCCAGCCGTGGTCGACTTGATCATGGAAGTTTTGGTCGTCATTCCTGATTGGACAGTGCCGTATATCGCATATATTCTCAGGAAAGAACTCCCAGAGGATGAAGAAGAGGCTCGTCAGATTGTCCGTCGATCGAATGATCCTCAGCTCGATCCCAGAGGAAAGAACTCTCAGCCTTTACTGTGATGGGTGGACAGCTTTACAGAGAGAGTGTTACTAGAGTCGCTCAAAGATGCATCACATCAGAAGAAGGCCGAATGATCCTCAATGATATCCACTCGGGGACCTTTGGTCACCACGCGTCCTCTCGGACCATCATGGCCAAAGCATGCCGAGTAGGGTTTTACTGGCCACGTGCTAATGCGATGGCAAAAGAAATAGTCGACAAGTGTGAGGGCTGTCAGTTCTACTCCAACACGTCCCACAAGCTTGCATCAGCCTTGAGGACCATTCCACTCGTCTGGCCATTTGCTGTTTGGGGATTGGATATGGTTGGACCTCTCAGGACTTGCAGGAGTGGCTTCACCCATCTGCTCGTAGCAGTCGACAAGTTCACCAAATGGATTGAAGCTAAACCTATCAAAAACCTTGAATCAAGTACTGCTGTTAGCTTCATCAGAGAGTTAACGTTCAGATATGGAGATCCACATAGCATCATCACACATAATGGGTCAAACTTTGACTCGGATGAGTTCAGAGCTTTCTGCGCTTCCCAAGGCACTCGGGTTGACTATGCTTCAGTCGCCCACCCACAGTCGAATGGGCAAGCGGAAAGAGCAAACAGTTTGACCCTCAAAGGGCTGAAACCCCGATTGATGTGTGACCTCAAGCATGCAGCAGGCGCTTGGGTCGATGAGCTACCATCAGTACTTTGGGGATTGAGAACAACTCCAAATCGGTCGACTAGTCGGACTCCCTTCTTCTCGGTATATGGAGCTGAGGCTGTGCTTCCGAGTGACTTGCTTCACAATGCACCTCGAGTGGAACTTTTCTCAGAAACCGAAGCAGAACAAGCTCGACAGGATGCTGTTGATCTTCTGGAAGAAGAGAGAGAGAGATGGCCTTGATCCGGTCGACCATCTATCAGCAAGACCTTCGTCGATTATATGCCAGAAATTTGAGAGGCCGAGCATTTCAGGAAGGTGACCTAGTGCTCACAATGGATCAGCAACGGCCGCACAAGCTTGCTCCCGCTTGGGAAGGTCCCTTCATCATCACCAAGGTGCTCCACAACAGAGCATATCACCTCCACAATGTGGAGCACAATAAAGACGAGCCACGCGCTTGGAATGCAGAGTTGCTCCGCTGTTTTTATACTTAAGTAATTCAGAATATTGAGATGTAATAAAAAGTACCTTTTAGTTTGTTTATCAAAGACAAAGTTTTACAGTCTCCTAAATGATTGTTGTTGCTTATACATGTGTTTAAAATCCCGCGGTGGGTGGCTTAGCTGCGAATCCGTTTCGCCTAAGTTTCAAAAACAGGCTCCAAGTGAAGAGCAAGCCTCTCACTTGGGGGCTTAGCCGCGAATCCGATTCGCCTAAGTTTGAAAAAATCCTACCGAGTGAAGAGCAAGACTCTCACTCAGGGGCATAGCTGCAGTTCCGTACTCGCCTAAGTTTGAAAAAATCCCACCGAGTGAAGAGCAAACCTCTAACTCGGGGGCATAGCTGCAGTTCCGTATTCGCCTAAGTTTGAAAAAATCCCACCGACTGAAGAGCAAGCCTCTCACTCAGGGGCTTAGCTGTAGTTCCGTACTCGCCTAAGTTTGAAAAAAATCCCATCGAGTGAAGAGCAAGCCTCTCATCCGGGGGCTTAGCTGCAGTTCCGTACTCACCTAAGTTTGAGAAAATCCCACCGAGTGAAGAGCAAGCCCCTCACTCGGGGGCTTAGCTGCAGTTCCGTTCCCGCCTAAGTTTGAAAAAATCCCACCGAGTGAGGAGCAAGCCTCTCACTCGGAGGCTTAGCTGCAGTTCCGTACTCGCCTAAGTTTGAAAAAATCCTACCGAGTGAAGAGCAATCCTCTCACTCGGGGGCTTAGCTGCAGTTCCATACTCGCCTAAGTTTGAAAAAATCCCACCGAGTGAAGAGCAAGCCTCTCAATCGGGGGCTTAGCTGCAGTTCTGTACTCGCCTAAGTTTGAAAAATCCCACCGAGTGAAGAGCAAGCCTCTCACTTGGGGGCTTAGCTACAGTTCCGTACTCGCCTAAGTTTGAAAAAAATCCAACCGAGTGAAGAGCAATCCTCTCACTCGGAGGCTTTGCTGCAGTTCTGTACTCGCCTAAGTTTAAAAATCCTACTGAGTGAAGAACAACGCTCTCACTCGGAGGCTTAGCTGCAGTTCCGTACTCGCCTAATGTCACAGCCTGATTTTTGGCCCTTTCTTTTTCTTTTGTTTTTCTGAGATTTTTGATTGAGTTTTCTTTTTCCGTGGCTTTGTGGTCTGGAAATTGAAGAAGATGACCTCGTCTTTCTTTCCAGAGTGGCTTGTCATCCTCATACCCTTCCCTAGACCTTGCCATTTTCATCCTAGCCCAACCCCAATATTCTTTTGGCTAGGGGATATTCCTTTTTCAATTAAAGGAATAACCATGTCTGCCATAGGTTGAGAAGCAACCTATATTTATATCACTCCCAAAAATCCCAAATAATTCTCATAATTTTTTTGGGTCATATCTTTCTCAAATATGGCAAAATATTTCATTGGCCATGTTTCCCATCATGCTCAATTAATTACTTTCCTATTCTATCCTGAATGGCAGATTATGAAGCAAGTGCTATTTACCTTTGCCCAATTGACTCCAAACTTCTTGGACATCTTTTCATGTCCAAATAATTTCCTCCTGACAAAACTCAACTTAATTTGCCTAGTAAATATTCCTGAGCAATTTTTCAAAGTTCCTGTTTGAGGGAATTGGTTGTGAAGGAAGTACTAGCTAGGTTAATCCAATTGAATTGAATTTTTGCATGGTCTTTAATTTTAACAAATCAAAACCCTCCTCAAGATTTGAGCTCATGCAATGCATCCATGTGAGCTGAGCATCAATTCTTTGGTTCTGTCCAAATTTTCAGTTAATGAAGCAAGTTTATTTTATCTTGCTCCATTATGTCTGAAAATTTTCCTAGGCCTTCTCCTACCCATTTAACCTATCTCCACAAGTTTTGGGATCATTTCATCTAGCCATTTTCCCTCAGGATTTTCCCCAATTTTCTTGACAGGGAGGATAGCTATGAAGGAAGTACCACTTTGGCTTGTGCAAATGGTCTGAAATTTTTATCTCACCTTCATATGATCAAATAATTCTGCCATGTCCATTTTCAGCCCAATCCATTACTCCTAGTGAGTGCTACTTCATGTTTTGTATTTCAGTCAAGTCTGGTGGTTTCTACAGCAACCACTAGCTAAACTCCTCTCCTTGAGCTGAAACCTTGCCAACTTAATCACCTTAGTGAGTGATCAACCCTAGTCAAATCTCAGTCTAACCCTCCCGACCAATCTTCTGCAGAAGGCATCAAACACCTTGCTGTTCAGCTAGTTTGGAACCTCCTGTTTTTCTCTTCTTTGCCCCAAGAACGAGTGGTTACCTCCTTTGGACTCGGGGCACTAAGGTCATTCTACTAGACATTGTTGGCCCGGCGAGAACACGCCGCTTGAGGCAGCTCACGCGGTGACCACGGGTCGGACAGGCCAAATCTCGCGCTCTGCCAAACCGCGGCGCTGTGTCCGTCCGCTCCCCTCTGCCTCTCGCGTCCACATCATGTCCTCTAGCTCGCCCGTGCTCGTCTGCATCTTCCTGCATCAATGCCCCGTCCGGACTCGGCGTGGTTTAGTCACCATCACCGCGCCCGTGCCACAACCCTCCTCTGCTCCATTTTTGGCATGTCGGCCGGAGCTTCTCGTGCGTCCCCGAGTCCTCCCCTAGACTATATAAGGAGTGACCGAGCCTCCCGCAGCTCCCAAGCCTCTCCTTTGCCTCTCTAGTCCACCAGAGTCCTCGGCCCCCTCCTCGTGTCGCCGTTGCCATCTCGGCCATCGCCGGAGTCGAGCTGCCCCAGCCAAACCGAGCCTCCTCTCGCCCCCCTGACCTGTCCATCGAGTCCCCCTCATCCCCACGGTTCGCCCCACCCACTTGCCCCTCGCCGGAGTTAGCCATAGCACCAAGCATTACCACCGCCCCCACCCCTCTGTCCACCTCCTGGCGCTGCCGTTCACCGCGCCTCCTCCCCTCCCCGGCGCCCCTGCTGCCTCTGGACGGGTGCGGCAGGCCCACATGCATGCTCCAGTGCCCGCGCCCTGGCCGGAGACGGCCGGAGCCGCCCGGGCCCCTCGCCGGCGTCGCCCCTCCCCAGCTCCTCCTCTGTCTCGATCGGGACAGAGGGAGGATGAAGAAGACAAGCACCCGTGGCCCCTCCCCCTACGCCTGGGACCCACGCGCCAGTGGCCGAGCGCCTTCCCACGTGGATAAGTGGAGGCACGTTTCCCTCTTTGCGCTTTTCTCTCCTGAAAGCGTATTCCACGTAATACGTTTTCTGATTGAGGAAACGTACTTTCGTTGTTCTTCGGCTGAAAATACGTTTATTTTTCTAGAAGGCATAATCTGCCCGAAGGCGCTTTCAGTTTTTGTCTCCAGGGACTTGTTTGTTGAAGTTTTATTCACAGATTGGTCCCTGGTGTTCAACACCTCATAACTCCGCAACCGTAACTCCGATTAAGGTGAATCCAACGCCCACTTCTTCGTCTCGTCAAGCCCGTTCTGTTCCCACCATTTTCACTATGGTTTGAGATACTAGTAATGACCATTTTGCCCCTGCCCCTAATCAGCCCCCTCTGAGAGAGAACGTTTTCCGGCGATTCGTTCTGCGAGCTTCTCGCACTTTCTCCTGATGATTTCCTCCATCTCAGGCAAGCCAAAACTACCATTTGCATGATAGCCATGCAGAAGCATTGGTTTTCAACTTGAATCTTTAATAACTGTCTGTTTGATTTGCTACTGCTGTCGTTATTTCGGTTATGCTTATGGATCGGTGGTTACCGTCATGCCATGTTTTCTTGCACTTTATTATTATGTTATACCTGCTAGTATTACTTTAATATGACATGCTTGATAGTAGTACATGTGGATGTTGGTGATGGTCTTCGGTGCATGGCTATTGTCTGTTCCGAGTACCGTTGTTATGCATGTTCTTTTGCACCGAGGTGGTTAAATGCTTGCATGGTAGTTTTATCGTTATGTTATTGCATGGTATTTATTGTTGATGCTAGTGGTCATGTTATGCTACGATTAGTGTTATACTTTTGATATTCATGTTCGTCATTATGCCATGCTCAGTTGAATATGATGCATTGTTGATATGGTTGATAGTTACGTTGCACCCTCATGCTTATGTTGATATCATGCTCAAGCATTGTAATTGCCGCATGTTATTTTATCATGGCTCGGCATATTGCATTCAAGTTTAACTGGATTAAATTGAACTTGAACAACTGTTGGCTGAGTCATGGTGCCACCATATCGGGCTGACCAGAGCAAACACGCTTACCTTTATGGGAGGTCCTAGTTGGGTCTGTTGTCATGCCTCCCGCCGGTGCCTCCAACGAGGGAAGGTTATGTGCATGCGCTACCCTGATCAGGTAGGACGTCATAAGCCTTGTGTGCCCGTTGTTGGGTATGGATCCTTGTCCCCGTTTGGGACCGTTTTGCCACAACGGTGGCCGTTGGTGCCTTTGGTAGGCACTGGGCCACCCAGGACTTAGCCCAAAGGGGAGTTGGTCGGAGTGACCGGGAGAGTGTCATGGCAATAGGTCCGTTTTGTCGGAACACCATCGGTCCACCCGAATGGGAGTGCGAGGTCATGGGTTCCGTGGTGTGGGTACAATGTACTAACCTCTGCAGAGTGTGTGTTTAATCTATCGATAGCCGCGCCCGCAGATAAGGGCCCCGTTCGTAGTCGATCACACAATGGGTCAACAGTAATAATAATAATTTGCTTAATAACAACCCCAGTTCGATGATGAAAGAAGTTGGTTGATATTTATGTGATCGTGAGAGGATCACTTTGGTATCATGGATACCGAGTTGATGGATATTTGTGGTGTTATGCGAGAGTCAAGGGTAAAGGTCAAGCTCTTTGTGGTCATGAATGATTTCTACGGTATTCTTAATACAAAGCTTGATTGGATCCTTAGATGATCGTGTGATGTCCGTGATGTTAAGTTTGTGCAGGTGATGGTTACGAGGTAACCCGAGCAGAGTAAGTTGGTGCATGATAGCGTCATCATGTTGCATGCTAGTATTATCATGTTCACATGTTCATGCCATGCTCGTATTGTTCTAGTTTTATCATCTTGTTCATGCTTTGATTGATCTGATATTATCATGTTAATCCTTGTTAACCTATAATTGCCATGCTGTTGTCTGTCTTGATTGCTTTGGTTGTTGTGAGCTTGCAAGTACATTCAATGTATTGACCTAGCGAGTCATGCCAGTTTGCAGGTCATGCCGGATTTGATTGCTTGTTTGCCGTGGATCCTTTGTTTGCGAGCTAGGATAAGCGTTCCAGCCAAGTCCCTGCAGAGTGGAGTTCATCACCGTTGTCGCTGTTCGGCTGCCAGTAGTCATTCCGCTGCGTCACGTTGTTCCGCTGCTTGCATGGAGCAACCGTGGCAGGCTTAGTGTCGCCGTGCTGATGTAAACCCCTTGTACCCATATAGATTTTAATAAAGAGCTAATTTGTTCTATGCTAAGTAGTGTCGTATTCAAGAAGTCTTCTCCTCGATCTCTGGGCTGGAATATGAGGCGTTCCGGTTTCTCTGAGCTGGGGGGCCACAGGCTTGGTGTCAGAGCACGTCTGGCTGCAGGATGCCCTAGCACGCGCGAACGTTAGAAAGGGTAGTATAGACCCCAATTGATTTGTTGCACTTGATTGTTGCATTTGTTTGTTGCATAGCATGCATATAGAATATTATCTGGTCGCTTATAGTGATCATGTGAGTGTAGGTGGTATCGGTTTCTTTCTACTACCTGCACCCTCCTTCTTTGCATGCCTGCTCTTCGATGTTTGGCGTCATCTCTGTCCCAGCAGAGTGATGCCCTGGTACCAAGTGTTCCAGACACCATTTGCAGGAGTTATGCTCAGATATCGCGTCATTGTCTTTCCGCCACCCACCCATATCGTTTCGGTGATAGACCAGTCTCTATCCTGAATCGTGCCGTCCATCTCGTCCCTTTGGCAACCCTTGCTGATCTTTGTTATCAGAAAAAGGGCAATGCCAACAAGGCCAGTCTTCCACTGCTACCTTACCCAGTCATCCAATTCTCTGGACGTGTACGATTCCCATTCGTACACTTGATGATGATGTGGTTGTACCCTCAGTGTTCAACCCCATGTTTTCTAAGTCCGTCCTTGCCTCCGTATCTATCCAGCGCTTGGTGTAGCCTTGGTTACACCAACTCCTTCCACACGCAGATCCACTTTCGTGCACACCGTCACAACATAATAGACCGCAATACCGGAGTTTGCGTGAGATTTGTGTGCTTAGTTGTGCATGCATATTATTTATATTATCTGTATGCTTGTGTGCTTTTGTTTTTGTCGTTTCTTTTGCTTCTTTCTTTGGGCCCTCGGTGTGGCATTATTTTCCCCTTATTAAAGTTGCTCGTCAACAAACACCGGACCTGAAGAATCAGTAAGGAATTCAAATACTTGGAAGCTCAGATAAACAGAATGAAGTTATCAGTAGACTGCGGTGAAATTTTGAATATCTCGTCTGAATGCAAAAGGAATCCTGGATGGACAGTCAGCATCATGTTTGTATTACCGTGCACCCCTTCCAACAGTACGGATAATCAAGTTTGCCTCAGGGTGCACTCTTCATGACAGAAATGATCAAATCAGCAAGAAGATAAGCTATGTGCAAGACCAACAATATAATCTCAGTCAAAGGAGGATAGTCCAGCAAACCCTGTTTCATGCAAGTAATCAACCGCAGAAATATTAAGATGCTATGCATATGTGGTAGTCGGTCCGCATATCCAGCTTCTGAAGCACGAAACCCAGTCTTCCTCAGCAAGTTACACTCGATGGTTTCCACCATAAGCCATCCAATCGTCCTCAGTAGGGCACTGGTGCAAGATAGTACATTGTCAATTGACAGTAGAAGGCAGAATCAGATCCACAACAGTTGGTCAGAAGCAAGAATCAGTCAGAACACAAGTCTGCCTCGAGAATCAGGTTCTCAGATATATGTGAAGGAAGCTAGATATTCGCCTCAGTGTGACAAATGACTATGAAGATTGACAACAACACTGAGCTCTATACAAGTACCTATGAACCTGGAATATGATCCTGATGAGCCCTTGTCTTGTTTTCTTCAGTGACGGCACCACGCCTGTGATCTGAGCTGCTTTTACCTATTCGGGGTGGATGCCGATTTTATTTTCTCTATTCAACAACTGTCACGAGTTCTGAGCTGTTTTTCGGCCGTCTCGTATAGCTGTTGAGTTTCTTTTTGTGACAGTGGCTCTACGCTTTTAGCTACTTTTCGGCTATCTTAGGGAGCTGCCACTTTCTTCTTTTCAACCCGGTCTCATGCTCTGAGCTGTTTATCGGCCGTCTTGAGCCATGGTTGAGTTATTTCAGTAATGTCCCAGATCTGAGTTGTAAAGACTGTTCTGGTGGCTACTGATTTATTTGCCGATTTCTTGCAAGGGTTCAGATGATCATTTCCCTACAGTCAGAATTTGAGAGGTGCTGAACCTGCCAGATAAACAATATTACCATGTCAGAACATGAGGATAAGAGTACGCCTATCAGAATGTTGCACCTGACAGAACCTATGGTCACACGAAGAAGCAATACGACCCCGCTCTTTCAACCAAGGATCCAGATCAAGAAAACAATAATGAAGGAGCAAGACCAGTGGTGCAGATATGAAAAGGGTTGCGTAACCATATGGTGCAGGGACCCCGGACAGTCTAAGTCGGTATCGACCACCATGGATACTCACTTAAGGGGTCTACTCAAAGTTTGGTAAGGACGCCATATCCGGGCAACCCGCTCAGTTAACCGCATATGCTCAGTATCGAATATCTGAGTTGTGAAGCCAGACCAAAGGTCAATTCAACAGTTTGATTCCAGCGACTATGGTAAAGCATCACACAGCTTATTATCCCCATGGATATACCGACAGAATGAATGATCAGTATGGGGAATAACAGTCTCGAAGCATGTGCCCTCACTTATGCGAATCACCAAAGGAAAGCCTGTCTAGAACAAAGAAATTTCCGCCAGAGCCACCATCAGTCAAGGATGAGGATATTATCATTAAGGTCACACCCCTTATTCTGGCCACGACAGGCGACAATTAAATATTCGGTATGAATCTGAGGCTCGACACAGTGGAGTCAGTCAGGATGATTCAGAAATTCCTGCGATAAGTCAGAGTCTGTCAGGAAAACGGTTATGTCTCAACTCTCTGTTTAAAGATAAGTCAGAGTCTGCCAGGAAAACGGTTATGTCTCAACTCTTTGTTTGGAACCCGAAGGACCTGCATTTAGTGGAGGAACCCAATGCAAGGAGTCAGAGCTTGGGTGTTCATCATTAAAATCTTATCACCCCTTGATGGAAGGTTGTCAGTGCAGATACAGCAATTGGTAATCACTCTCAGATTTGTGACACGGGCATATATTGCAGTCAAGGTAATCTTAGATAAGTCAGCAGATATGAAAAGAATTGGAGCCAGTATAAGCATGAAAATGTGAGGTAAGATCTGTCAGGATGAGGATACTGTGAAGCAAACCACCCAAGAGACAGACAACCAGTCAGATAAAATCCAGTGGGGAACAATCAATAAGGAAAAAGGATACCCGAGTTGGAAACGGTTTCCTTAAGTCAGATATATTCATACTTGTTCCTTGAGCAACCAAATCTCGAGGACGAGATTTCTTTAAGGGGGGAAGAGTTGTCACAGCCTGATTTTTGGCCCTTTCTTTTTCTTTTGTTTTTCTGAGATTTTTGATTGAGTTTTCTTTTTCCGTGGCTTTGTGGTCTGGAAATTGAAGAAGATAACCTCTTCTTTCTTTCCAGAGTGGCTTGCCATCCTCATACCCTTCCCTAGACCTTGCCATTTTCATCCTAGCCCAACCCCAATATTCTTTTGGCTAGGGGATATTCCTTTTTCAATTAAAGGAATAACCCTGTCTGCCATAGGTTGTGAAGCAACCTATATTTCTATCACTCCCAAAAATCCCAAATAATTCTCATAGATTTTTTTGGGTCATATCTTTCTCAAATATGGCAAAATATTTCAATGGCCATGTTTCCCATCATGCTCAATTAATTACTTTACTATTCTGTCCTGAATGGCAGATTGTGAAGCAAGTGCTATTTATCTTTGCCCAATTGACTCCAAACTTCTTGGACATCTTTTCATGTCCAAATAATTGCCTCATGACAAAATTCAACTTAATTTGCCGAATAAATATTCCTGAGCAATTTCTCAAAGTTCCTGTTTGAGGGAATTGGTTGTGAAGGAAGTACTAGCTAGGTTAATCCAATTGAGTTGAATTTTTGCATGGTCTTTCATTTTATCAAATCAAAGCCCTCCTCAAGATTTGAGCGCATGCAATGCATCCATGTGAGCTGAGCATCAATTCTTTGTTTCTGTCCAAATTTTCAGTTAATGAAGCAAGTATATTTTATCTTGCTCCATTATGTCTGAAACTTTTCCTAGGCCTTCTCCTACCCATTTAACCTATCTCCACAAGTTTTGGGATCATTTCATCTAGCCATTTTCCCTCAGGATATTTCCCAATTTTCTGGACAGGGCGGATAGCTATGAAGGAAGTACCACTTTGGCTTGTGCAAATGGTCTGAAATTTTTATGTCACCTTCATATGATCAAATAATTCTGCCATGTCCATTTTCAGCCCAATCCATTACCCCTACTGAGTGCTACTTCATGTTTTGTATTTCTGTCCAGTCTGGTGGTTTCTACAGCAACCACTAGCTAAACTCTTCTCCTTGAGCTGAAACCTTGCCAACTTAATCACCTTAGTGAGTGATCAACCCCAGTCAAATCTCAGTCTAACCCTCCCGACCAATCTTCTGCAGAAGGCATCAAACACCTTGCTGTTCAGCTAGTTTGGAACCTCCTGTTTTTCTCTTCTTCGCCCCTAGACCGAGTGGTTACCTCCTCTGGACTCAGGGCACTAGGGTCATTCTACTAGACATTGTCGGCCCGGCCAGAACACGCCGCTTGAGGCAGCTCACGCGGTAACCATGGGTCGGACAGGCCAAATCTCGCGCTCTGTCAAACCGCGGCGCTATGTTCGTCCGCTCCCCTCTGCCTCTCGCGTCCACATCATGTCCTCTAGCTCGCCCGTGCTCGTCTGCATGTCGGCCGAAGTTTCTCGTGCGTCCCCGAGCCCTCCCCTAGCCTATATAAGGCGTGCCCGAGCCTCCCATAGCTCCCAAGCCTTTCCTTTGCCTCTCTAGTCCACCAGAGTCCTCGGCCCCTTCCTCGTGTCTCCATTGCCGTCTCGGCCATCACCGGAGTCAAGCTGCCCCGGCCAAACCAAGCCTCCTCTCGCCCCCCTGACCTGTCCACCGAGTCCCCCTCATCCCCACGGTTCGCCCCACCCACTTGCCCCTCGCCGGAGTTAGCCATAGCACCAAGCATTACCACCGCCCCCACCCCTCTGTCCACCTCCTGGCGCTGCCGTTCGCCGCGCCTCCTGCCCTCCCCGGAGCCCCTGTTGCCTCTGGACAGGTGCGGTAGGCCGCCACGCACCCTCTAGTGCCCGCGCCGTGGCCGGAGACGGCCGGAGCCGCCCGGGCCCCTCGCATGCGTCGCCCCTCCCCTGCTCCTCCTCTGTCTCGATCGGGACAGAGGGAGGAGGAAGAAGACGAGCGCCCATGGCCCCTCCCCCTGCGCCTGGGACCCACGCGCCAGTGGCCCAGTGCCTTGCCACGTGGATAAGTGGAGGCATGTTTCCCTCTTTGCGCTTTTCTCTCCTAAAAGCGTATTCCACGTAATATGTTTTCCGTTTGAGGGAATGTACTTTCGTGGTTCTTCGGCTAAAAATACATTTACTTTTGCAGAAGGCGTAATCTGCCCGAAGGCGCTTTCAGTTTTTGCCTCCAGGCACTTGTTTGTTGAAGTTTTATTCACAGATTGGCCCCTGGTGTTCAACACCTCATAACTCCGCAACCGTAACTCCGATTGAGGTGAATCCAACGCCCACTTCTTCATCTCGTCAAGCCTGTTCTGTTCCCACCATTTTCACTACGGTTTGACATACTGGTAATGACCATTTTTCCCTTGACCCTAATCAGCCCCCTCCGAGAGAGAACGTTTTGCGTCAATTCATTCCGCGAGCTTCTCGCATTTTCTCCCGATGATTTCCTCCATCCCAGGCAAGCCACAACCACCATTTGCATGATAGCCATGCAGAAGCATTGGTTTTCAACTTGAATCTTTAATAACAGTCTGTTTGATTTGCTACTGATGTCGTTATTTCTGTTATGCTTATGGATCGGTGGTTACCGTCATGCAATGTTTTCTTGCACTTTATTATTATGTTATACCTGCTAGTATTACTTTAATATGACATGCTTGATAGTAGTACATGTGGATGTTGGTGATGGTCTTCGGTGCATGGCTATTGTCTGTTCCGAGGACCGTTGTTACGCATGTTCTTTTGCACCCAGTTGCTTAAATGCTTGCATGGTAGTTTTATCGTTATGTTATTGCATGGTATTTATTGTTGATGCTAGTGGTCATGTTATACTATGATTAGTGTTATACTTGTGATATTCATGCTCGCCATTATGCCATGCTCAGTTGAATATGATGCATTGTTGATATGGTTGATAGTTACGTTGCACCCTCATGCTTATGTTGATATCATGCCCATGCATTATAATTGCCTCATGTTATTTTATCATGGCTCAGCATATTGCATTCAAGTTTAACCAGATTAAATTGAACTTGAACAACTGTTGGCTGAGTCATGGTGCCACCATATCGAGCTGACAATTACAACCACGCTTACCTTTATGGGAGGTCCTAGTTGGGTTTGTTGTCATGCCTCCCGCCGGTGCCTCTAACGAGGGAAGGTTATGCGCAGGCGCTACCCTGATCAGGTAGGACGGCCTAAGCCTTGTGTGCCCGTTGTTGAGTATGGATCCTTGTCCCTGTTTGGGACCGTTTTGCCACGACGGTGGCCGTTGGTGCCTTTGGTAGGCGGGCCACCCAGGACTTAGCCCAAAGGGGAGTTGGTCAGAGTGGCAGGGAGAGTGTCGTGGCAATAGGTCGGTTTTGTCGGAATGCCGTTGGTCCACCTGAATGGGAGTGCGAGGCCCTGGGTTCCGTGGTGTGGGTACAGTGTACTAACCTCTGCAGAGTGTGTGTTTAATCTATCGATAGCTGTGCCCGCGGATAAGGGCCCAGCTCGTAGTCGGTCACACTATGGGTCAACAGTAATAATAATAATTTTCTTAATAACAACCCCGGTTCGATGATGAAAGAAGTTGGTTGATATTTATGTGATCGCGAGAGGATCACGGTGGTATCATGGATACCGAGTTGATGGATATTTGTGGTGTTATGCGAGATTCAAGGGTAACGGTCAAGCTCCTTGTGGTCATGAATGATTACTAGGGTATTATTAATACCAAGCTTGATTGGATCCTGAGATGATCGTGTGATGTCCGTGATGTTAAGTTTGTGCAGGTGATGGTTATGAGGTAACCCGAGCAGAGTAAGTTGGTGCATGCTAGCGTCATCATGTTGCATGCTAGTATTATCATGTTCACATGTTCATGCCATGCTCGTATTGTTCTAGTTGTATCATCTTGTTCATGCTATGATTGATCTGATATTATCATGTTAATCCTTGTTAACCAGTAATTGCCATGCTGTTGTCTGTCTTGATTGCTTTGGTTGTTGTGAGCTTGCAAGTACATTCAATGTACTGACCTGGCGAGTCGTGCCAGTTTGCAGGTCATGCCGGATTTGATTGCTTGTTTGCCGTGGATCCTTTGTTTGCGAGCTAGGATAAGTGTTATAGCCAGAGTCCTTGCAGAGTGGAGTTCATCACCGTTGTCGCTGTTCGGCTGCCAGTAGTCATTCCGCTGCGTCGTGTTGTTCCGCTGCTTGCATGGAGCAACCGTGGCAGGCGTATTGTCACCGTGCCGATGTAAACCCCTTGTACCCATATAGATTGTAATAAAGAGCTGATTTGTTCTATGCTAAGAAGTGTCGTATTCCAGAAGACTTTCCTCGATCTCTGGGCTGGAATACGGGGCATTCCGGTTTCTCTGAGTCGGGGTGCCACATCTAAGTTAAAGCACGTTTCGAGTGAAGAATGATTCTCTCACTCGGGGACTTGGCCACACACTCCATCCTGGTCCGCAAGGACGACGAGGTGCAGGTTGACTATGACCTTCTCCTCGGAGCTGCGCCAGAAGTACAATGTGCACTGCATCCTGATCCACAAGGACGAGGAGGTGCAGGTCGACTATAACCTTCTCCTCGGAGCTGCGCCACAAGTACAATGTGCGCTCCATCCTGATCCACAAGGACAACAAGGCGCAAGTCGACTCTGACCTTTTCCTCGGAGCTGCGCCATAAGTACAATGTGCGCTCCATCCTGATCCGCAAGGACAACAAGGTGCAGGTCGACTGTGACCTTCTCCTTGGAGCTGCGACACGAGTACAATGTGCGCTCCATCCTAATCTCCAAGGACGACGAGGTGCAGGTCGACTATGACCTTCTCCTCGGAGCTGCGCCACAAGTACAATGTGCGCTCCTTCTTGATCCGCAACGACCACGAGGTGCAAGTCGACTGAGATTTTCTCCTCGGAGCTGCACCACAAGTACAATGTGAGGTCCATCCTGATCTCCAAGAACGACGAGGTGCAGGTCGTCCGCGACCCTCTCCTCAGAGTTTCATCACAAGAACAAAAGTCTGCTTCGAGTGAAGATATAGGTTCCACTCAGAAATAAAGACAAACATATTTAAGGAAAAACCAAGTTCATATAGATCCCACGAGGTTCCAGACCACGAATTAAAGTACTCGGGCATTAGGCCGAAGGAGTTTAACGGTTACAAAACCACGAGGTTCCGACTGAAGCTAGCTTCTGGTCGGCAAGTTTTGTTTTCTCTTCAGCCGATTTTTGTGCGTCCGCAAGGTCAACATCCTTCTTCTCCAAAGCCTGGCTCATTTTTTCTGAAAGAAATAACGCTCGGTTTAGAGGAAGGAAATAACACTCGGTTCAAAAAAGAGTCAGTTGACAAGTTTTCCATACCAGCAGCATCATCCTTAGCCTTCTACAAGTTCTCCTTGGCCAACTCCAGATCAACATTGAGCTGGATCTGCTTCTGCTCCTAGTCAGAAAACCGGGCTCCAAGTTCACAAGATCTCTGTGGTCAGGGGACAGTCAGTCGATAGATACAAAGTTTGGTTGCTTATCAGGCAATAAAGTTCAAGTTCTAAGACTACTGCCGAATCAAACATTCAACAGTAGTCTCGGGGACTACACCTAGTGGGTGCACTTAGCGTGCCCCCACTGGTCCGGGTTCCACTCAACATGGTCCATCCAGACCGAGTGGAAGAATGCCACAAAAAAGAGAGAAAAGCAACAGTTATTCTCAGACCACAACTGACTGCACGCAGTCGACCGCGGTCTCGGGGACTACACCCAGTGGGTGCACTCAGCGTGCCGCCACTGGTTCAGGTTCCACTCGACAGGGTGCGCCCAGACCGAGTGGAAGAACTGAAGAACAAGACATTTTTATCAAGACCCCCAACGAATCACACATTCGACGGCGGCCTCGGGGACTACACCCAGTGGGTGCACTCTGCGTGCCCCCGCTAGTCCAAAGATTCAATCGACACAACCTAGTCGACTCAAGTGGAAAAACTACTCGGCGAAAATCGAAACACCCAGTGGGTGTACAGGTGCAAAGTGCAGACTGACAAGTAGAAGCACAATAAAGGTTTTCAGGTAGCATATCCTAACAGAACAAGCGACAAGCTAGAAGATCAGTCAGAAATCAGCTAACCTGGACATTAGCCTGAAGTGATGAGTTGGCGTCATAGGCAGCTTGACTAGCCTCGCGCACCACTTTCATCTGCTCCATCATAAGGCCCGCCTGGCGTATAGCTTCCTTGGCGGCGCCCACTTGGTCCTCTGGGACATGATGGGCGGTAAAGTGAAGATGGTGGATCAACTATAGCAGCTCGAGAATCTAAGGCATGGGGTTGCACAGATGAAGTAGGAGCTTGTGCAGTCAATGCTGAAGGTTGTGCACTCGACAATGGAACGACAAAAGTAACAGAAGCCCGGTTGAGGTCCCCGGACTGCTGAATCACTGCTTCTGTCGCCGATGTCGACTGGGGCGTCTTGTTAGCTGATGCCTTCCTGCCTGAAGTCCCGCCCCTCCTTCCCGTGGGCCTCTGTGGCACATCTTCGTCGTCATCTAGAAGTTCAATAACATTGGGCAGAGCTGCAAAAGAATTGATCGCAAGAATTCAGTCGGCCGTCAAAATGGTTGGTAAAGTAAAAGACAAGATGACGAGAGTTATACCCGTGTTGGAGGTGACTGTGTCTTCCATCTCCTCCTCATCATCATCTTTATAAACAGAATTCCCAGAGGTAGCAGCACTGCAAATTTCAGAATTCACTCGGTCAGAACAGGAAAGTGAGTCGACCGAAGATCAAGTTGTGCAAAACTAAGAGGTCGAGCACAATGATTACCCAGAAGCGATGGGGACGACCACTTCGATCTTGGGCAAGGCCTTCCGGGGCTTTGACGGCGCAACTTTGGGCTGCTTCGGAGCTTTCTCAGTCAGCACAAGAGAAGATGTTCGAGTGCGCTTTGAGGTCTGACCAGTCGGTGCTGTCGCCTTGCCACGAACACTCGCTGGGTCTTGCCTCTGCTTGGAGCGCCTTTCCGAGCGAGGTGGAGACTCGACCTCCTCGCCATTGCTTGAGTCTTCACGCTTTTCATCTTCTCCCCCATCAGATTGCCAGTCGCCTCCGCTCACCTCTCCCTCCTGCTCCTGCTCCTGCACCTGCTCTTCGTTGGGCATCGAGTACATCTCAGTATAAATCTGCAAGGCACGGAATTGTACAGATATAAGTCGGTTTCGAGAACTATTATGTTTCAGAACAAATGGATACTTGGAAGAAAAGGTCAGACCTTGTCCGGCTCATTGGTGTTGTTGAGTGGAGGAATTCTCCTGGACCCCCTGGGGTTGTCCTTCTTGCCAGTCATGCCCTGCAACCACTGCGCCACCGTCTCCTCGTCAACTTCCTCCGGGTGGATCCAAGTGGTGTCGTCAATACCCGAGTACATCCACATCGGATGATCGTGAGCTTGAAGTGGTTGGATGTGTCGACTGAGAAAAACCTCCAAGAAATCCATGCCAGTCACACCGTCGCGGACAAGTTGGACTACTCGCTCAACCAACATATTCACCTCCACTTTCTCAGCTGGATTCACTTTCAAGGAAGAGGGCTTCTCAACTTGGTCCATGGAAAACGGAGGGAGGTCAGTCGACTGACCAGGGGTCGGTTGGTCCTTGCAATAGAACCAGGCCGGCTGCCACCCTCTGACTGACTCGGGAAGAATCATAGCAGGGGAAGTACTTTTGCCCCTCATCTGGATCCCTAGACCTCCACACATCTGGATCACGTGTGTCCTCTCATCACTCGGATTAGCCTTTTTTACAGACCGAGAACGACAAGTGTGTGACGCCCTCGATTCAATCGTACACTAATCATACACGCAAATTTGTACGATCAAGATCAAGGACTCACGGGAAGATATCACAACACAACTCTAGACACAAATTAAAATAATACAAGCTTTATATTACAAGCCAGGGGCCTCGAGGGCTCGAATACATCAGCTTGGATACACAAGAGTCAGCGGAAGCAACAATATCTGAGTACAGACATGAGTTAGACAAGTTTGCCTTAAGAAGGCTAGGACAAAAGCAACAATGATCGAAAAGGCAAGGCCTCCTGCCTGGGAGCCTCCTAACTACTCCTGATCGTCGGCGGTCTCCACGTAGTAGTAAGCACCCTCGGGGTAGTAGTAGTCACCGGTGGTGTCGTCTGGATCCTGGGCTCCACCATCTGGTTGCATCAACCGGAAAGAAGAAGAAAGGGGGAAAAGGGGAAGCAAAGCAACCGTGAGTACTCATCCAAAGTACTTGCAAGAAAGGATCTACACTACATATGCATCGGTATCAATGAAAAGGGTTGTATCTGTGGACTAGACTGCAGAATGCCAGAAGAGCAGGGGAAAGCCTAGCCTATCGAAGACTAGCATCATCTGGAAACCACCATCTTGCAACAACAGGAGGGAGTAGAGTAGCATAAAGTAAAGTAGTAGAAGTGTTATCAACCTCGGCCAGAGATCCTTTCTCGGCTCCCTGCGAGAAAGCAAACCCAGAGCCATACTATCCAGTTATCATCTCATATCCAAGTCTCATCTCAAGTATCCAGTTCTAGTTGTATCGATCGGGATACAACTCCAAGTGTCCGTTATCGTAGGAAAGGCTATCGATAGATGTTTTCTTCCCTGCATGGGTGCACCAACTTACCCACCATGCGCGATTAACTCCGGCCGGACACACTTTCCTGGGTCATGCCCGGCCTCGGCCAAACTATACGCCGCAAGCCGACCTAGGCTTAATAGAGAGGTCAGCACGCCGGACTAAACCTATGCCCCCAGGGGTCATGGGCCATCGCCCCGGGAACTCCTGCATGTTGCGTGGGTGGCCGGTGAGCAGACCTAGCTACCTCCTTAAAAGAGGAAGGAGCTTACCAGTCCAACCCGGCGCGCGCCACTCGGTCGCTGATGTCTATTAAGCTTCAGCAGATGCATATGACGCAGAACGCCCATACTATGCCCACGTGATGGTTAGTGCTATCAGGCCAGAGGCCCCTCGGATCAAATATCCAAATCGTAGTGGATTAGGAGCACGCGGTAACAAGCAGAGACTCACAAAAGATGTGACCCCGTTACCCCGTCTCGAGGACTTGCGGCAAGGGCTAGGAATGCCTAGCCATGCCTCGTAATTATCTCACGGGCACCCTCCAGGTCAACCCGTCTCCACATCACTCGCGGGTACACCTCAGGGTCGACCCGCCTTTCCAAGTAACATTTGTGAAGTCCAAGTATCCGTGTGTCCAAACATCAAGGGGAAAACCAGAGGAATCACCCCCGGTGAATTCCACTCGATGTAATCATCAAGGTGAACGTAAGAGGAACCACCCCCGAGGTTCACACTTGAGGGGTTGCACGACAGAGTCGTATCGGAAGTGGTTAAGGCGGAATCACCCTCGATGACCACGACCGAATAGCTACACTATAGCGTTAACATCAGAAGTGCTGTAGACGTCTCACCCTCGGCACTCGATAGTAACCCAGTAGTGTCGAGCAACTAAGGGGAAAGTGATGTGCGGTGCCGGGGCCTGGTCTTCGATCCCGTTGATCGGGTCTTCAATGATGAAGCAGGGGCAACAAGGACAAGGTGGGGGTCACTGATGGATCACTAACCAATCTATACTAAGTAGTTTAGGATAAGCAGGTAAGGTACAACAGCAGGTACAAAAGGAGGCTATGCATCAGAATAGGAGCAAACAATTACAGTAGCAAAATCTAATGCAAGCATTAGAGAATGGAATGGGCGATATCGGGATGATCAAACGGGGGGCTTGCCTGGAAGCTACGCTGGAAGGGAAGAAGTGTCGTCGGTGACGTAGTCGATCACAGGAGCATCATCAGTCTCGGGGTCTACCGGAGAGAAGAGGGGGAAGAAACAGTAAATACATAGCAAGCAAGTGCATAACAGGACAACAGGCAGAGCTAGACGTGTTCGAACGCGGTGCTATACGTTACCGGCGAAGGGGATAACATCCGGGAATGTTTCCCCGAAGTTTGGCATTTTCTGACCGATGAAACGGAGGGGAAAGGTTGCATGTTCGCTATGCTAGGGACGTGTGGCAGACAAACGGACCGCGTATTCGGATTCGTCTCATCGTTCTAAGCAACTTTCATGTAGAAAACAATTTCATCCGAGTTATGGATTAATTTATATGAATTTCCAAAGATTTAAACATTTTTTGAATTTATTTTAATTCGAATTAAACCAGAATATTCTTCTGTCACCTAGTGCTACTCTAGCCCATGTGTATGACAATGGGGCCAGCGGGGGTGGGGTTGACCCAGTCAAAGGTTGACTGGTCAATATATGAATAGTAAAAGTGGGTCCTGTGTGTCATTGCCTTTACTTTAATTAGATGATTTTAGTTGTTTTATTTAGGCAGCGGGCCCGGCGTCACTGACTACTAGTAGTAGGATAGCACTAACAGTAATCTAGTTAGGCCATATGGCAATGGCACTAGCCAGCCATGGTGGTTGTACATGAAGCTCACGCACAAGCACACCACATAATCTGCTGGCAGCCATGGCCAAGCATCAGCAACAGCACCTAGCAGCAGCGGCATGAGCAGCGGCAGCGCCCTAGCAGGCACACAGAGCAGCGGCTAGTGGCAGCAGCAAGCAACGGAAGTAGCAGCGAAGCTACAACGGCCCAAGGAGCAGCACAACAGCGAAGCAGCGCGGGCGACGACGAGCGTGGCGGTAGCGCGGCCATGCGTGGGTGGGCGTGCACGGGGGCATAGCCAGGCGAGCGGTGGCGCGTGCTCGAGCCGCGGCAGATAGCAACTGTAGTAGTAGCCGGTGTTCTCGCACTCTCTCGTCGCTCTGAAACTGCAGAACTAACTGCAGCGTTTTCTTCTCTTCTACTTATTTGCTGTTACAGCAACATATTCTTCCTAGTCTACCGGCCATGTTTGAGCGCCATTCCATGGTAGCGAACACTGCAACACTAGCTACTACATGCAGACAAAGACTACGAGCATGTACAAGAATGACTCCTGGTGCATCCGTATTCTGACGAAACTGGGCCATTTTGCCCAGGGGAAGGGGGGTTTGGCCTTTACCTTTTTACATTTCATTTTTCTGCCTTTTCTGCTTTGCTTTTATTTTTAATAGCAAACTAGTTTTATAAAACATAGGACTTTGTCCATAATTAGCATTGCATATTTTGACACTGCCAAAAAATGGTTGGGGTAATAATTGAATTCATTTGATTTTTGAACAAAAGTAATAAGACTAATGTGGCTGTTTTAGTCACTGTTTTGATCATTTTGGAACACTTAAACCTTTTATAAAAATTTGGTTTCAACATGACAAATATTTAGGGATAATTTGCCATAGGATGAACTATTTTATTTGCATGAAAGAAGAAGAAAATATTTGACATGCAATTTGAAATTGAAATTGAAGCAGATTTTGGACAAGTGGCATTTTGGCATGATGATCATGATGACATGACCTTCATTAGGGGAGATTACTGTAGTGTGATGCTGGGGATGTTACAAATCTCCTCCACTACAAGAAATCTCGTCTCGAGATTTAAGCGGGGAAGTAAAGAGTAACTTTGGGTGAACTGACCCTTATAGGGTTAATTGTCTGGTGAACAATGTAGGGAATGTGACAGAAGTATCTCTCGAGTTGAAACTTAAGAAAACTTTGAGAGTAAAATATGAAGGTACAATAAGAAGTTTCAACCGAATGGACAAACGAATGATACCTGAACGGAGTGAGAGAAAGGGGGTCCAGAGCATCGGGAATATATCATCTCTCGGAAGGTGGCTCGTGACATGATAAGAAGCCAAATGCAAGAATATTTCGGAATCAAATATATACAGGAGAGTCAGGTTTCGATCGTGTGGAACTGTGGGTTATGGGCCCACCATGTGGGTTAAAAGCAGGAAGGCGCTAACATTTTGCACGGTCATGATAGCAAGGCAGGTCAGAGGATAGCCTGCCGATTATGTTGGCAACAGCGTTGGTACCAAGGGCGAGGGACGAAGAGAACCATTTTCCTGCTCGTAAGACGAGGCGGACCAATAGGCAAAGTTCTCATCCATCGGTGGTTACCGGAATGTCGTCAACAATAGTAACAGGGTCTTACTGACAGAATTGTACACCGAGGTGCTTACTTAAGCAGGGATTTATCTCTGCTCAGACAAGTTAGATTACAAGAAAGGTGAAACAAACAATGGAAAGGAAAATGTGATTATTATGATAATCAGACCAATGGAAAGGAAAGATGTTTATACCCAAGTACTAGAGTATAACTTTCCCAAGGAAAGGCAGAGCATGATAGGACTCCAAGTATTAAACTGTCTAGACAAAGGGGCAAGGAATTTATGGGGTTTACCCATACAACGATGTTTGGATAATTGATCAAGAACAGTTAGCATTGTGCTCCCAATGTTCTTGTTGATGATCGGAGTACCACACACATGCTTCGGATTAGTGTTGACATGGTCATTCGGGAAAGGTCAGACTTCAGATACACAAAGGATCCATCGGAAACAACTTAGAAAATAAGTCATACAGTTTCAGCAAGGAAAAGATGAGGGTGTGGCCAACGGGCTCAGCAACAATCCATCGACATGTCAAAAAGGATTTATTACCAAAATTATATGAACAAGTTTGTGTTGGGGAAGGCAAGAATGTTGTCGATGACAACGTAAATCATTGAGGGGCAAGGATTGTATTTGTCATCATGAATTCAATTGATATCCTGGAAGAGCTCAGAATGTTGATGATGATCACGACACATTTGTCGAGAGATTTCATGAAGATGTAATCGATCGGCGATGACATCAAGTCAAAGGAATGATGAAGCGAAAGGTTATTGGAACCACGGGTACGACACAAACTGGAAAGCAAACTTTCTGTTCAAGGCGAAATGGTATGACGAGGAAGATCGACATAAGCTTAGCTCATCGTCGAAAATTCTGTTCCTGGAAGAAGGACCAGGTAGCACAGTTAAAATTTAGCACGATAATGATATAGCCGATCAGGCTAGGAATGACTTGAAGGATTATTAAACTCGTAAGCAACGAAATTTACTTAGAGTTATTGAATCAGAGTGCGGAATCGATTCTCTTATCAGTGTTCTCAATTGATAAACAACCCAGAACCCATGAAGTGATAATGACAAGGAAAGGTAGTGCTTCATCAAAAGTTCATAAGATGTAGTGCAATGGCATGATATCCTCGAGATACCAGAGGTAATACCCGAAGGAATATCCAAATAGAGGTTGAGGAGATGCATTGATCTGTAGAAGACAAGTGCTTTAACTTGTCCGAGAAATAGAATCAGAGGGGAACAATCATGGTCAGAGCCACGGTTGCAAAGGACCAAACATAGATACCGTATGAACTTATAATAAGGGGATTATTATATCACAAGAAGCTTCCATGATAAGATCCACATTAGGTCCATGGGCATGAACACAAAGTGCAAGGTCGACTCCCACTTCTCCAATGCATAACCTTTCATTCACTTCTCGCGTTCAATGAAGTTGTAGTGTTGAAATGTTATCTGGCAAAACACCAGAAGAGTATGATTCGTGAAAACTCTCGGGTTCACATGGATAAAGGAAAGCATAGGTTCAACCCATAGGGCATATTGGGAACATATACCACAAACTCCACGAGTAAAATAACACAAGCTCGAAGGCAGAGCGTGGTTGAGAACGCAGAGGATACAATTTACCAAAGGCTTTATGTATCTGAGGAAAGGCTCCAAGAGGTTATTGAATATGAAGGACGTTGTCAGTTAAAATCCAATAAAGGATCTGCGGTCCACATAGGATCTGATGTGAGTATCGGTACTCAACCAGAAGAAGAAAGAATGCAAAAGCTTCGGATTATAGAAACATCTGAATAATTTGATGCTTTAAATGCAAAGAAATCATGATTTGAAAAATAGAAGATCAAAAGTAGACGCTCTGATCAAAAGATAAGTAAGGTGAATAGCCCTAGGGATACAATTGACGGCAATTTGATTGGTCGAGAAACAACTCTTGGTCAAATGACGTCCAAGCCGGAAGGATGAATTCTATGATCCGACTGAGGATTGCGAGCATCTGCAACATATTGAATCAAAAGACTCAAATGATAATGACAAAGGATGCTAATATGATTACTATACTTATGGGATTTAACCATAATGCAAGCAAGCAAGAATTTCAAGAGCAATAAGCTGCTAAGGATTTTCGGAAGATCGAATATGATTTCGAAGATTTTTGTGAAACACTCAAACAACTTGGGATGAAGAATCTTCGGTAATTGAGAGGAATTATTCATAGGGCTTTTCATGTGGCAAAGAACTTCAAGGCAATTGTAGAAGGGGTTCTCGGGACAATGGAGAGTATTTCGGGGCATCTTTTAGAAACAAGAGCAGCTAGGGACAAAGGTATGAACGACAACTATATGTACTTATCCATAAGGATATATCGGTGGCAGGGAATTGCAAAGGCGGTGGGCACAAGGGTCTCGGGAAACATCAAGGAGTATCTTCGGAATCTTCTGATGAAGCAGGCGATCATCTGGAATGAAGGGGCTCTCCGGTACGAAGTGGTTACGAGAACCTAAAGTTAGAGTTAGTAAAATCTTTAACCCGAATAGAAGAGAGATCAGAATCCTAGAGTATAGACGAGGAATAAAAGATCCTAATACCACCCAATGACAACGTGGGCCCGTAAGACACACATCCAATGTTAGTAAAAGTTTTTCAGTGACTAGACTCAACTTCGGCCAAGGAGTTGGAAAGGGGGCTACCTACAGGCAGTCGGCTCTGATGCCAACTTGTGACGCCCTCGATTCAATCATACACGCAAATGTGTACGATCAAGATCAAGGACTCACGGGAAGATATCACAACACAACTCTAGACACAAATTAAAATAATACAAGCTTTATATTACAAGCCAGGGGCCTCAAGGGCTCGAATACATTAGCTTGAATACACAAGAGTCAGCGGAAGCAACAATATCTGAGTACAGACATGAGTTAGACAAGTTTGCCTTAAGAAGGCTAGCGCAAAAGCAACAACGATCGAAAAGGCAAGGCCTCCTGCCTTGGAGCCTCCTAACTACTCCTGATCGTCGGCAGTCTCCACGTAGTAGTAAGCACCCTCGGGGTAGTAGTAGTCATCGGTGGTGTCGTCTGGATCCTGGGCTCCACCATCTGGTTGCATCAACCGGAAACAAGAAGAAAGGCGGAAAAGGGGAAGCAAAGGAACCATGAGTACTCATCCAAAGTACTCACAAGCAAGGATCTACACTACATATGCTACGGTATCAATGAAAAGGGTTGTATCTGTGGACTAGACTGCAGAATGCCAGAAGAGCAGGGGAAAGCCTATCCTATCAAAGACTAGCATCTTCTGGAAACCACCATCTTGCAGCAACAGGAGGGAGTAGAGTAGCATAAAGTAAAGTAGTAGAAGTGTTATCAACCTGGGCCAAAGATCCTTTCTCGACTCCCTGTGAGAAAGCAATCCCAGAGCCATACTATCCAGTTATCATCTCATATCCAAGTCTCATCTCAAGTATCCAGTTCTAGTTGTATCGATCGGGATACAACTCCAAGTGTCCGTTAACATATGACAGGCTATCGATAGATGTTTTCTTCCCTGCAGGGGTGCACCAACTTACCCACCACGCTCGATTAACTCCGGCCGGACACACTTTCCTGGGTCATGCCCGGCCTCGGCCAAACAATACGCCGCAACCCAACCTAGGCTTAATAGAGAGGTCAGCACACCGGACTAAACCTATGCCCCCAGGGGTCATGGGCCATCGCCTCGGGAACTCCTGCACGTTGCGTGGGCGGCCGGTGAGCAGACCTAGCTACCTCCTTAAAAAAGGTAGGAGCTTACCAGTCCAACCCGGCGCGCGCCGCTCAGTCGCTGACGTGTATTAAGCTTCGGCTGATGCATACGACACAAAACGCCCATACTATGCCCACGTGATGGTTACTGCTATCAGGCCAGAGGCCCCTCAGATCAAATATCCAAATCGTAGTGGATAAGGAGCACGCGATAACAAGCAGAGACTCACGAAAGATTTGACCCTTTTGCCCCGTCTCGAGGACTTACGGCAAGGGCTTGGAATGCCCGGCCACGCCTCGTAATTATCTTGCGGGCACCCTCTAGGTCAACCCGTCTCCACATCACTCGCGGGTACCCCTCAGGGTCGACCTGCCTTTCCAAGAAACAGTTGTAAAGTCCAAGTATCCGTCTGTCCAAACATCAAGGGGAAAACCCGAGGAATCACCCCCGGTTAATTTCACTCGATGTAATCATCAAGGTGAACGTAAGAGGAACCATCCCCGAGGTTCACACTTGAGGGGTTGCATGATAAAGTCGTATCGGAAGTGGTTAAGGCGGAATCACCCTCGATGACCACGACCTAATAGCTACACTACAGGGTTAACATCAGAAGTGTTGTAGATGTCTCACCCTCGGCACTCGATACTAACCCAGTAGTGTCGAGCAACTAAGGGGAAAGTGATGTGCGGTGCTGGGGGCTTGGTCTTTGATCCCGTTGATCGGGTCTTCAATGATGAAGTAGGGGCAACAAGGACAAGGTGGGGGTCACTAATGGATCACTAACCAATCTATACTAAGCAGTTTAGGATAAGCAAGTAAGCTACAACAGCAGGTACAAAAGCAGGCTATGCATCAGAATATGAGCAAACAATTACAGTAGCAAAATCTAATGCAAGCATTAGAGAATGGAATGGGCGATATCGGGATGATCAAAGGGGGGGCTTGCCTGGAAGCTCCGCTGGAAGAGAAGAAGTGTCGTCGGTGACGTAGTCGATCACAAGAGCATCATCAGTCTCGGGGTCTACCGGAGAGAAGAGGGGGAAGAAACAGTAAATACATAGAAAGCAAGTGCATAACAGGACAACAGGCAGAGCTAGACGTGTTCGAATGCGGTGCTATACGTTACCGGCGAAGGGGATAACATCCGGGAATGTTTCCCCGAAGTTTGGCATTTTCTGACCGATGAAACGGAGGGGAAAGGTTGCATGTTCGCTATGCTAGGGACGTGTGGCAGACAAACGGACCGCGTATTCAGATTCATCTCGTCGTTCTGAGCAACTTTCATGTAGAAAACATTTTCATCCGAGTTATGGATTAACTTATATGAATTTCCAAAGATTTAAAAAAAATTGAATTTATTTTAATTCGAATTAAACCAGAATATTCTTCTGTCACCTAGTGCTACTCTAGCCCATGTGTATGACAATGGGGCCAGTGGTGGTGGGGTTGACCCAGTCAAAGGTTGACTGGTCAATATATGAATAGTAAAAGTGGGTCCCGTGTGTCATTGCCTTTACTTTAATTAGATGATTTTAGTTGTTTTATTTAGGCAGCGGGCCCGGCGTCACTGACTACTAGTAGTAGGATAGCACTAACAGTAATCTAGTTAGGCCATATGGCAATGGCACTAGCCAGCCATGGTCGCTGTACGTGAAGCTCACGCACAAGCACACCACATAATCTGCTGGCGGCCATGGCCAAGCATCAGCAGCAGCACCTAGCAGCAGTATTTGAGCAGCAGCGGCATGAGCAGCGGCAGCGCCGTAGCAGGCACACAGAGCAGCGGCTAGCGGCAGCAGCAAGCAATAGAAGTAGCAGCGAAGCAGTGGCGCGTGCTCGAGCCGCGGCAGATAGCAGCTGTAGTTGTAGCCGGTGTTCTCGCACTCTCTCGTCGCTCTGAAACTGCAGAACTAACTGCAGCGTTTTCTTCTCTTCTACTTATTTGCTGTTACAGCAACATATTCTTCCTAGTCTACCGGCCACGTTTGAGCGCCATTCCACGGGAGCGAACACTTCAACACTAGCTACTACATGCAGGCAAAGACTACGAGCATGTACAAGAATGACTCCTGGTGCATTTTTATTCTGACAAAACTGAATAAATCGACACTTAGCTTAACTGAAGAAGGAAGAAGCAGGATTCTATGTCTAACAGGCACTGGCAGTAGTGGCGGGAGCAATAGGGGCCACGGCAGCGGCGGCCACAGGCGCGCATAGCAGCAGCATGCATGGGGTTGCGCGCATGCGTAGGCGGGTGCGGTCGGAGCAGGCACGGTGGTGCGACGCGAGACGGGCAGAGGGCGTGGCTGCACGGGGTGGCTGCGGGTGTGCGCGCAGGGCGCGACCAGAGGGGCGCGGGCGCGGCGCAGTGTGCGTGGGCAACGGGGCGATTTGGGCCATCGGGCGTGGCCGGAGCACGATCACGTCGGCGGCGATCTACGACTACCAAAAGAGATCACGGGAGAGAGGGAGGATGCGGGGCTCACTGCCGTTGCAGAGAAGGCCTGGGGACGACTTGCGATGGCCGGAGTCAACGACTGCGGTTGGCGGTCCGAAGAGGATGACGGAGGTCGGGGCGGTGCTGTGCCGCCATCCCGGCTCGCGTGGCTCGACGAAGAGGGAGAGGGGGGTCGCGACGAAGCCCGTGAGCTCATCTAAGAGGCTCGGCGGAGGCGGGGACGAGGACGACGTGCGACGGGGTGGTGCCGGTGCGATGACAACAACGAGCAGCCCACGGCGACGGGGACGAGCGCACGACGATGAGGAGCTCGTGGCGGGGTCCAGATCAAGGAGGGGATGTGGAGAGAGGGGTTATGGTTTGGCGCCGGGGAAGAGGCGCCGGCTAAATAGGGGAGGGGGGCGACGCCAGCCGATGATCGACATGGCGCCGGCCGGTGGCCGGATGGGCGCCACGATCCCCCTCGCTCCTGTAGCAAGGAGAGGGACGGCGAGGTGGGGTGGCTGGGCCGGCTAGGTTCGGCCAGGAGGGGTTAACTGGGCCATTTGGCCCAGTGGAAGGGGGGTTTGGCCTTTACCTTTTTACATTTTATTTTTCTGCCTTTTCTGCTTTGCTTTTATTTTTAATAGAAAACTTGTTTTATAAAACATAGGACTTTGTCCATAATTAGCATTGCATATTTTGACACTGCCAAAAAATGGTTGGGGTAATAATTGAATTCATTTGATTTTTGAACGAAAGTAATAAGACTAATATGGCCGTTTTAGTCACTGTTTTGATCATTTTGGAACACTTAAACCTTTTATAAAAATTTGGTTTCAACATAACAAATATCTAGGGATAATTTGCCATAGGATGAACTATTTTATTTGCATGAAAGAAGAGGAAAATATTTGACATGCAATTTGAAATTGAATTTGAAGCAGATTTTGGACAAGTGGCATTTTGGCATGATGATCATGATGACATGACCTTCATTAGGGGGAGATTACTGTAGTGTGATGTTGGGGATGTTACAAAGTGAAAATGTGTTTGAAGAGACCCCAGTGTGGTCGACAGCCCAGAAAGTTCTCACACATGGACACGAATGCAGCGAGGTATGTGATGGTGTTGGGAGAAAAGTGATGAAGTTGGGCACCAAAAAAGTTCAGAAAAACCCGGAAAAAAGGATGGGGAGGCAAAGAGAAACCATGGTAGACGTGGGTCGCAAGAAGGACACACTCACCCTCCTGCGGCCGCGGCTCGGTCTCGTCCTCTGGAAGCCGCCAGGAATCGTGGGGAATCAATCCCCCCTCAACCAAGTCCTCCAGATCCTCCCGCTGGATCGTGGAGCCGATCCAGTGGCCCTGGATCCAGCCTCGCGGCAGGCCAGATCTTGACGACGACCCTCCCCGACTAATCTTCTTGCCCTTCGTCGTCGCCATCACCATCTTCGCATGCTCTAGAGCCGCTGTCTTGTCCTTCCCCATCGCAGTAGGCTGTGCTCAGGTGGGGCGGCGGCGTCGAGAGTGGAGGCGAGCACGGTGGAGAAGCAGAGGAGGAAGAAGGGGAATGGGGCGCACTGTGCAAAATACACCGACCCAGACGCCTTAAATATACCTATTACCGAGTGACTGACTTGTGGGCCCAAGCAATCCCGTCGAATCCCGCAACAGTCGCGCGCTCGATACGTGGCAAAAAAGGTGGCGCGAGGATCGAGGCGTCCCTACCTAATCTGCTTTGATTACCGCGGACCTCTCTGTCCCGCACGCTTCTCCAAATTTCGAATCCCGTGAGATCCGGGAACGGCAGCGCAGTCAATCGCGCCAAAGATCTTAAACCGTGTCAACGCTCGGAGCTCACCAACAAAGTTCACTCGACAATTTAGGAATGGATCAAGGCGACTGAAAATGAAGTCAAAGTTGTTATGTGGTTCATCAACCCAAGCAAAACGCTTCCGAAGCGTGAAAACTGGATAGGAACCATCTTCGACTCCTTTTTTCCACTCGAACCCTGAACCATTCGGGGGCTAATGACGATGACATGTACCTGTGGTAGGGTAATAGGCCTGACCTAGACACCCTTCCCAAGGACATTACCTTAAAGTCAAGAGTATTCAAAGGATAACACCATCCACTCGACCAGAAGCATTCCAGTCGAAAAACCCAATTCCATTCGACTAGAGTGTACTCACTCGACCACATCAGAAATCACTAGGAAGACAGAAGGTCTAAAGTCACTCAGAACGGCAACGGTCAAGCGTTCACTCTGTAGTCTTAATGATCATTTATATGTCTTTATTGCTGACATTATCAGTAACGTCCTACCTTTATGTACATTGAACCAAGTGTAACTGAGGGACAGAGGGGTCTGGCGAACTCTATATAAGCCGTCCCCTCCTCAGGCACAAGGGTTCGCACCCCCTGTAACTCCACACATAATCCAATCGACCAGCCTCCGGGCGCCGAGATGTAGGGCTGTTACTTCCTCTGAGAAGGGCCTGAACTCATAAACCTTGCGTGCACAATCTCACCGTAGCTAGAATCTTGCCTCCTCATACCTACCCCCCATTCTACTGTCAGACTTAGAACCACGACAGTCTCCAAACCAAATATTTTAAAGTCAAGTTGTGAAAGCATAGTATAACGACGAGACAATGCATCAGCAATAACATTTTCTTTACCATTCTTGTGTTTAATGACATGAGGGAAAGTCTCAATGAATTCAACCAATTTAGCATGTCTACGGTTCAGTTTTGCTTGACTTTTAATATGTTTCAAAGATTCATGATCAGAATGTATAACAAATTATTTGGGCCATAAATAATGTTGCCATGTTTCTAAGGTCCGAACAAGAGCATATAATTCTTTATCATAAGTAGAATAGTTCAGACTAGGCCCACTCAATTTTTCAGAAAAGTATGCAACAGGTTTGCCATCTTGTAATAACACCTCCTAATCCAATTCCACTAGCATCACATTCAAGCTCAAAAGTCTTATTAAAATCAGTAAGTTGTGTCAACTTATCTTTCAATAGTGTGAAGGCTTCTTCCAGTGCGGAATCCCAAACAAAAGGCACATCCTTCTTCGTAAGCTCATTGAGAGGTGCAGCAATGGTGCTGAAATCTCTCACAAAACGCCTATAGAAACCAGCGAGTCCAAGAAAACTCCTCACTTGTGTGACCGTTTTGGGCTACGGCCAACTCTTAGTAGCTCCAATCTTGGCTTTATCAACTTCAATTCCCTGTGGAGTAACAACATAGCCAAGAAAAGATACTCGGTCGGTGCAAAAGGTGCACTTCCCAAGGTTACCAAACAAATGTGCATCACGTAGAGCAATAAAAACATCACGTAAATGTTCCAAATGTTCTTCCAAAGATTTTCTATAAATCAGTATATCATCAAAATAGACTACCACAAATCGTCCAATGAAAGCACGTAAAACTTCGTTCATTAGTCTCATGAAAGTACTAGGTGCATTAGTTAAGCCAAAAGGCTTGACTAACCACTCATATAAACCAAACTTAGTTTTAAATGCTGTTTTCCATTCATCTCCCATTTTCAAACGAATTTGATGGTATCCACTACGCAAATCAACTTTGGAGAATATTGTAGAGCCACTCAATTCATCAAGCATGTCATCTAGCCTAGGAATAGGATGACGACAATGAATAGTAATATTATTAATGCCTCTACAATCAACACACATAGGCGACGTACCTTCCTTTTTAGGCACTAGTATAATAGGAACATCACAAGGACTAAGAGATTCACATATATAACCTTTGTCGAGTAGCTCCTGTACTTGACGCATAATCTCCTTCGTGTCCTCTGGATTGGTACGGTATGGTGCCCGGTTGGGTAGCGATGCAGCAGAAATTAAGTCAATTTGATGCTCAATACCTCGAATAGGTGGTAATCCCGGTGGCACGTCTTGTGGGAAGACGTCAGCGAACTCCTGCTAAATGTTAGTGACAATAGGGGGCAAAGAGGAAGGCACCTCCTCGAATGAAAATAATGCCTCTTTGCACACAAAAGCATAGCAAACAGATTTGCTAAAATCTAGCTCATCAATATCAGATTTGGTGGCAAGTAAACATGCACTTTTCAATTTAATTTCAGAAACAACATTAGATGGTTTATAGGCTTCATTTGTTGCTCAAATTATTTTGCCACAATCTGATTTTCTCCTGTTTTGCTTTATTAGCTCTATTAATATCATCTTTCAAAATGGAATCAGGAGTCATAGGAAGCAAAGTAATATTTTTATCCTTATGAACAAGAGTATACTGATTGTTTCTACCATGGTGTACAGAATTTTTATCAAATTGCCATGGTCTACCAATTAATAAGGAACATGCTTGCATAGGTACCACATCACAATCAACATAATCAGCATATGTAGAGATACTAAAATGCACACGAACAATACGTGTTACCTTAACCTTGCCGCTGTTGTTGAACCATTGGATGTAGTAAGGATGTGGACGTGGTCTTGTGGTGAGAGATAGCTTCTCCACCATCTCCATGCTAGCCAAGTTGTTGTAGCTCCCCCCATCTATGATGACGCGAACAGAACGTTCCTTCACAATTCCCTTTGTATGGAACAAATTATGCCTCTGATTTTGCTCAGCTTGTGTGACCTGCACACTCAAAACACGTTGCGCAACTAAACATTCATACCTGTCAGCTTCTTCAGGAGCCATGTATTGCGTCTCATGATCAGAATCATCTCCAACGTGTTCTTCATGTGCAATAAGAGCCAAAGTCTCCTCATCATAGTCACTAGCGGACTCATACCCACCATCCTTAGTAGCAATCATCACATGCTGAGATTTGCATTCTCTCGCATAATGACCTCTTCCCTTACAACGATGACAAATAATATCACTTGTGTGCCCTGTTGATGCCATGGAAGAAGAAGAGTTCTGTGCAGGCCCGGTGCTACCTCTTGAGCATGCGTTGGTTCCCCTAGAAGAGGAAAGGGTGATGCAGCAAAGTAGCGTAAGTATTTCGCTCAGTTTTTGAGAACCAAGGTATCAATCCAGTAGGAGATAACACGCAAGTCCCTCGTACCTGCACAAACAAATAAGAACCTTGCAACCAACGCGATAAAGGGGTTGTTAATCCCTTCACGACCACTTGCAAAAGTGAGATCTGATAGAGATAATAAGATAAATATTTTTGGTATTTTTATGATATAGATTGGAAAGTAAAGATTGCAAAATAGACGGCGACAGAAATAACTAGCTGACGGGAGATTAATATGATGGAAAATAGACCCCGGGGCCATAGGTTTCACTAGTGGCTTGTCTCAAGATAGCAAATTATACGGTGGGTGAACAAATTACTGTCGAGCAATTGATAGAAAAGCGCATAGTTATGAGAATATCTTGGCATGATCATGTATATAGGCATCACGTCCGCGACAAGTAGACCGAAACGATTCTGCATCTACTACTATTACTCCACACATCGACTGCTATCCAGCATGCATCTAGAGTATTACGTCCATAAGAACAGAGTAACGCATTATGCAAGATGACATGATGTAGAGGGATAAAATCAAGCAATATGATATAAACCCCATCTTTTTATCCTCGATGGCAACAATACAATACGTGCCTTGCTGCCCCTGCTGTCACTGGGAAAGGACACCGCAAGATTGAACCCAAAGCTAAGCACTTCTCCCATTGCAAGAAAGATCAATCTAGTAGGCCAAACCAAACTGATAATTCGAAGAGACTTGCAAAGATATCAAATCATACATATAAGAATTCAAAGAAGAATCAAATATTGTTCATAGATAAACTTGATCATAAACCCACAATTCATCGGATCTCGAGAAACACACCGCAAAAAGTATTACATCGAATAGATCTCCAAGAGAATCACGGAGAACTTTGTATTGAGACCCAAAGAGAGAGAAGAAGCCATCTAGCTAATAACTATGGACCCGAAGGTCTGTGGTAAACTACTCACACATCATCGGAGAGGCTATGGTGTTGATGTAGAAGCCCTCTGTGATTGATTCCCCCTCCGGAGGAGCGCCGGGAAAGGCCCCAAGACGGGGTCTCACGGGTACCGAAGGTTGCGGCGGTGGAAATAGGGTTTCGTGGTGCTCCTGGATGTTTTCGGGGTATATGAGTATATATAGGCGAAAGAAGTAGGTCGGTGGAGCCACGAGGGGCCCACGAGGGTGGGGGCGCGCCTACCCCCCTGGGCGCGCCTCCCTACCTCGTGGCCGCCTTGTTGCTTCCTTGACGTCCACTCCAAGTCTCCTGGATTGCGTTTGTTTCAAAAATAACTCTCCCGAAGGTTTCATTCCATTTGGATTCCGATTGATATTCCTTTTCTGCAAAACAGTGAAATAGGCAAAAAAATAGCAATTTGCGCTGGGCCTTCAGTTAATAGGTTAGTTCCAAAAATAATATAAAAGTGCATAATAAAGCCCATTAAACATCCAAAATAGATAATATAATAGCATGGAACAATAAAAAATTATAGATACGTTGGAGACGTATCAAGCATCCCCAAGCTTAATTCCTGCTCGTCCTCGAGTAGGTAAATGATAAAAATAGAGTTTTTGATGTGGAATGGTACCTAGCATAATTCTCAATGTAATTTTCTTTATTGTGGCATGAATGTTCAGATCCAAAAGATTCAAGATAAAAGTTTAATATTGACATAAAAATAATGATACTTCAAGCATACTAACAAAGCAATCATGTCTTCTCAAAATATCATGGCCAAATAAAGTTATCCCTGCAAAATCCTATAGTCTGGCTATGCTCTATCTTCACCACACAAAATATTTAAATCATGCACAACCGCGATGACAAGCCAAGCAATTGTTTCATACTTTTGATGTTCTCAAACTTTTTCAATCTTCACGCAATACATGAGCGTGAGCCATGGACATAACACTATATGTGAAATAGAATGGTGGTTGTGGAGAAGACAAAAAGAGAAGATTGTCTCACATCAACTAGGCGTATCAACGGGCTATGGAGATGCCCACCAATAGATATCAATGTGAGTGAGTAGGGATTGCCATGCAACGGATGCACTAGAGCTATAAGTGTATGAAAGCTCAACAAAAGAAACTAATTGGGTGTGCATCCAACTCGCTTGCTCACGAAGACCTACGGCATTTTGAGGAAGCCCATCACTGGAATATATAAGCCAAGTTCTATAATGTAAAATTCCCACTAGTAAATGAAAGTGACAACATAGGAGACTCTCTACCATGAAGATCACGGTGCTACTTTGAAGCACAAGTGTGGTAAAAGGATAGTAACATTGTCCCTTCTCTCTTTTTCTCTCATCTTTTTTTGGGCATTTTTCTCTTTTTTTATGGCCTCTTTTTTTTCTCTTTTCATTTTTTTCTTTTCGTTTGGAGCCTCATCCGACTTGTGGGGGAATCATAGTCTCCATCATCCTTTCCTCACTTGGGACAATGGTCTAATAATGATGATCATCACACTTTTAGTTACTTACAACTAAAAAATTACAACTCAATACTTAGAACAAAATATGACTCTATGTGAATGCCTTCGGCGGTGTACCGGGATATGCAATGAATCAAGAGTGACATGTATGAAAGAATTATAAAGGTGGCTTTGCCACAAATACGATGTCAACTACATGATCATGCAAAGCAATATGACAATGATGAAACGTGTCATAACAAAAGGAACGGTGGTAAGTTGCGTGGCAATATATCTCGGAATGGCTATGGAAATGCCATAATAGGTAGGTATGGTGGATGTTTTGAGGAAGGTATATGGTGGGTGTTTGATACCGGGGAAAGGTGCGCGGTATTAGAGAAGCTAGCAATGGTGGAAGGGTGAGAGTGCATATAATCCATGGACTCAACATTAGTCATAAAGAACTCACATACTTATTGCAAAAATCTATTAGTTATTGAGACGAAGTACTACGCGCATGCTCCTAGGGGGATAGATTGGTAGGAAAAGACCATTGCTCATCCCCGACCGCCACTCATAAGGAAGACAATCAATAAATAAATCAAGCTCCGACTTCATCACATAACGGTTCACCATACGTGCATGCTACGGGAATCACAAACATTAGAACAAGTATTTCTCAAATTCACAACTACTCAACTAGCATGGCTCTAATATCACCATCTTCATATCTCAAAACAATCATAAAGAATCAAACTTCTCATATTATTAGATGCACTTTATATGATAGTTTTTATTATACCCAACTTGGATGTTCATCATATGAGGACTAATTTTATAGCCAAAGCAAATTACCATGCTGTTCTATAAGACTCTCAAAATAATATAAGTGAAGCATGAGAGATCAATAATTTCTATAAAATAAAACCACCACCGTGCTCTAAAAAGATATAAGCGAAGCACTAGAGCAAGATTATCTAGCTCAAAAGATATAAGTGAAGCAGATAGAGTATTCTAATAAATTCTGATTCATGTGTGTCTCTCCAAAAGGTGTGTACAGCAAGGATGGTTGTGGTAAACTAAAAAGCAAAGACTCAAATCATACAAGACGCTCCAAGCAAAACACATATCATGTGGTGAATAAAAATATAGCCTCAAGTAAAGTTACCGATGGACGAAGACGAAAGAGGGCATGCCTTCCGGGGCATCCCCAAGCTTAGGCTTTTGGTTGTCCTTGAATTTTACCTTGGGGTGCCTTGGTCATCCCCAAGCTTAGGCTCTTTCCATTCCTTATTCCATAATCCATCAAATATTTACCCAAAAACTTGAAAACTTCACAACACAAAACTCAACAGAAAATCTCATGAGCTCCGTTAGCGAAATAAAACAAACCACCACAATAAAGTACTGTAATGAACTCATTATTTATTTATATTGGTGTTAAACCTACTGTATTCCAACTTCTCTATGGTTCATACCCCCCGATACTAGCCATAGATTCATTAAAATAAGCAAACAACACATGAAAAACAGAATCTGTCAAAAACAGAACATTCTGTAGCAATCTGATTTGTTCGAATACTTCTGGAACTTCAAAATTTCTGAAAAACTAGGACAACCTGGAAAATTTGTATATTGATCTACTGCAAAAAGAATTGGCAATTTATCACGTTCTGGTGAATTTTAACAATTATTTTCGTGAGTGCAAAGTTTCTGTCTTTTTCAGCAAGATCAAATAATTATCACCCAAGAAGATCCTATTGGTTCTACTTGGCACAAACACTAATTAAAACATAAATCCACATCTAACCAGAGTCTAGATGAATTATTTATTACTAAACAGGAATAAAAAGCAAGGAAAAATTAAAATTGGGTTGCCTCCCAACAAGTGCTATCGTTTAACGCCCCTATCTAGGCATAAAAACAAGAATAGGTCTAGGTATTGTCATAATAATAGTAAGGCAAATTGCGAAAACTCATCTCATATTCCCTACGTTCAGCAGCAAGTTTTCTTTGTGGCAAGCAAAAGTAATCAAAAGGGCTAAATTTAACGGGACAAAAGTCCCCAAGATCAAGCTCGAGAGGTATGGGTTCCTCCTTTGGCCCCTTATATTGCACAACCAATTCATCATTATAGGCATTCTTTTGGCAAAAAGTCATGAACCTTTATTCAAGAGAAAAACCTAACCCATTGTTCTGAATAGCAAAATCATCATTGAGTTCAGAAATTCTATCAACTAGAACATCGGTAGGAACCTTCTTTCTAAGGTTTTCATTGTAAGCAACATGATCTAAAGATCTTAAACGCAATAAGTCTTCTTGATTGAAAAGGATAGCTTCTATGGGAGGACAATCAGCGTCCACTCTATAATGCGCAAAAAAATTCATTGGCCTCTTTCATTATAAATCTGAACTCAGGTGCCAAAAAGATAGTAGCAGCTCACTTAACAGAAGAATGCTCGATATTGGAAAACTCTAGAAAAATCCTTTGTATGCAAGGATGCATATGAATAAATTGTCTTTCAACTCCAACTACGAGCAAGGATATAGCATCCGCAAGACTACTAGTTCTATGAAGAATAGACCCACCCATAGAGGGCAGGGCACCAACACAAGTAAAGAAATCTTGAATAACTCCTTTTCCAATAATATTACCACTACCAATCCGAAACTTTTTAGTGTGTAAAATAGTAGGTTCTTCATGAGGATCATCAAAAGCATCAAAGTTTTCTATGTTATTACCACTATCCTTATCTACGATAACCTCCCCAGTTTCAGCCATGATGGCAGCAAATTGCACAAAGAACGAGCACACAAGAAGCAAGAGAAAAGATGCGAACGAAAAAGAGGGCAAATAAAACGGCAAGGGTGAAGTGTGGGAGAGGAAAACGAGAGGCAAATGGCAAATAATGTAATAATTGTTGATGGGTACTTGGTATGTCTTGACTTGTGCGTAAAATCTCCCCAGCAACGGCGCCAGAAATCCTTCTTGCTACCTCTTGAGCATGCGTTGGTTTTCCCTTGAAGAGGAAAGGGTGATACAGCAAAGTAGCGCAAGTATTTCCCTCAGTTTTTGAGAACCAAGGTATCAATCCAGTAGGAGATAACACGCAAGTCCCTCGTACCTGCACAAACAAATAAGAACCTTGCAACCAACACGATAAAGGGGTTGTCAATCCCTTCACGACCACTTGCAAAAGTGAGATCTGATAGAGATAATAAGATAATTTTTTTTGGTATTTTTATGATATAGATTGGAAAGTAAAGATTGCAAAAGAAACGGTGACAGAAATAACTAGCTGACGGAGATTAATATGATGGAAAATAGACCCGGGGGCCATAGGTTTCACTAGTGGCTTGTCTCAAGATAGCAAATTATACGGTGGGTGAACAAATTACTGTCGAGCAATTGATAGAAAAGTGCATAGTTATGAGAATATCTAGGCATGATCATGTATATAGGCATCACGTCCGCGACAAGTAGACCGAAACGATTCTGCATCTACTACTATTACTCCACACATCGACCGCTATCCAGCATGCATCTAGAGTATTAAGTCCATAAGAACAGAGTAACGCATTATGCAAGATGACATGATGTAGAGGGATAAAATCAAGCAATATGATATAAACCCCATCTTTTTATCCTCGATGGCAACAATACAATACGTGCCCTGCTGCCCCTGCTGTCACTGGGAAAGGACACCGCAAGATTGAACCCAAAGCTAAGCACTTCTCCCATTGCAAGAAAGATCAATCTAGTAGGCCAAACCAAACTGATAATTCGAAGAGACTTGCAAAGATATCAAATCATATATATAAGAATTCAGAGAAGAATCAAATATTGTTCATTGATAAACTTGATCATAAACCCACAATTCATCGGATCTCGAGAAACTCACCGCAAAAAGTATTACATCGAATAGATCTCCAAGAGAATCACGGAGAACTTTGTATTGAGATCCAAAGAGAGAGAAGAAGCCATCTAGCTAATAACTATGGACCCGAAGGTCTGTGGTAAACTACTCACACATCATCGGAGAGGCTATGGTGTTGATGTAGAAGCCCTCCGTGATCGATTCCCCCTCCGGCGGAGCGTCGGAAAAGGCCCCAAGATGGGATCTCACGGGGTACAGAAGGTTGCGGCGGTGGAAATAGGGTTTCGTGGTGCTCCTTGATGTTTTCGGGTGTATGAGTATATATGGGCGAAAGAAGTAGGTCGGTGGAGCCACGAGGGGCCCACGAGGGTGGGGGCGCGCCTCCCTACTTTGTGGCTGCCTCGTTACTTCCTTGACGTCCACTCCAAGTCTCCTGGATTGCGTTTGTTCCAAAAATAACTCTCCCGAAGGTTTCATTCCGTTTGGATTCCGTTTGATATTCCTTTTCTGCAAAACACTGAAATAGGAAAAAAAAACAGCAATTTGCACTGGGCCTTCAGTTAATAGGTTAGTCCCAAAAATAATATAAATGTGCATAATAAAGCCCATTAAACATCCAAAATAGATAATATAATAGCATGGAACAATCAAAGATTATAGATACGTTGGAGACGTATCACCCGGTAGGTGTGCTCTTGGCAGATACTGGTGCTTGTGCCTGCTTTCTTGTATCATGGCTGGAAGTGGCACCTGAAGGAGGTGTTGGTGCAATGGAAATAGAGGATGCACGTGGTGTCCATGATGAAGGTCGACCTGCAGAAAAGTTAGTTCGCGCCAATGCTTGTCGATCCTGCACTTCACGTTCAGCTTTAAAAGCAAGATGAAATAAACGAGTGATATTATTATACTCCTTATACTTTGGAATGGTTTGAATCTCTCTATTTAATCCACCCATAAAATGTGCAAGCATATCTTCATTCTCCTCTACAGAATTTTTTCCTTGTCTTAAACGCTGCAATTTTTGAAGTAATTCACGTTGATAATATGGTGGAACCCAACGAGTACGCATAGCAGTTTTCAAAGCAGCCCAAGTAGCTGGAATAGGATATACTCTACAATGTTCATACCACCAAACACACGCAGAGCTAGTGAAAGCACAAACAGCAGCAGGAACATGTCTCTCCTCAGGATATTGTAAACATGTAAATCGTTGTTCAGTTTCTAACTCCCAAGTAAGATATATGTCAGGAACATATCTACCCTCAGATGGTGGAATATTCAATTCTAGTTTAGGAAGATGGTCATGCTCTCGTACCTTAGGTGGTGCAGCCCTACGTTGCGATGATATGGATGAGGACGACCTGGTGGTGGTAGTGCTGGTGGTTGCACATAGTTCTGATTTTGACCAACCTCATCCTCGTAAGGGTCCTCCACCTCTGCAGTAGCAGCAGGAGCTACAGAAGCATCAACAGTAGGTACAGCGGCACCAGAAGTTTGACCAGGCTCAAGGGGAACACGTTGTGCTCATCCCACTTGATTTGGAAGGCGATGTTGTTGTTATTGTTCTAGAGGTGCGACAGGTGCAGCGGGCGGTGGTTGTTGAAGACGCGCAAGCAATTCATTAAACTTGTTATCAAGCTTTGTTTCGAACGCCTTCTCAATGCCATCTATCTTCTCCATGGCCTCTTCAAATCTGTTTAGCACATCTTCCACCTGTCCACTCATCATTTGCTGAAACTTATCATGTAACTCTTTGTTCATCATGTTCTCCCAGCCAGTCTCGTCGGCTTGTGATCCTGCCCTGGTTAGTGGCAATAGAAACACACAATAATATGATCCTACAGACTACTAGGAAGTGGCGTTGGTGTGTCACAAATCCGTCAAGCGAATCTCAATATCTTACCAGTTCTTACCAAGCAACAGGTGGTGATCGGCAACCGTTGTAGTCAAACTCTCAAAAGCTTGGATAGAGCGATTGCTAGGGAGAGTCAAACGCACGACGTAGATGTATGTGGAGCTGGGAAGGCTTATAATATGGTAGCAAAAAGGGTCAGAATAATCAATTCAGAGATGCAAAGTTGAATAAACGCTCAACGACTGTACTATGCCAGTCCTAGGCTAGATCATTCTAGAGACGCGAGCCTAGAACACTAGCAAAATCACGACGCGGCACAGAAACAAGGGAAAAGCCCACTCTGGGAAAAAATCGCTCTTTTTTGCGCTCTTTTTTTGCGAAAACTCACAATAATGGCGAGTGTCTCAAAACTCTTCCCAAATCAAATTGACAGGATAGGCAAGAAATTTTTGTGACCAATTTTTTTTCGGAAATCAGGGCAGCGACAACGAAAAAGTGCGACAAAAAATCACTACGATGGCGAGTGTCTCAAAAGACTCAAAAAAGCCTAAAAACATGATAGGGGAAAAATATTTTCGGTCACCGATTTAGGCCTAAAAACCGCCTGGGGGTCTCCACACTCAGGCAAGGAAACACGAATCGGAAAATGGATGGATCTCGAAAACAAACCTAATATGAGAAGAACTCGAATTGGTGGTGGATATATGATGGTAAGATATGGCAGCGGTGGTGGTATATGGATACGGATTGGTGATGGTATATGGATACGAATCGGTGGTGGATAAGCGGTGATGGTAGATGGCAGGAGCGATGACGATGGTGTGGCCGCGGCGTGACAACTTGTGAACATAACTCGAAACTCTAAGGGAAACTAGACGCTAAGACCAGCAACTTGGCACGATGATGCAACCGCAAATTCAACAAAGCAAAATACTAAAAAGACTATACAAAGGCTCAGACTGGTTCGGATATGATGACCTAACCCTATTTTTTTGGCTTTTTTGTGGACTGTAGGTATGAAGAACAGACTTGATCAAAACTATGAATAACTGTAAAATCTCATCGAGCAACCTGAAAACTGATACCACTTGATAGAGGCAAAGGTGTCCCGTCTTCCGATGAGATGGTGATTATCGTTTCGGAGGAGTAGACTTTGACAATCCGACTACGAACGTCCGAGGACGTCGCGCCTTAGCAATCGCTAAACCAACTCCGAGAGGTTATTGACCACGCACGATCAACCTGACCACGAAGGTCAATTTCCTGCAAGCAAACGAAGAACAAGGAAGAAACTAAGATTGCAATCTGGATATTGCGAATATAAGATGAAAACTTTATTGATCAAGGTGGGGTTTTGTGACGCCTTGGTCTGGTCATTGAACACAAATGAAGTACGCGAAGTTGCAGCTACGCCGAACTTTTAATCTAAACAAAACCCAAAGTCTAAACGATGCCCTAAGGGCTGTATATATCGAGGAACAGGGGGCAATTTCGTGGCCCTTGGAGGAGGGGTCCCAAACCAACCCTAACTCTTGTTTCCCCACACATACGGACTCTAAAAACAGCCTATACTTGACTATTTCGAAATTATATGGGCCTGGCCCAAAAATAAGGTGACGCAGCACCTATAATAGCCTCTGGACGAAATTTATTAAGTGGCATCTTGTATATTTCATCCAAGGCTTCATCCACTCATTATGGTGGCTTCAAAGTCCTGAAATCATCACTTGTAACTCCGTTCTTGTTTCCCTTGCGCATGCCATCATCTCCATGCTTAATCTTGCTCCAATGTTCATCCCTCTTGTCCAAGCTAGGCCCTTCATTTGTATGCAAGACAAATGTATCCAATTTAGGCAGCATCATATTCTCATGAACATTAGAATCATTACCAAGAAACGAAAGTACATGATAATTTAATTGCCGTGCGCGAGCTCTAGTAATTGGTCTTGTATGTATAGCAGCAGGGGCTGTGGGTGTAACATGTGTATTGATTTCCTCATCAGCAACGGCGCTCCTCGCCGCTCTGCCTCCCCCGTGGCTAACGGTGCAAGTGACCCTACTTGTGAACAACAGGATTCGTCGCTGCCACCTTCCGTGCGGCGTGATGGCCGCACCGCAACTCCATTGCCCACTCCAGCCACATCATCGTCCTCCCATGCTCGCCATGGGCCGGCGAACGTGCAGGCAGCGTTGCTCATGGCACACGAGCTCGTGCATTACCGCCCTGCCAACGACCTCTACGATGACTTTCTCGGCCGCATCGCTGAGCTCGTCAACGCCACCGGTGAGCCTCCTGCGTCATCCCTCTCGCTCCTCCCTCCGCCATCCCAGGCGGGTAATGTAGCCCACGGCACGCCTCTTCTGCCCCCTCGACGCGACATGAACCCGAAGCCCAGGTGCGACCCACGGTGCGGGGCGCCAGCAAGGGATGGAGCAAGCTTCCAGGTGGTGCAGCGGCTGCAGGCCGATGCGTGTGCTCCCATTGCCAGTACCAAGGCCTCGCGCCGCTGGAGCTAGTGGCACATGGGCGTCAATATCGAGCTCCCCCGTGCACGCTGCGCCTCTGAGCGTGGAAGGTTGCCATGCCTTCACCCCGGAGCTGCGTCGTGTCATCTAGCTCGACAAGTTCAAGTCAGATCTGCCTCCGCGCTACAATGGCATCCCCGACCCCGCAGAATTTCTCCAGTTCTACGCGCTGAGCGTCGAAGCGGTAAACAGCGGCGACAAGGTCATGGCGAACTGGTTCCCCACGGCCCTCAAGAACAGCGCGCGCTCCTTGCTCCTCAACCTCCCAGAGGGGTCGATCTCCACCTGGGACGAGCTTCGCGAGCGTTTCATCGCAAACTTTCAGGGCATTCGCGACCGCGCTCCTGCGGTGGGCGACTGCGGTGCGTGAAGCAGCAGTCAGGCGGAACCTTGCACAAATACATACAATGCTTCACCCATGTTTGCCTCAAGATCCCGAAGGCGTCGGACGAGGCCATCATCTCGGCGTTCTCCGAAGGCGTCCGGGATGTCAAGATGAAAGAGGAGCTCGCTATTCAAGAGGATCTATGCTCGGCCCTGGAGATGTTCAACCTGGCGAACAAGTGCACGAGGGCCGAGGAAGGCCGCCTCTCCCTCCTAGAGCTCTGAGAGCCTGACCATGAACACAAGAAGGCCAAGACCAAGGAAGCAAAGCGTAAGGGCCCCGCCGTGCTGGCCGTGGAGCCCGAGATGAAGCATGGTCGTGACCACGATAAGCCTCCTAGGGGCGACCGCCCATTCAGCATCTTCCACAACATCCACGGCCACAACACCAACGACTTCCAGGAGCTCAGCGCAATCCGAGATGGGCGCCTTGGCCGCCACCCCGAGCGCAGCGACCGCAGCTACGGTCGCGGCGGAGGCCGCTAGGATAACCGCGACCCCTGTGAGGACTGGCACGACCAACCCCGCGAGGACTGCTGGCAAGGCCAGCCTCGTGACGGCACCTGGTGGGACAAGCTTCGTGAGGACCAACTGACGATGACATGTACCTAGGGTAAGGTAATAGGCCTGATCTAGACACCCTTCCCATGGACACTGCCCTAAAGTCAAGGACATTCAAAGGACAACACCATCCACCGACTAAAATCACCTCAGAGTGCATGCCACTCGACCAACAGTTCACTCGGATAGCCCAATTCCATTCGACCAAGATATACTCATTCGACCGTACCAGAAACCACTCAGAATACAGAAGGTCTAAGGTCACACAGGACAGCAATGGTCAGGCGTTCATTTTGTAGACTTAATGATCATTTATATGTCTTTAATATAGGTGTTACCAGTAACGCCTCAGCTTAATGTATATTGAACTCCCTATAACATGGGCTGGCTGGGGTCCGGACGCACTCTATATAAGCCACCCCCTCCACAGAGACAAGGGTTTGCACCCCCTGTAACTTCACGGATAATCCAATCGACCAGCCTCCAGGCACCGAGACGTCGAGCTGTTCCTTCCTCTGAGAAGGGCTTGAACTCGTAAATCTTGCGTGCACAACCTCACCGTAGCTAGGATCTTGCCTCTTCCTACTTACCCCCCATTCTACTGTTAGACTTAGAACCACGACAGTTGACGCCCACCTTGGGGCGGTTGTCTTAGCGACTTTCCTGTGAGGTTGCAATTTTTTCCGATTCCTATCATCATGGTTTCCGGCGGTGGATTGGCTAAGGGCCGCGAGATCCGTCTTGGCGCGCTCGTCTTCGTCGCCGACGACTCCGCCTGGCTCCAGGAGGCCCCCCTCGACGTCGAGGCGCTCCCCGTCCACGGGGCGACGCATTTTCGCTCATGCGTTCGCGGCGTCCTTCTGCGGCAGCCATCGACCCAATATCGGTCGACTCCTGCAGCATCTTCGCTCCCCGCTGTTCGCCGTTGCAAGCGATCCGATCGGTCACGGCTTCAGCGGTGGGTGAAGCATGTGGTGGCGCGTCAGTCGGCCACCACTCAAGTCGCGGCAATCGAGCCTGATGAATCTCTCTACGGCCTGTTCGACTGGCTCCGTCGAGACCTATCCAAGTGTGAAATTAGCGACCCTGCAGCGGAGGTCCTGATGGTCGACACGCCGTGCAGCCCGCCTGGTTTCCGTCACGGCAGTGGCAGCGATGGCGGCGGCGATCCGTCGCGTGTTCACAAGGAATACCATCCCGAAACCCTCTCTTCGCAGCAGAGGGAGGAACTTCACTGCCGCAACACGGAGGTGCTCCACACGCCCATCATCGGAGAGACCTCCGAGGCTCGGGCATTGGAGTCTGCGCGCCCGGCCACTTTGGCTGAGCGCATTCGACTGGAAAACCTTCAGCATGCACTCGACGAACGCGCTCGACAATAGATCCCTGAGTCCAGTCGACGGTGACAATTGTTCCTGCCTCAACGTCAGGTATACCGCACTCCGATTCAGAATCTTACAACTGCAGCTCGTATAGAAGAGTCCATCCAGCCGTCCCAGTCAGAGGCTGGACGAGGTTTGATGCAGATCCGGGCACTGTTCCGGGCAGCAGGAGAGCAAAACACAACAGTATCTTAGTTGTGTAACAGAATCCATAGCAGATCTGTGGTGGCTGACACAGTCCAGTCGGCTCATAGCCCTAGATCACCTCCGCGGCATGAGGGACGTGGGCATCGCCAGGAGCAGTACTTGGGTTGGAACCACGAGCAGTACGATCATCGGCTCGGCTGTGATGACCGCCGTCGAGTGCCTACGCCCCCTCCGAGGGGCGGATCATATGTGCACCGGCATTATGATGGCAGGCACCCGTACAGCGATGAGCGAAGGTTGCCAGTCGACCCCAGAGAGCCGGGATTTGATGCGAGGTCAATTCTGGTGCAAGGCTTGGTCGATAGGAACTGAGCACACAGAGAAGGGCAAGACAGAGATCGCCCGACTGGAAGCAGAGTGCATATTTCTGGTCCCGAGTGTTTTAGCAGAGCCATCAGAGTTGCAGAGATCCCTCCCAACTTCTGGTTGGTGACTGGAGTTAGTAAGTTCACTGGTGAATCGAAGCCTGACACTTGGCTGGAAGACTACCGAGTGGTAGTGCAGATCGGTGGTGGAAATGATGATGTGGCCATGAAGCACCTCCCCGTGATGCTTGAAGGGTCAGCTAGAGCTTGACTGAATCAGTTGACTCCAGGCAGTATATTCAGCTGGGAAGAGTTAGCCCAAGTGTTTGTCAGAACGTTCGAGGGCACATGCAAACGACCTGCAGGGTTGGCAGAATTGCAGCATTGTGTACAAAAACCGAATGAAACTTTGAGGGATTACATCCAGAGGTGGACCACTTTGCATCACACAGTGGAGAATGTATCTCAGCACCAAGCAGTTTGCGCCTTCAAGGAGGGTGTTCGGTATCGAGAGCTTAACCTGAAATTCCGTCGGACAGGAGACATGACCCTGACCCGAATGATGGAAATAGCCACTCGGTACGCTAATGGCAAAAAAGAAGACCGACTCTGCAGTGGCAAGAGCAAACCAGTCGGCCAGGACACTGGAGGAGGTAATTCCAATTGGAAGCAGAAGCACAAAGCCGAGCTCGCGGGTCCTGGAGAGGCTGCGGTTGTGACCCAAGGAAAATTCAAGGGAAAGCCTAAAGGGCCCTGGATCCCCAAGAAAGTAAAAGATCAAGCAGGAAATGATGTGTTGGATTTGCCATGTCACGTTCGCACCAAGAAGGATGAAGAGGGTAATCTGATTTATCCCAACCATACCACTCGACAATGTCGGCTCCTTATCCAGCAGTTCCGAGAGAAACAACGCAGTGAGAAAGAGAAGGAATCTGATAAGGATGAGGACAAGGAAGAGGATGATGATGGTTTTCCCAATGTCAATTCCACTTTGGTGATTTTTGCTGACATTGAAACCAAAAGTCGACTGAAGGTCATCAACAGGGAAGTAAACATGGTTGCTCTGGCAACAACGACATATTTGAAGTGGTCAAAGACTCCCATCACATTCGACCAGTCCGACCACCCTCTGCGCGTTGCCACCCCCGGGAGGCAAGCGTTGGTGGTCAACCTAGTCGTTGGGGGCACCCGACTGACCAAAGTCTTGATGGATGGCGGAGGGGTTTGAACATTTTGTATGCTGAGACCCTCCGAGGGATGGGCATTCCGATGTCCAAGCTCAGCGAAAGAAACATGCAATTCCACGGAGTCATCCCTGGAAAGAAAGCCGATTCACTCGGCCAGATCACTCTTGACGTGGTTTTCGGTGATTCAAAGAATTACCGTAAGGAAAAGTTGACATTTGAAGTTGTGGATTTTCACAGTGCTTATCATGCTATCCTGGGTAGAACTACATATGCTCGTTTCATGGCTCGACCATGTTACGTGTACCTCAAGCTGAAGATGCCTGGGCCAAGGGGCATGATCACAGTCACTAGTAATCGGCAGCGAGCAGAAGAGTGCCTCCAAAAGGGCTCAAAGATCGCCGATGAACAAATGGCAGTAGTAGAAATGGAAGAATACAAGAAGACTGCAGATCCGAGTGATTTGTTGAGAGCTAAGAAGCCTGCTTCAGACTCTGCATTTCAGTCGTCTGGTAAAACAAAACCAGTTCATATTCACCCGACTGATCCCAATGCTGCTCCGACTCATATCTCAACAACACTCGACAACAAATAGGAAGAAGCGCTCATCCAGTTCCTCCGTGAGAACTGGGACATCTTCGCATGGAAACCTTCTGACATGCCAGGTGTACCCAGGGCACTGGCTGAGCACCGTTTGCGAGTCGACCCAAAGGAAAAACCTGTCAAAGAGCATCTCCGACGGTCTGCCGTGGAGAAAAGAAAGGCAATTGGCGAGGAAGTGGCTCGGCTTCTGGCAGCTGAGTTCATCCGAGAGATTTACCACTCCGAGTGGCTCGCCAACGTCGTCATGGTTCCCAAGAAAGATTATTCACTCCGTATGTGTATCGACTTCAAGCATATCAGTCGGGCCTGCCCGAAAGATCACTTCCCTCTTCCCCGCATCGATCAGATAGTCGACTCGACTGCGGGATGTGAGCGGTTGTCCTTTCTGGATGCATATTCCGGGTACCATCAGATCCAACTGTATGGACCCGACGAAATAAAAACAGCTTTCATCACCCCATTCCGGTGCTTTTGCTATGTTACTATGCCCTTTGGTCTCAAGAATGCTGGTGCCACATTCATGCGCATAATACAGAAGTGCCTGCTTACCCAAATCAGTCGGAATGTGGAAGCATACATGGATGACATCATAGTTAAGTCGCGCAAAGGTTCCGACTTGCTGACTGACCTCGCTGAAACCTTTGCCAATCTGAGGAGATATGATATCAAGCTTAATCCGTTGAAGTGTACATTTGGAGTTCCAGGTGGAAAGTTACTCGGTTTCTTCATTTCCGAATGTGGGATCGATGCAAACCCAGAGAAACTTGGTGCAATCCTCCGAATGAAACACCCTGTGCGTGTACACGACGTTCAGAAGCTTACTAGTTGTTTGGCCGCTTTGAGTCGATTCATCTCTCTTCTCGGTGAAAAGGCATTGCCTCTTTACCGACTGACGAAGAAATCTGACAAGTCCGAATGGACTCCTGAAGCTGACACAACGTTTGCAGAGTTCAAAACCCTGCTTTCCACCCAGCCGGTGCTCGCTGCTCCAATCAGCAAAGAGCCTTTACTTCTTTATATTACAGCCACTGGACAAGTTGTCAATATAGTACTCATGGTCGAGCGGGAAGAAGAAGGTAAAGCCTACAAGGTTCAGTGCCCAATGTACTATATTTCTGAAGTCTTAACTCCATCCAAGCAGATATATCCGCATTATCAGAAGCTTGTCTATGGAATTTACTTGACCACGAAGAAGGTTGCACATTACTTCTCAGATCATTTGATTACAGTCGTCAGCGATGCCCCATTGTCAAAAATTTTGAACAACAGAGATGCAACTGGTCGAGTGGCAAAATGGGCGATTGAACTCCTTCCGTTGGATATCATGTTTCAGGCAAAGAAAGCAATCAAATCCCAAGCAACAGCAGATTTCCTCGCCGAGTGGACCGAGCAACAACAACAGACTCAAATTCACTCGGAACATTGAACCATGTTCTTTGATGGATCCAAGATGCTGAATGGTTCTGGTGCTGGGGTAGTCCTGGTATCCCCGCGAGGTGACAAACTCAGTTACGTTCTCCAGATCCACTTTTATTCCTCCAACAATGAAGCTGAATATGAGGAACTTCTGTATGGGTTGCGTATGGCCATTTCACTCGGCGTCCGTCGCCTAATGGTTTTACGGCGACTCAGCTTTAGTGGTCAATCAAGTGATGAAGGAGTGGGACATCAGGAGCCCAACTATGACTGGCTATTGCAATGAAGTGAGAAAGTTAGAAAAGAAGTTTGAAGGGCTAGAGCTCCACCATATTCCCCGATTGAAGAACCAAGCAGTTGATGACCTTGCAAAGATAGGTTCCAAGCGGGAGCCCATTCCCAGCAATGTGTTCTTGAAGCATCTTCACACACCATCAGTTCAAGAGGATCCCTTCATAGAAGAGCCCCCGCAGCCTAAGAGTTCTACTAATCCGACTGAAGTTGAAATCCGAGCCGTGGTCAACTTAATCATGGAGGTTTTGGTAGTCATTCCTGATTAGACAATGCCGTATATCACATACATTCTCAGGAAAGAGCTTCCAGAAGATGAAGATGAGGCACGTCAGATTGTCCGTCGATCCAAAGCCTTCACTGTAATAGGTGAACAACTTTTCAGGGAGAGAGTTACTGGAGTTGCTCAGCGGTGCATCACGTCAGAAGAAGGTCGAATGATTCTCAATGAAATCCATTCGGGGACCTGTGGTCACCATGCGTCCTCTAGGACCATTGTGGCCAAAGCATACCGAGCGGGTTTCTATTGGCCGCGAGCAAATGAAATGGCAAAGGACATAGTCGACAAATGTGAGGGTTGTCAGGTCTACTCCAACATATCTCACAAGCCTTTGTCAGCTCTGAACACCATTCCACTCGTCTGGCCCTTTACTGTTTGGGGTTGGATATGGTTGGACCTCTGAGGACTGGCAGAAGTGGCCTCACCCATTTGCTCGTTGCAGTCGACAAGTTCACTAAATGGATTGAAGTCAAGCCAATCAAAAACCTCGACTCGAGTACCGCCGTCAGCTTCATCAGAGAGTAAACATTCAGATATGGGGTCCCGCATAGCATCATCACAGACAACGGTTCAAACTTTGATTCAGATGAGTTCAGGGCTTTCTGTGCTTCCCAAGCCACTCGGGTCGACTATGCTTCAGCCGCTCACCCGCAGTCGAATGGACAAGCAAAAAGAGCAAATGGTTTGATCCTCCAAGGTTTGAAGCCCAGGTTGATGCGTGACCTCAAGCATGTGGCAGGTGCCTGGGTAGATGAGTTACCATCAGTACTGTGGGGTCTAAGAACAACACCGAATCGACCGACTGGTCGGACTCCCTTCTTCATGGTCTATGGAGCTGAAGCTGTGCTGCCGTCTGATTTACTCCACAATGCCCAGCGAGTAGAACTTTTCTCAGAAGCCGAAGCAGAACAAGCCCGACAAGATGCTGTTGATCTTCTGGAAGAGGAAAGAGAGATGGCCCTAATGAGGTCGACCATTTATCAGCAAGACCTCCGTCGTTTCCATGCTAGAAACGTGAGAGGTCGTGCATTTCAGGAAGGAGACCTCGTTCTCCAAGTGGATCAGCAACGGCCTCACAAGCTTGCTCCCGCTTGGGAAGGCCCCTTCATCACCACCAAGGTGCTCCACAATGGAGCGTACCACCTGTATGATGTGGAACACAAGAAAGACGATCCACGAGCTTGGAATGCGGAGCTGCTCCGCCATTTCTATACTTAAACATTCAGACTGATGAGATGTAATAAGAAGTACCTTTCAGTTTGTTTATCAAAGACACGGTTTTACAGTCTCCTAAATGATTGTTGTTACTTATACATGTGTTCAAAATCCCCTAGTGGGTGGCTTAGCTACGAATCCGATTCGCCTAAGTTTCAAAAACAAATTCCGAGTGAAGAGCAAACCTCTCACTCGGAGACTAAGCCGCGAACCCGATTCGCCTAAGTTTGAAAAAATCCCACCGAGTGATGAGCAATCGTCTCACTCGGGGGCTTAGATGCAGTCGCGTACTCGCCTAAGTTTGAAAAAATCCAACCTAGCGATGAGCAAGCCTCTCACTCGGGGGCTTAGCTGCAGTCCCGTACTCGCCTAAGTTGAAAAAATCCAACCGAGTGAAGAGCAACCCTCTCACTCCGGGGCTTAGCTGCAGTTCCGTACTCGCCTATGTTCGAAAAAAAACCCACCGAGTGAAGAGCAACCCTCTCACTCGGGGGCTTAGTTGCACTTCCGTACTCGCCGAAGTTTGAAAAATTTCCCACCGAGTGATGAGCAAGCCTCTCACTCGGGGGCTTAGCTGCAGTCCCGTACTCGCCTACATTGAAAAATCCCACCGAGTGAAAAGAAATCCTCTCCTAGGGGGCTTAGTTGCAGTTCCGTACTCGCCTAAGTTTGAAAAAAAAATCACCAAGTGAAGAGCCACCCTCTCACTCGGGGGCTTAGCTGCAGTTCCGTACTCTCCTAAGTTTGAAAAAATCCCACCGAGTGAAGAGCAACCCTCTCACTCGGGGGCTTAGCTGCAGTTCCGTACTCGCCTAAGTTTGAAAAAATCCCACCAAGTGAAGAGTAACCCTCTCACTCGGGGGCTTAGCTGCAGTTCCATACTCGCCTAAGTTTGAAAAAATCCTACCCAGTGAAGAGCAACCCTCTCACTCGGGGGCTTAGCTGCAGTTCCGTACTCGCCTAAGTTAAAACACGCCCCGAGTGAAGAGCGATTCTCTCGCTCGGGGACTTGGCCACACGCTCCATCCTAATCCGCAAGGACGACAAGGTGCAGGTTGACTGCGACCATCTCCTCATAGCTGCGCCACAAGTACAACGTGCGCTCCATCGTGATCCGCAAGGACGACAAGGTGCAGGTCATCTGCGACCTTCTCCTCAGAGCTGCGCCACAAGTGCAATGTGTGCTCCATCGTGATCCGCAAGGACGACAAGGTGCAGGTCGTCTACGACCTTCTCCTCAGAGCCGTGCCACAAATACAATGTGCGCACCATCCCGATCTGCAAGAACGACGAGGTGCAGGTCGTCCGCGACCCTCTCCTCAGAATTGCATCACAAGTACAAAAGTCTGTTCCGAGTGAAGATACAAGTTCCACTCAGAAACAAAGGCAAACATATTCAAGGAAAAACCAAGTTCAGATAAATCCCACGAGGTTCCAGACCGCAGATTAAAGTACTCGGCCATCAGGCCCAAAGGAGTTTAACGGTTACAAAACCACTCGGTATACCGAGGCAAATTTAATCTGATCATAAAAGTTTGTTTACTCCGCAGGAGGAGGGCTGGCAGGCTCGACAAATTCGTCCAGGTCGATTCCTTCTGTAATGCGAGTAGCAGCAACAATAAAGGTCTCCATAAAGGACTAAAAGTCGAGCTTCTTGGTGCTGGCAACCTTGATCGCTGCAAGCTTCTCTTCCTTGGCTTCATTCCTGTGGACGCGAACCAGAGACAGAGCCACGTCAGCGCCACAGCGAGCAACGACTTCCATTCCGGCACTCGACCAGGGATCTCATTAAGTCGAGTCATCAGAGACTGAAGATCATTCTAGGATGTCTCCCTTGGCCAGAGTGCAGTATCAATCCGTGACACCGCCACTTTCAGTCGCGCAAGATAGTCCATGGCGCTGGAAAGGCGAGACTCAAGTCAGAGCACGTTCATGGCAGCTTCATTCTTAATGGGGGAGTTGATGGGGTCCAAGCTCGTTTCAATTTGCCCAGTCTCTTGCTTGAAGTTCTGGCAAAACTCTGCACACACAGATGAATGGTGAATCGATAGATGTAGGACGAGTCGACAATAACAAATCAGTCGGAACGGGAAAATACCTTCAAGCATAAGGAACAATTTCTTGGTGAGTCCTCCCATATAAACCTCCAGCTCGTTCCTCCTCCGAGTGAGATCACCAACTTTGTCAGTCAGAGCTCCCTTGTCCTTCTTCAGTCACGTCACCTCCTTGTTAGCTTCGTCAAGAGCAGTCTTCAGCTTGGTATTTTCTTCTTCTAACATCCTGACTGAAGCCAGCTTCTTGTCGGCAAGTGCAGTTTTCTCTTGCACCGTTTTCTGCGCTGCGGCAAGATCAAGGTCCTTCTGATCCTGAGCCTGCTTCATTTTTTCTGAAGGAAATAACGCTCGGTTCATAAGGAGGAAATAACACTCGGTTCAGAAGAGAATCAGTCGACAAGTTTTCCATACCAGCAACATCATCCTTAGCCTCCTGCAAGTTCTCCTTGGCCAACTCTAGATCAAGATTGCGCTGGATCTGCTTCTGCTCCAAGTCAGCAAACCGGGCTCCAAGTTCACAAGATTTCTATGGTGAGAGGACAGTCAGTCGACAGAAACAAAGTTTGGTTGCTTCCGAGCAATAAAGTTAGTTCTAAGACTACTGCCGAATCAAACATTCAACAGTAGTCTCGGGACTACACCCAGTGGATGCACTCAGCATGCCCCCACTGGTCCAGGTTCCACTCGACATGGTCTGCCCAGACCAAGTGGAAGAATGAAAAAAAAGAAAAAAAAGAAGGTGAAGCAATAGTTATTCTCAGACCACAACCGACTGCCCGCAGTCGACCGTGGTCTCGGGGACTACACCCAGTGGGTGCACTCAGTGTGCCCCCACTGGTTTAGATTTCACTCGACCAGACATGTATAAGACCGAGTGGAAGAACTGAAAAGAGACATTTTTATCAAGACCCCCACCGAATCACACATTCGACAGCGGCCTCAGGGACTACACCCAGTGGGTGTACTCTGCGTGCCCCAACTAGTTCAAAGATACAATCGACACAACCTAGTCGACTCAAGTGGAAAAAATACTCAGCGAAAATTGAAACACCCAGTGGGTGTACAGATGCAAAGTGCAGACTGACAAATAGATGCACAATAAAGGTTTTCAGGTAGTATATCTGATGTAGGGTGGAACCCTAAACGGCCGATCTTTCACGAAAGGAGCGGATCCCGACTAAGAACACGAAGAACACGAGGGGAAAACGAGGGTAAACACAAGAGGAACTCTCAAACCAACAAGATATAGTCACACATATGCTAGATCCAAGTACACATAGTGATCACACGGTCCAAAACCAACAAAGGACGATATGTAGGGTAACCGGTTCTTCTCCGTGAGGAGGTCTTGATGGGGCCACCCAAGAGGGGGTCTTGAAGCCAACGTGGATCTTCTCCGTAGAGGGGCCGCAGTCTCTCTCGAGGAGTAGATCCGTATGGATGAGCAAAGCTCTGTCTGACATATGAGCTAAACCAATGCTAACCCTAGTACGGAGCTATGGGACAAGTATATATAGTCTAAGGGGTAAGTTGGGGGATACATGGGGTGAAACCCCTTCAACTGCGTGTACGCAGGGTGGTAGTACCGGTCCTGGGGCCGGTAGTACCGGTTTTAGCGGATATAGCGGTTGTTCCGGTGCTGTTCCGGCCTTGCACCGGTCTCATCACAGAAGCTTGACCGGTAGTTGACCGGTAGTTCGGTGGTAGTACCGGTGGACCGGTAGTTGGGCGGTAGTTGACCGGTAGTACCTCTATCTCTGCGCTGGGAAAATCCCTATCCATGCTCTTGGTGTCCATCTTGCACCATTCCTTCTCCTTGGTTGCTTACATGGTACCTAAGCACACAAAGCATCTCCGTTTGAGGTAGTAGCCATGTTTCAAGTGGGTTAAAGGGAAGTTCAACAAGGAGAGAGTTAACCTCGTTCTCGATGGCTCTCGCACGGGCTCTTGTCATTGGTCCAAGTGGTGTCGTGGGAGATGTAGGTAGGTCCTTGGGGATGGCCTTGGGATGCTCCGCATCACCTCCCCCCTTGTGAAAGATCCGACCTCGGATCGAAATCTTCATCACCATGGTAGGGGGAGAGATCCTTGACGTTGAAGACGTCGCTCACGTTGTACTTGTCGCTTGGAAGGTCGATCTTGTAAGCGTTGTTGTTGTAGCATGCTAGCACCTTGAAGGGTCCATCGGCGCGAGGTAGGAGTTTGGACTTGCGTTCGTTGGGGCAACGGTCCTTGCGAAGGTGTAGCCACACAAGATCGCCAATGTTGAATATCATGGGTTGCTTGTTGACGTTGAGCTTGGTCGCGAGTCGTTGTACTTGGCGCTCGATGGTGTGCCTTGTATCTTCATGCATCTTCTTGAGGTGGTTGACTCGGGCACTCGCGTCCATGTTGGTGCGCTCTTGTAGAGGTAGAGGAAGAATGTCCAATGGGGACAACGGGTTGAAACCATAAACGACGTCGAAAGGGGACTCGCCGGTAGTCGAATGTCTTGCACGGTTGTAGGCGTACTCGGCAATGGGTAGGCACTCCTCCCACTCCTTGATGTTCTTCTTGATTAGCACGCGGAGAAGAGTGGAGAGCGTGCGGTTCGTCACCTCCGTTTGGTCATCGGTTTGTGGATGGTCTGCCGTGGAGAATAGCAGCTTGATTCCGAGCTTGGCGCATAAGGTCTTCCAAAAGTAACTCAAGAACTTGACGTCGCCGTCCGAGACAATCATCTTTGGCACTCCGTGTAGGCGCAAGATTTCCCTAGAAAAAAGATTTGCAACATGTGAAGCATCGTCTATCTTGTTGCAAGGAATGAAATGAGCCATTTTGGAGAATCGGTCCACAACAACAAAAACGGAATCCTTGCCGTTTCTAGTTCTAGGCAAACCAAGCACAAAATCCATGCTAATATCTTCCCATGGTTGATATGAAATTGGAAGTGGCATGTAAAGGCCATGAGATTGAGCTTTAGACTTAGCTTTGCGACATGTAGAGCATCGATTGGTGAAGCGGTTGACGTCGCGGAACATCTTAGGCCAAAAGTAGTTCTTGGAGAGCGTAGCCAGGGTCTTGTCGCGTCCAAAATGTCCCATTAGTCCTCCTCCATGAGATTCTTGCAAAAGCAACAAACGAAGAGAAGACTCGGGGATGCAAAGTTTGTTAGCTCTCATAAGATATCCATCCTTGATGTAATAGCGTTCCCAAGATGTATGCGTCAAACATTTGGCATAAGGAATGGCAAAAGTAGGATCATGCTCATAAAAGTCTTTTATGTGCTCAAAGCCAATGACATTCAATTCAAGTTGAGTAACAAGCATGCATATACGGGAAAATGCATCCGCCACAACATTTTCCTTACCTTTAATATACTTGATGACATAAGGAAAATACTCAATAAATTCACTCCACTTAGCATGACGCTTGTTCAACTTAGTTTGACCCTTAAGATATTTAAGTGTTTCATGATCGGTGTGGATGATGAATTCATGAGGGCGGAGGTAATGTTCCCATTCATGCAAAACTCATACTAAAGCATATAGCTCTTCGTCATAGATGGGGTAATTGAGTTGCGCTCCAGAGTTCTCTTGCGTTAACACACCTCCTATGACATTACCACTAGCATCACAATGAATCTCGAAGGGTTTTTCAAAGTTGGGTAATGCAAGCACATGAGCATGAGTAAGCAAATTCTTAAGCTCATTGAATGCGCTATCTTGTGATGGTCCCCAAACAAAGGGTGCATTCTTCTTGCTCAAAGCATGTAAAGGAGAAGCAATAGTGCTAAAATCCTTCACAAATCTACGGTAGAAACCGGCTAAACCAAGGAAACTACGCACTTGTTGCAAATTGGTTGGTTGGGGCCAAGTTTTAATAGCATTGATCTTAGATTCATCAACATGTACACCCTTAGAAGATACTACAAAACCCAAGAAAACAAGCTTATCAACACCAAAAAGGCATTTTTCCATATTAGCATAAAGTTGCTCTTTTCGAAGAGTTTGTAGCACGGTGCAAAGTTGGGTGACATGCTCTTTGAGAGATTTGCTAAAACAAGGATATCATCAAAGTAGACAACAACAAATTCACCAATGTAAGGGCAAAACACATAATGCATAAGACGCATGAAAGTACCGGGTGCTTCCGATAAACCCATAGGCATGACTAACCACTCATACAAACCAAACTTTGTTTTGAAAGCGGTTTTCCATTCATCACCCTCTTGTATGCGTATTTGATAGTAACCACTCTTAAGATCAATTTTGGAAAAGATAGTGGCACCGCTAAGTTCATCTAGCATATCATCAAGGCGTGGAATGGGGTACCTATAGCGAACGGTGATAGCATTGATAGGTCTACAATCGGAACACATGCGAAAGCTACCGTCTCTTTTTGGCACAAGAATGACCGGTACGGCACAAGGACTCAAACTTTCACGCACATGTCCATGGTCTATGAGATGCTTTACTTGCCTTTGTATTTCTTTGGTTTCTTCGGGGTTGACGCGGTATGGGGCCTTGTTTGGAAGAGGTGCTCCGGGGATGAGGTCGATGCGATGCTCAATGCCTCGTAGTGGAGGTAGACCCGGAGGTAGCTCGTCGGGGAAAACATCTTGGAATTCCTGCAATAGAGAAGATAACACCAAAGGTAGATTGTGAGAGGTGTTAGTTTTTGGTGCCTCGTCCTTGCACAAAAGGACATAGTGTAGGACAGTTGATGGGTTCTCACACACTTCTCTCATCTCACGTTTGGTGGCAAAGAGGACTAAGTTCTTCTTGTCGCTCATCGTGGAGGCACTCAATTTGGGCTTGTGGCGCTCACTCTCTTTTTGGTGGTTCGCTCTCTCACTATTCTCTCCACGATGGGTGGCTTGCTTGTCGGCGATCACTTGGCTTGGAGATATGGGTCGTAGCACGTACTCCTTTCCTTTCATCTTGAAGCTATAGTGGTTTGTACGCCCGTTGTGGATGATACCTCGGTCAAATTGCCATGGCCGTCCAAGAAGGAGGTGGCAAACGGTCATCGGAAGGACATCACACTCCAAAGTGTCTTTGTAAGCTCCGGTCTTGAAATAAACTTGTACTCTATGCTCGACTTGGATGGTGCCGTTGTCGCTTAGCCATTGAACCTTGTAGGGGTGCGGGTGCTTTATCTTGACGAATTGGAGCTTGGAGCATAGTTCTTCACTTGCAAGGTTATGGCCACTCCCTCCATCGATGATGACCTTGACGGACCTTCCATTGATGTCGGCTTTGGTGTGGAAGATATGGCATCTTTGGTCTTCTTCTTGTTGATGTTGAAGAGTCAAGACCTTGGAGACAACAAGAGCGGGGCTTGAATCTTCGTCACAAAAGACTTGATCATCTTCGTCTTCATTCACTTGCCGGTGCATGGCCACTTGGTCAAGGGCTTCCATTTCTCCTTCACTCATGGAGTCATATGTTCCATCGTCATTGAGGATCATGGTGCGCTTGTTTGTACACTCGAAGGACATGTGGCCTCGGCCTCCGCATGTGAAGCATTTGAAGGAACTTGTCTTGATGGTCTCATCGGTTGGGGTAGATGATGATGAAGCTCTCGGCTTGAAGTTGCTTGTAGTAGGAGGACAACTTGAGGTTGTCGAAGTTTTCTTGTAACTTGACTTGTCGCCGTTGCTTGTAGATGGCTTGGTTGAGGTAGAAGGTGTTGGAGTCGTTGAAACATGGGTGTTGGAGAAGCCATAGGACTTGGATGAGAACTTGGCATACTTGAAGTCATCTTGCACTTGCCGTTCCGCTTTGGTAGCTTGATGCACTAGCTCGATGAGGTTCGAGTATGGTTGGAAGTCGGCGATCTTCTTGATAGGATGATTGAGTCCATTCAAGAAACGTGCCATAGTTTGCTCATCATCTTCCGTGACATTGGCTCTTATCATGGCAATTTCCATTTCCTTGTAGTACTCTTCAACTCTCTTGATTCCTTGCTTGAGGAGTTGGAGTTTCTTGAAGAGGTCACGGTTGTAGTAGTTAGGCACAAAACGTGCTCTCATGACATCCTTCATTTGCGCCCAAGTAGTGATGGGTGGTTCACCTCTTGCCTCTTGGCGCTCAATGACTTGTTCCCACCAAATGAGGACGTAGTCTTGGAATTCAAGGGATGCCATCGCTATCTTCTTCTCTTCTTCGTAGTTGTGCAAGCGGAAGATTTTGTCGACCTTCAATGCCTATGATATGTACTCTTCGGGGTCATTGCTTGCGGTGAACTTGGGCATGGTGAACTTTAGCTTGTTGTATCGTTGCTCTTCATTGTGTTGGGGTCGGGGATGATGACACCCATGTCGTTGAGGATTGACAATCTCATGTTGCTCTTGGGGAGGAGGGTTGTCGATCTCATGTTGCTCTTGTCTTGGAGGATTTCCAATTTCTTCATGGTCGCGATGAACTTGACGTTCTTGTCTAGCTTGAGCAGGCACTTGTTGATCTTGACAAGGAACTTGAGGAACTTGACGATGCACACATGATTGTTAAATCCTTTCGTGAGTTTCATCGCGAAGTGCTTCTTGATGTAGACGAGCTTGTCGGCCTCGGTTGGCTACGGCTCGACTTGAATCTCGAAGGGCACGTTGCGCCTCAAGTGCTTGAGCTTCACGAAGTTGTTGTTCTTGACGTTGTGCCTCGGCGTCTTGTGCATCTTGATGTTGGCGCGCTCGCTGCTCTTGTTCTTGTTGGCGTTGACGTTGCCGTTCTTGTGCTTGTGCGAATGTAGCTTGGTTTTGACGATGTCGATGCTCTTGAGAGTCGGTGTCGTGTAGAGGATTGCGGTTTGCTTGACGATCTTGACGCACGGCATGACGAAGAGTATTCGATGTCGGGGTACTTGAGCCGGAGATAGTGTCGTCGGAGTGTCGACTCGAGCGGCTCCTTCTTGAGTAGGACGAAGTGGTAGAAGAGCGGTTGACCAACAAGGCACGAATCTCGTCCATTCTTGCGTCATTCTCATGCTTGTGTTCGTCGAGCTTGTTGTCGAAGTAGTCTCTTGTACGTTGCTCGGAGAGTCGGAAGTCGGTGGCGAGGTTGTCGATGCGGTCACTCATTGCTAGTTGCTCTTCATGCAAAGCTCGTTGTGTTCCAAATAGGTGTAGCTTGGTGACGTAGTTGTTCGGATCGTCGTCTTGCTTCAAGAAGAGTGGGTTGGTAGAAGTAATTGGCCTATCCATCATTCCAAACAAGGATATGTGAGTGGGAGAAAGAGAAGAACCAATACCAAATGTACCTTGACCGATGTTGAAGATGGATCAATGATCACTCAATGTGTAACAAGGAAATAGCACAATTGGTACCAATTCTTGTCGGTTTCTCACACCTACACAAGTAAAAGCTTATGGTGGAGCTCGGTTAGGATGGTGGCACAAAATTGGATGTAATTGTAAGTGAGACTCAATAATGTTGGAAAAGATTCACAAATTTGCAAATGCAACAAGTAGACCAATAGCAAGATGTGGTACATGGAAACACACAAGCAAATAGATAAGTGGGGTCGGGCAACCAAGGGATGAGCCAAAATGTGGAATCCACGTAAATGCTCTTGTTGCACAACACTAGAGAGACGCTAGCACGATTGCACAATAGGCGGATACGAAATTGTGCACAACCTACTAAGCAAAAATGCAACGACTTCTATCCCAAGTATGCTATATGTATGGTATTCCGATGATATGATCCAAGATGATCGAGTATGACAATCTTAATGTGGTATGATGCTATGGTTCTTGCTTATAAGCTCTTTGCTTATCTTTCCTTTTTGCTTAAAAGCTTGTTTGGCTCTTTCTCTTTGGAGCTCTTTTCTCATGCAATGTTTCATGAACCAAGATAGCATTTGTGTATGCGATGACAACCTTTTGACACAAGAGATGCATCTCGATGATATGGTATGTATGCTATGGGAAGTATGATCACTAATGTGCACAAGTCACGTTGTCGGCAATACTCAAAGGCTAGTCCCGTATGGGTAAGTGACGCAAAAGTAAGGCTATGGGGTTATCAATGCAATTGCAAGAAAGTATAATGATATCACGATACCAAGATGAGGTTACCATTGATGATGAGTCCTTTGCGAGGATGAGCGGCGGTGATGTCGATGTCGAACCGTTCCTAGTTAGACGAAACACCCTAGGAAATGATGAACCACAACTCAAAGTGTCAAAACCAAAGTCAAAATGGTGGTATCGAAGTTGGCAACGGAAGTGAGATTGTTTGCGGAAAGCGGTGGTGGTATGTGAGGATATGGTGGAGGGCCTAGGCAATGATGCCAAAATGACAAAATTTGGAAGGTGTCAAATTGTGTTGGAACCTATCTATGTGGATGGGGGATGTCAATAGCTACTCAGCGAGCTAAAAAACGCGAAAAACGGACTCCGGATGTGGAAGTTATGGTCAAAATTGTAAATCAGCCGAGGCTGAATCTGGGAGGGGCGGAAGTACCGCTTGGGAGGGCGGTTGTACCGCTCCTGGAGCTCCGCGGTAGTACTGCTAGGGGTGGGCGGAAGTACCGCTAGTGTCGGGACGAACTTGTGGCGGAAATGGATGATTTCAGAGGTAAAAATGGATGCATTTCGTGGATGGAAAGTGGTGAAACTTGGGGAGATGCTAGATCCACTCAAAACCAAGCAAATATGTGGATCAAATCCAACATAACTTCATCACACCAACAAATCACAAAAAAAATTGGGGCTATTTTTGGTGCGGATTTTCGAATTTAGGACAAAAACAACAAAATCAAGCTAGAAAACGAAGAGGGGAGGCTCCGAAATCGTGATCAATGTGGCTCTGGTACCAAGATGATGTAGGGTGGAACCCTAAACGGCCGATCTTTCACGAAAGGAGTGGATCCCGACTAAGAACACGAAGAACACGAGGGGAAAACGAGGGAAAACACAAGAGGAACTCTCAAACCAACAAGATATAGTGACACATATGCTAGATCCAAGTACACATAGTGATCACACGGTCCAAAACCAACAAAGGACGATATGTAGGGTAACCGGTTCTTCTCTGTGAGGAGGTCTTGATGGGGCCACCCAAGAGGGGGTCTTGAAGCCAACGTGGATCTTCTCCGTAGAGGCACCGCAGTCTCTCTCGAGGAGTAGATCCGTATGGATGAGCAAAGCTCTATCTCACATATGAGCTAAACCAATGCTAACCCTATTACGGAGCTAAGGGACAAGTATATATAGTCTAAGGGGTAAGTTGGGGGATACATGGGGTGAAACCCCTTCAACTGCGCGTAGGTAGGGCGGTAGTACCGGTCCTGGGGCCGGTAGTACCGGTTTTAGCGGATATAGCGGTTGTTCCGGTGCCGTTCCGGCCTTGCACCGGTCTCATCACAGAAGCTTGACCGGTAGTTGACCGGTAGTTGGGCGGTAGTACCGGTGGACTTGTAGTTGGGCGGTAGTTGACCGGTAGTACCTCTCTCTCTGCGCTGGGAAAATCCCTGTCCATGCTCTTGGTGTCCATCTTGCACCATTCCTTATCATTGGTTTCTTACATGGTACCTACGCACACAAAGCATCTCCGTTTGAGGTAGTAGCCATGTCTCAAGTGGGTCAAAGGGAAGTTCAACAAGGAGAGAGTTAACCTCGTTCTCGATGGCTCTCGCACGGGCTCTTGTCATTGGTCCAAGTGGTGTCGTGGGAGATGTAGGTAGGTCCATGGGGATGGCCTTGGGATGCTCCGCATCAATATCCTAACAGAACAAGCGTCAAGCTAGAAGATCAGTCGAAAATCAGCTAACCTGGACATTGGCCTGGAGTGCTGAGCTGGCGTTATAGGCAGCCTGACTGGCCTCGCGCACCACTTTCATCTGCTCCATCATAAGGCCTGCCTGGCGTATGGCTTCCTTGGCAGCGCTCACTTGGTCCTGGGACATGATGGGTGGTGAAAAGTGGAGACGGTGGATCAGCCGCAACAGCTTGAGAATCTGAGGCATGGAGTTGCACAGATGAAACAGGGGCCTGTGCAGTCGACACTGAAGAATGTGCACTCGATAATGGAATCGCAAAAGTAACAGAAGTTTGGTTGAGGTCTCCGGACTGCTGGATCGCTGGTTCTGTCCCCGGCGTCGACTGGGGCGTCTTGCTAGCTGGTGCCCTCCTACCCGAGGTCCTACCCCTCCTTCCCGTGGGTTTCTGTGGCACATCTTCGTCATCGTCTGGAAGTTCAATAACATTTTGCGGAGCTGGAAAGGAATCGATCACAAGAGTTCAGTTGACCGTAAAAGTGGTTGGCAAAGTAAAGACAAGATGACAAGAGTCATACCCGCTTTGGATGTGACCGCGTCTTCCATCTCCTCATCATCACCATCCTTATAAATAGAAGTCCTAGAGGTAGCAGCACTGCAAATTCCAGGATTCAATCGGTCAAGCAAGAGGATGAGTCGACAACCAATATAAGACTCCCCGGGCAAAGACTGAATACAAAACACTTACGCAGAGGCAACGGGAACGTCAACCTTGATCTTGGGCAAGGCCTTCCGGGGCTTTGATGGCGCAACTTTGGGCTGCTTCGGAGCCTTCTCAGTCGGCACAGGAGAAGATGTCCGAATGCGCTTTGAAGACTGTCCAGTCGGTGCAGTCGCTTTGCTACAGACACTTGCTGGGTCATGCGTATGCTTAGAATGTCTTTCAATGCGAGGCGGTGAGTCGACTTCCTCACCACTGCTTGACTCGTCACTCTCCTCGTCTTCTCCCCCATCAGATTGCCAGTCGCCGCTATCGCCTCCGCTCACCTCTCCCTCCCACTCCTGCTCCTGCTCTCCATTGGGCATGGAGTACATCTTAGTGTAAATTTGCAAGGCACAGAGTTGAACAGATATCGGTCAGTTTCAGGAACAATTACATATCAGAACAAAAGGATACTCGGAAGTAAAGGTCAGATCTTGTCTGGTTCGCTGGTGTTGTCGAGTGGAGGAATTCACCTGGACCCCCTGGGGTTGTCCTTGTTGCCAGTGATGCCCTGCAACCACTGCGCCACCGTCTCCTCGTCAACTTCCTGCGGGTGGATCCGAGTGATGTCATCAATACCCGAGTACATCCACATTGGATGAAAGCGAGCTTGGAGTGGTTGGATGCGTCGACTGAGAAACACCTCTAGCAAGTCCATGCCAGTCACACCATCACGGACAAGTTGGACTACTCGCTCAACCAACATATTCACCTCCACTTTCTCAGCTGGAGTCACTTTCAAGGGAGAGGGCTTCTCAACTCGCTCGATGGTAAAGGGAGGAAGGCCAGTCGACTGACCAAGGGTCGGTTGGTCCTTACAGTAAAACCAGGTCGACTGATACCCTCTAACTGAATCGGGAAGAGTCATAGTGGGGAAAGTGCTTTTACCCCACATGTAAATCCCTAGACCTCCACACATCTGGATCATGTGCGTCCTCTCATCACTCGGATTAGCCTTTTTCGCAGACTAGGAACGGCAAGTGAAAATGTGTTTGAAGAGACCCCAGTGCGGTCGACAGCCCAGAAAGTTCTCACACATGGACACGAATGCAGCAAGGTATGTGATGGTGTTTGGAGAAAAATGATGAAGTTGGGCTCCAAAAAAGTTCAGAAAATCTCGGAAGAAAGGATGGGGGGGGGGGCAGAGAGAAACCGCGGTGGACATGAGTCGCAAGGAGGACACACTCACCCTCCTGTGGTTGCGGCTCGGTCTCGTCCCCCGGAAGCCTCCAAGAACCATGGGCAATCAAGCCTCCTTCGACCAGATCCTCCCACTGGATGGTCGATCGAATCCAGTCGCCCTGGATCCAGCCACGCGGCAAGCCAGATCTCGACGACGACCCTCCCTGACTCGTCTTCTTGCCCTTCGCCTGCGCCGTCGCCTTCTTCGCACGCTCCAAAGCCGCCGTCTTGTCCTTCCCCATCACAACAGGCTGCGCTCGGGTGGGGCGGCGGCGTCGAGGGTGCAGGCAGACGCGGTGGAGAAGCAGAGGAGGAAGAAGAAAAATGGGGCACACTGTGCAAAATACACCGGCCCCGACGTCTTATATGGGCCTACTCCCGAGTGACTGACTCGTGGGCCCAAGCAATCCTGTCAAATCCCGCAACAGTCGCACGCTCGGTACGTGGCGAAAAAGGTGGTGCAAGAATCGAGGTGTCCCTGCCTAATCCACTCCGTTTTCTGCGGTCTTCTCCGTCTCGCGCACTTCTCCAAATTTCGAATCCCATGAGATCCGGGAACGTCAGTGCAGTCAATCGCGCCGAAGATTATACCCTATCACCACTTGAATCTTATCAACAAAGTTCACTCGACAACCTCGGAATGGATCAAGGCAATCGAAAACAAGGTTGAAGTTTCTGCATGGTTCGCCAATCCAAGTAAAATGCTTCCGAAGCATGAAAATTGGGTCAGAAGCATCTTCAACTCCTTCTCCACTAACCTTGTACCTAGGGTAGGGTAATAGGCCTGACCTAGACACCCTTCCCAAGGACACTTGATGCGGAGCATCCTATGGACATCACCATGTCAAGAGTCCGTTCGGTGAGTGACACATGCGACATCTACTTCACATACAAAAAGGTGAATCATCTCCTTTACAAGTGCTCACTTGACACCTTCGAGGATGGTATACTACTTGACACTCCACTCATGTGCATGCATAGGTATTGTCGGAACACTACGGACGAGGAGGAGGAGTGCGAGCGCCAAGGAACAACTACACCATCCGTGAGGGAAGCCTGGAAGCGACGACGGAAGAACACGAAGCTGCTGAAGCTACAGCGGCCGGACACCCGGGCCAAAGGCCGGACACCCGGCGCCTGTGCAGTCGCCCAACATCTGCACCAACACACAGCCGAAGAATCAGCGGCCGGACATCCGGCCCATGGGCCCGGACATCCGGCACGACGGCACATCCCGGACATCCGGCCTTTCCCCGAAAATCCGGCATCAACAACAGAAGCCAACAGAAGGCCACCCCGCTCGGGCCGGACATCCGGTCAGCCGCCCTGGACATCCGTTGTCTCACGAGAGCCCAGACATCCGGCCCCCCAGCCCGGACATCCGGCGCCTGCCTGTGCGCAGAGTCGGGCCAGAGGCCCATGTATCCCTTTCCCACTTACCCTTTCGTGGCTTAGACTATAAATAGACCACCCCCTCCTCCATTCTAGGGTTAGCAAAGGATTAGTTCATTTAAGATAGATCTTTGCTCATCCATATCGGATCTACTCCACGAGAGAGACTGCGGCCTCTACGGAGAAGATCTGCCTTGGATTCAAGACCCCTTAATGGGAAGATCCTTTCGTGGATTCAAGACCTCCTCACAGACATGAACTTTACCTTGTATCTTTCCCTTTATTGTTCATGTACCTTGTGGATCTTGTGTGTTTGATTGTCTAGTGGATGTGTGATTGGACTTGTTCTTGAGTGTTTCCCCTTGTGATTTCTCCCCGTTCTTCCGCGTGTTCTTCGTGTTCTTAGTTGGGATCCGCTCCTTTCGTGAAAGATCGGCCGTATAGGGTTCCACCCTACATCATGTTGGTATCATGAGCCACGTTGGTCACGATTTCGGAGCCTCCCCGTTGTGTTTTTTAGCCTAGTTTTGTTGATTTTGTCCCAAATTCGAAAAATCCCCACCAAAAAAATAGCCCCCAATTTTTTTTGTGATTTCTTGGTTTGATGATGTTTTGTTGACTTTGATCCGTGGATTCGTTGTGTCTTGAGTAGATTGTAGCATCCCAAAATTCTAAATTTTGGAATGTTATAATAAATAGATAGATTTGATTGATTGATTGAGTGAAATTCAAAACTTTTTGAAAGTCAATTTTGCTTTTATGATCTCCGTGAATTCAAATTCTTTTCACCACAAAACCCTGGAGAGAAGATGACATGACTTCTTCCATTTATTTAAATGACAAGGGGTGTTGAAAATATTTGAATTTCGTTTTAAAATATTTCCAATTCTGAAACTTTATGCAACTCAATGATTTTCACGAGAGAAGATAAATTGACTTCATCAAATTATATGAAATATGAGTTGAGAGTTTCAAAGATCAAATTTAAAGTCCTTTTTCGAAATTATTTTCAATTTGGAGTTATTTGGTTTTTATTCAAATTATTTTTCTCCAAAAAAAATATATGGAAATTAGGGTAACATGATTCCCTACATCAGAAAATTGGAGATAAATAAATTTGAAAGAATTTTGGTATTTTCAAAATAATTTTTATTGGATTTTATTATAGCAGTAGCACTGTTTAATTTATTTGAATTTTTTGTATTTTATTTGATAATAGAAAAATGTTCACGTTGTAGAAAATCTTTTTCTGAAAATTCTGATATATTATATGCCAATATAATATTTTTTATTTATTTTTCTTTTATTATTTTTGTTTGGAAAAATGTTAAAAAAAACTCCGCCGCCGACTGGGCCGGCTCAGGGCCCAGCCGACCGCGTCGCTAGCCCAGCCCAGCCGACCGCGCCGTCTCCCTCCTCACGCAGGAGACTGGCCGCCGCACGCCTCCCGAGCGCCGACCTCGGCGTTCGTGTCCGCCCCGGACTCTTCTTGCCCCTCCAGCAAGCCGTCCGCCGCCCCGGCCCTTTAATAGCGCGCTCCTCACTTTCCGCCGCCACCGCATCGAACGCGCACCGCGCCGCCGCCGCATCTCCTGCAGCTCGCCGCCTCCCCTCGCCGCTCGCTTGCGCCACCGCGCCACTCCCCGCGCTGCCCTTGCCCCTCGCCGCCGTTCTGCGCCGGAGCTCGATCGAATCCGCCACCGCCGGTTTATTCTCGCGAACCGGTATAAACCGCCGCTTAACCGGTTTTTCTTTTCGGTTTTTTATTTTATTTTAATCGGTTTAGTTATTTAGGTTAGTTTAATTTGTGGACGTTCGTCCGTTAGGTTCGGTAGCAAACGATTTCGTTCATTAGCGTTCGGTAACGAGCTCGCTATTTAGACTTTTTCCTTTTATTTTAGTTTTCTGCCAGGGACCCGTTTGTGAATATTTTATTTACAGATTGGCCCCTGTTTTTCAAACGATTACTACTTTTTACTCGTTAGTCCAAATCCAACGAAACCAACGCCCACTTCTTCGTTATGATCCCCTCTATCCAGTAAAACAACTTGAACATGTTTTTGAAAGTTTTAAAATTTCAATTCAAACAGATTTGTATTCAAACTTCGTTTGATCATAACTTGAGTTTTATACCTCCGATTGAGTTGATTCTTTTTGCAAATTAAAGCTCTTGACCTAAACTTTCTGATAAGTCAAATTCACATAGTTTTGGTACTGTTAGAAACTGTTTTATGTTGCAAGTGTTATTTGATTGGTTTTGGTGCTTTCCGAATTGTCTTCTTCGTTCTTCCCGATCTTTTGAGTGATTGCTTATGTGTGGTCACTATTGCTTGCTTACAATAGATTGACCGGAGTGTGACGAGTAGAACTATCAAGAGTGTTGAGTGCGAATCATCTTCATCAACATTGCAGGCAAGTTCACACTTTGATCATATCCCTTTCATACCCAGTTATTATGCATTAGTTTCACCCTCAAACGTTGCATGAGTAGGATGGATAACATGTGGGTATTGGGAAGTAGTTGATGAGGTAGGAACCTATTGCTCTGCATTCAAACCTTGGGAGTTACTACTACGTTATGCTTATATTGCTCTGCTATGCTCGTAGACATGGATTGGGTTCGAGTGTATTCCATGACAGATGTGAGATTGTTTACTTAATGGTTCAACTTAAGGTGGCTACTTTATTACACATATGGGTGGATTGGTTGCGGGCACCTGGAGAATCCAGTGTTGTCCTAGGATATCCCGGAGAACCCGTGTGATCATCCTACGGTTCGCCACCCAGGCTCAAAGGGATCATAAGATTATTCATGCTAGAAACTTCCGTGTGCAGCCACAAGCTATTATGGGCTCTAGCATAGTTGAGTAGGTTGCATGAGCTCTTGAATAGGTGGATCAGCAGGTAGAGGGATGTAGGTTGGTATGGTCTGCCCGGTGTAAAGAGTTAATGTTTCTGAAAGGCTGTGTCTCGGTCATCCGTTTCTCAAACACCATGTAGTGCGAGAAATCCAACGGAGGAGATCGAGTCTTGTGGGGAAAAGTGCGCAAACCTCTGCAGAGTGTACAAACTAATCATGATTAGCTGTGTCCCCGGTTATGGACATCTTGAGTATCTGGTTCTTGGATTATCATGTTGATCTCAACACTTTATTTAATTAATTTGATTGGGTTAATGACAATTATTTTGGGATTGAGTTGGAGGAACCTTCTTAATAATTATCAACCAACTTTGTAGTTAAATAAAATATATTCCTTTGCAGTAGGGAAAAATTGGCTTTTCGCAAAACATTTATAACCATAGAGCTTTTCCACGAGCCAAATATGCATGTAGTGATAGCTATTATTCATCATTATCCTATGGTGTGAATTTGCCAGTACATTCAATGTACTGGCCCTTTGTGGCTGCAACGTCTCATGTTGCAGGATCTTACGACGAGTATGTGATACATTAGGGTTACGATTTCTACACTCAACTTTGCCGTTGGTGTTGATGGGAATCCACAACCTTGTTGTTACTTCTGCTATTTGGATTGAGGTAATAGTATTTACGTTATTTTATACATGTGTTTTACCTCTGTTATAAATCCTCGAGTACTGTGTGTGTTAGCATACCGATCCAGGGATGACACTTAAGCACAGAGACTTGACCGTCTGAGGTCGGGTCGCTACAAGATGGTATGAGAGCACATGTTGACTGTAGGACGTGACCCCTAGAAACTGGCAAGTGCATAGGAAAGATTTTCTCTACAAACTCCATTTTCAAAAAGATCTTTTACCTCTCTTCTCTTCTGAGCTTATTCAAATATTTCCTTTAGTGGGACTATACCCCTTTCCCCTTTTGACCACGCGAAGAATTGACGGATGAGAGCACTCCAAGAAGTAGAAGATATCGGACAACTAAGACCACGTCATAATGAACAGGATTTTACCGTGCATTATAATGATGGAAACTACAACGGTTGAAGACTCCGAAGACTAGGAGAATTTGAAGGCTCTGAAAAATTTCCGGATTTGTATGACCTAGGAAGGCTACCCTTATGGAACTTGGCAGACTAAGGAAGCTGTCAATACCCGAGAGCAAGGTGTATCGGAGAAAGACCGGAACATGGAGCATTAGAACTCAAAGTTTTTGTCAAGAAAACCCTAAGACAGGAGATATCAATTATGAAATGAAAGCTCATGGCAGTAACATGGGCATAGACACGGCTAACCATGGTGTTATCGCCCGCTTATGCTATTGTCATCGTGCGGAGTTAAGCATGCATATGCATGGAAGTATTGGATGGTAGAAGGCTGATGGAGCACCAATCAGTAAATCACCAGGATCTTGAGCAGAAGTTAAGATGGACTTGCAGGAAGCCGTATTTGACAAGGAAGTATTTCATGAAGAACTTAGGACCCAGAAGTTGAAAGTAGCTAAACTTGAGGAGCAGAACCTCGAGAAACTGGAGATTCGTCAAGAACTAGACCATGGTTCATGGTAAGGATGTTGAAACCTAGAAGTTTGAAATGCAACTCCAAAATATTAAAGGACGTCAACGGAGATGATCTGGCAAAAGAACTTGAGAAGGACAAGCACAATGGGAAGAAGCCAACGAAGACATGAACATGACTTGAAGAGTTTGGCGACTTTGAAGATTTATTGACCATTAGAAGACCAAACCCCTGTTATATACCCATGTTAGATGCGACGTTTGTGAGTTGTCATTTGTTTGATGTTTTTTTCAACAGGCACAAAATAAAAAAATCTGTCTTTTCAAAACTATTGTTTGTATTGTGTGCATCCCTCTCTTTCTCTCTTATCCCACCCCAAAACCCATGGACCCCATAGAGGAGGAAGCCTGTATTGTCTGGACCGATGAGTCAATTGGAGACAGACCGATGGATTTGGAACATGGAGGACCATATGGAGAATGACACTATAGCCGGAAAGGATATGGCCTAGCATGCTCTTCCGTTCTTTGAAAGGGGTGCTGCTACCTGGTGGAGGATGTACCAAACCATCAATGGATGGCAAGGAGTAACGGCTTGGGAAGAATTTAAGTTGACTCTGCTAAAGTCTCGGCTTGTGTCCCTGAAGTTGAAGCCTTATGGAAATGATATGGAGAAACCTGGTGCATGCAAGCTTTGTGGAGAAATAGGACACAACCATAAAGAACACCAGGATGAATACCCTCATAAGTAGGGGATTACCAAAGGAGTTAGCCGAGGATCTCAGGGAACTTCGCTTGGAGATAGTCCCCATAGGTTTTGTTGCAGCAATGGAAGTTCAGTCAACATTAGTGGGAAAGATTCGAGAAGCTCAAAAGGATGACAAAGAGATTGCCGAGATAAAACAGAGAATGAGCAAAGGAAAGGCCAAGGGTTTTCGTGAGAATGAGCACGACACCTTATGGTTTGAGGACAGTGTACATATACCCAATAATGCAGAGATCAGGAAGTTAATACTTCAGGAGGCCCACGACTCGCCATACTCGATTTTCCCCGGAAACACCAAGATGTATTTGGATTTGAAGGAGTGTTTCTGGTGGATAGGTATGAAGAGGGATATTGCCAAGTACGTAGCAGTATGTGATGTATGTCAGAGAGTGAAGGCAGAACAACAGAAGCGAGCAGAATTACTGCAGCCTATGCCGATACCCGAATGGATGTGGGACAAGCTTGGCATGGATTCAATGACCGGATTACCCAGGACCCGGTCAAGGTATGATTCTATATGGGTAGTAGTGGATCGTTTGACCAAAGTGGCTCACTTTATCCCAGTGAAAACCACCTATACAAGTGCAAAGTTTGCTAAGATATATATGACCAGGATCGCATGTCTGCATGGAGTTCTGAGGACCATCGTATCAGATAGAGGAACACAGTTTACTTCAAAGTTTTGGCATCAGTTGCATCAAACTTTGGGTACCAGGCTAGAGTTTAGTACAACCTTTCATCCATAGACAGATGGACAGATCAAGAGAGTCAATCAGATTCTGGAGGACATGTTGAGAGCTTGTGCATTTGATTATGGATCCAGTTGGGATAATAATTTGCCTTACGCGGAGTTCTCATACAACAACAGTTACCAAGCTAGTTTGAAGATGGCCCCTTTCGAAGCTTTGTATGGGAGAAGGTGCGGGACACCGTTGATGTGGGATGAAGTTGGAGACCGTTAGTTGTTTGGACCAAATGTGATCAAGGAGTCAGAAGAGAGTGACAAGTTGATTCAAGATAGACTGAAGGTAGCTCAGTCCAGGCAGAAGAGTTATGCAGACTAAAAAACGCAAGGAGGTAATTTATGAAATTAGAGACAGAGCATGTCTTCATGTGTCCCCTCTGCGAGGAGTTAAACGATTTGGAATTAAGGAAAAGTTAGCCCCGAGATTTGTAGGACCATACCGAGTTTTGGAGCGTATGGGAGAAGTGGCCAACAAGTTGGAGTCACCCGAAGGAGTGTCAGGAGTTCATGATGTGTTTCACGTTTCCCATTTGAAGAAGTGCCATGCAGAGATGGCCAATATTCCCTTGTAAGGACACTTGACCCCTGGAAAGGATAATGATGTTCCATGGAGTGGACTTCATAAGTACGATTTTTGTCTTGATATGTGGGATACCCCAAGAGTATGAAGGGATGAAGTACTATTGGATACAAGGGGGTAGAATGTTGGTAATAAGGAGCAATTGCAACTCCATGATGAGTCTGAGTAATCCCATCTGAGTTTGGTGCTAATAGAAGGAAGGGAGACAGTACAATTGGATGGATTTAAGAATGCCAGGAAGTTGGCTGTTGGACTAAGGATCCGTTGCCCCGATGATGAGCTCAAGGTTCACAAGTGATGAAATGGGCCATAACCCACAGGCCCCAGGACCTGCTAAGAAGCAAGCACAATCTTGCTGAAGGAAAAACCCTGGAAGAGGATATGCTTTATCGACTGACGATCTTATAGGAGTAACGCAAAACCTGAGAGTTGTGAAGAAACGATAGATGTTTGCTGGCTTGCAGAATCCATGGATTTATCCGAACTTGGTTCGTCAACAAGAGAAATTCTGCAATGCTTGTGAGGATGACCGAGTGTTAGATGGCGAGATTCGCTAAACCGTATACAAGGTAATGATTTGGGTGCGGGATGGATTGATCACCATATCGACTTACTCTTATTATTCGCCTTGCTATGTGGGATGGTAAATCTGAGTGACTAACCTATAGTAGAGAGACGACGATCAAACCTTGTTTAAACCTTAGAATGGTATGATAATTTTTCCCTTGTACACGGCGGTTGTTGCCAACCGTAGGTTATATGGTGAGGTTCAACCCAGACCCATTTCCTGCAGGAGAAACCATAAATCGTTGACCACCATGAGATATCGATAGTTGTTTAGTATTGGCGCCAGACCCGTCAGCTAAGAAGACCTAGTCATAGAAGAACCTTACCAAGATGAAAGGACAGGAGTATTGAGGAAAAGGTTATGCCACTACCGGAAGAGCCCAGAGAAGGAATTTTCCCGAGAATCTGAGAAGACCGGCCCTGTCAAGAATAAGGATGTAGTATATAAGCATGGATGGGACCGTAACGATGTTTCTAGGGGTGGTAGCACCGCAGATCCCCTGAGATGATCAATGGATTTTGAGAAGACCCCCAAACCTAACCTATTTCTTTCTAGCCTCTCCGAATCTCGAGGACGAGATTCATTTTAAGGGTGGTAGGTTTGTAACATCCTAAAATTCTAAATTTTGGAATGTTATAATAAATAGATAGATTTGATTGATTGATTGAGTGAAATTGAGTGAAATTCGAAACTTTTTGAAAGTTAAATGAGAGGGAATAAAAGGACTTTCCCAAACTTATTCACCACAAAACCCTGGAGAGAAGATGACATGACTTCTTCCATTTATTTAAATGACAAGGGGTGTTGAAATTATTTGAATTTCATTTGAAAATATTTCCAATTCTGAAACTTTATGCAACTCAATGATTTTCACGAGAGAAGAGAAAATGACTTCTTCAAATTATATGAAATATGAGTTGAGAGTTTCAAAGATCAAATTTAAAGTCCTTTTTGGAAATTATTTTCAATTTGGAGTTATTTGGTTTTTATTCAAATTATTTTTCTCCAAAAATAAAATATATGGAAATTAGGGTAACATGATTCCCTACATCAGAAAATTGGAGATAAATAAATTTGAAAGCATTTTGGTATTTTTAAAATAATTTTTATTGGATTTTATTATAGCATTAGCACTGTTTGATTTATTTGAATTTTTGTGTATTTTATTTGATGATAGAAAAATGTTAACGTTGTAGAAAATCTTTTTCTGAAAATTTTGATATATTATATGCCTATATAATATTTTTTATTTATTTTGCTTTTATTCTTTTTGTTTGGAAAAATGTTTTTAAAAAAACTCCGCCGCCGACTGGGCCGGCTCAAGGCCCAGCCGACCGCGTCGCCAGCCCAGCCCAGCCGACTACGCCGTCTCCCTCCTCGCGCAGGAGACCGGCCGCCGCACGCCTCCCGAGCGCCGACCTCGGCGTTCGTGTCCGCCCCGTACTCTACTTGCCCCTCCCGCAAGCCGTCCGCCGCCCCGGCCCTTAAATAGCGCGCTCCTCGCCCCGTGCCGCTCCTCGCTTTCCTTCGCCGCCGCATCTCGCGCGCACCACGCCGCCGCCGCATCTCCCGCAGCTAGCCGCCTCCCCTCGCCGCTCGCCTGCGCCGCTCCCCGCGCTGCCCTTGCCCCGTCCCGCCGTTCTGCGCCGGAGCCGCCGCTTTGCCCCGCCCCGCTCGTCGGAGCCACGCCGCCCTCGCCGGAGCTCGATCAGATCCACCGCCGCCGGTTTATTCTCATGAACCGGTATAAACCGCCGCTCGACCCGGTTTTTCTTTTCGGTTTTCTTATTTTATTTTAATCGGTTTAGTTATTTAGGTTAGTTTAATTTGTGGACGTTCGTCCGTTAGGTTCGGGAGCAAACGATTTCGTTCATTAACGCTCGCTATTTAGGCTTTTTCGTTTTATTTTAGTTTTCTGCCAGGGACCCGTTTGTGAATATTTAGATTGGCCCCTGTTTTTCAAACGATTACTACTTTTTACTCGTTAGTCCAAATCCAACAAAACCAACGCCCACTTCTTCGTTATGATCCCCTCTATCCAGTAAAACAATTTGAGCATGTTTTTGAAAGTTTTAAAATTTGAATTCAAACAGATTTGTATTCAAACTTCGTTTGATCATAACTTGAGTTTTATAACTCCGATTGAGTTGATTATTTTTGCAAATTAAAGCTCTTGACCTAAACTTTCTGATAAGTCAAATTCACATAGTTTTGGTACTGTTAGAAACTGTTTTATGTTGCAAGAGTTATTTGATTGGTTTTGGTGCTTTCCGAATTGTCTTCTTCGTTCTTCCCGATCTTTTGAGTGATTGCTTATGTGTGGTCACTATTGCTTGCTTACAATAGATTGACCGGAGTGTGACGAGTAGAACTATCAAGAGTGTTGAGTGCGAATCTTCTTCATCAACATTGCAGGCAAGTTCACACTTTGATCATATCCCTTTCATACCCAGTTTTTATGCATTAGTTTCACCCTCAAACGTTGCATGAGTAGGATGGATAACATGTGGGTATTGGGAAGTAGTTGATGAGGTAGGAACCTATTGCTCTGCATTCAAACCTTGGGAGTTACTACTACGTTATGATTATATTGCTATGCTATGCTCGTAGACGTGGATTGGGTTCGAGTGTATTCCATGACAGATGTGAGATTGTTTACTTAATGGTTCAACTTAAGGTGGCTACTTTATTACACATATGGGTGGATTGGTTGCGGGCACCTGGAGAATCCAGTGTTGTCCTAGGATATCCCGGAGAACCCGTGTGATCATCCTACGGTTCGCCACCCAGGCTCAAAGGGATCATAAGATTATTCATGCTAGAAACTTCCGTGTGCAGCCACAAGCTATTATGGGCTCTAGCATAGTTGAGTAGGTTGCATGAGCTCTTGAATAGGTGGATCAGCAGGTAGAGGGATGTAGGTTGGTATGGTCTGCCCGGTGTAAAGAGTTAATGTTTCTGAAAGGCTGTGTCTCGGTCATCCGTTTCTCAAACACCATGTAGTGCGAGAAATCCAACGGAGGAGATCGAGTCTTGTGGGGAAAAGTGCGCAAACCTCTGCAGAGTGTACAAACTAATCATGATTAGCTGTGTCCCCGGTTATGGACATCTTGAGTATCTGGTTCTTGGATTATCATGTTGATCTCAACACTTTATTTAATTAATTTGATTGGGTTAATGACAATTATTTTGGGATTGAGTTGGAGGAACCTTCTTAATAATTATCAACCAACTTTGTAGTTAAATAAAATATATTCCTTTGCAGTAGGGAAAAATTGGCTTTTCGCAAAACATTTATAACCATAGAGCTTTTCCACGAGCCAAATATGCATGTAGTGATAGCTATTATTCATCATTATCCTATGGTGTGAATTTGCCAGTACATTCAATGTACTGGCCCTTTGTGGCTGCAACGTCTCATGTTGCAGGATCTTACGACGAGTATGTGATACATTAGGGTTACGATTTCTACACTCAACTTTGCCGTTGGTGTTGATGGGAATCCACAACCTTGTTGTTACTTCTGCTATTTGGATTGAGGTAATAGTATTTACGTTATTTTATACATGTGTTTTACCTCTGTTATAAATCCTCGAGTACTGTGTGTGTTAGCATACCGATCCAGGGATGACACTTAAGCACAGAGACTTGAACATCTGAGGTCGGGTCGCTACATAGATCTAGCTTTCCCCCAATTTTCACTTTCCATCCACGAAATCTCCGCAATTTTGCCCCCGAAATCATTAATTTCCGCCCCCAAAATCGAGTTCCTCGAGTTAATCCTCGGATTTGGAGCCCGGACATCTGGCCCCCCGGACATCCGGCTCCTGGAGCGCAATTTCGTGCGCGGTTCTGGACATCAGGTCCCGGAAATCCGGCCCGACCCCGGATGTCCGACCCCTGGAGCATCAGCCTCCCGTGTTTCATCGTTTTGCCCATAATTTTCACATCCGGAGTCCGATTTTCGCGTTCTTTAGCTCGTTGAGTAGCTATTGAAATCCTCTATCCATCTAGATAGGTTACATCACTATTTGACTCCATCAAATTTTGGCACTTTGGCATCTTTGCCTAGGGTTTCCACCATAACTTCCGATAAAACACCACTGACTTCCGCAACCTAACACATTTTGTTTCCCTTAGCATTTGTGGTTGCTTGAGTTGTGATTCAAGTCTCCTAAGATGTTTAGGCTACTTAGGGACGGTTGCTTCTTCATCAACCACCACCATAACTTCCGCATAGGCTTAACCACCATACACTTCCACCACCCCATATAACCGAATTTTGTTTGTGTTGTGAGTTGTGTCTCCTAAGGTGTTTCGGCTACTTAGGGACCGTGCTTCCAACTCCGACACCGTGTATAGTCCACCACCATAACCTCCACTTCCACATTGCCTACTCGCATAACCCATCATTGCATTTCCGCAATCCCATTGAGCTTCCGCAACCACCACCATTTTACGGTACCACCATTTGACATTTGAGATTTTGAGTTCGCAGTTTTTCCGTTTCCTAAGGTGTTTCGGCTACTTAGGGACGAGTCTCCATCATCTTGGTATCTCCATCAAGATCACCGCCACTCATCATCGCTTCGAGTTCGTCATCGACATTGACCACTTCACCATCATCCGTCCGTGGCTTACAAACGAGAAACCTTTGACGGTAACCTCCATATCATCTTGGTATCGTGGTATCCCTCCATTGTATATTCCCTTGCAATTGCATTGATAACCCCTGGCCCATTTTGCGTCACTTGCCTATCGAGACTAGCCATTTGAGTATTGCCGGCAACATTACTTGTGCACATTAGTGATCTACACCTTCCATTGCATATATACCATACCATACTGGTATCATATCATCTCTTGTGTCACAAGATTGTTCCCGCATATACACAATTGCTATCTTGATTTGTGCATTTCACATAGTGGTTATCCAAAAAAAAGAAAAAAAAGAATATGCTTTTATGCAAAGAAAAAGAGTGAACAAAGAGCTTGTAAGCAAGTGCCATATCATCATACCACATTGCATAAGATTGTCATATCCGATCATCTTGGATCATCTTGAGAGAAACACCGGGAACCATACATACATAGCATACTTGGGATATCAAGTTTATCCAATTTGCATCTTATAGGTTGTGCATAAGTGTCGTATCCGCCTTTTGAGCAATCGTGCTAGCGTCTCTCTTGAGTTGTGCAACACGAGCGTTTTCCGTGGACTCCACATTTTGTGCTCATTCCTTGGTTGCACGAACCCATTTATCTATCCTTGTGTGTGTTTCCGTGTGCCATTCATTGCTATTGGTGTACTTGTTTCACTTGCGAATTTGTGAATCTATTTCAACATTATTGACGCTTGCTAACATTTTGCATCAAATTTTTGTGCCACTATCCTCACCGAGTTACTCCATAAGCTTTAGTTTGTAGGTGTGAGTGAACAAGTCCAGTACCAATTCCACTATTCTTTCATCTCACATTGAGTGAAACGGGATACATCCTCAACTTTGGGAATAGGTAACTTGGTATTGTTTATCTCATTTCCTACTCACCTCTACTCGAGTCTTGTGATGGATAGGCAAGGCATTTCACCTTCGGTCTACAACAACAACAACGAGTTCGATGCCACGAATAACTCTACTGACGCCAAGATGCAAGCTCAAATGGATGAGATCAAAGCCCTCATCAAGTCCTACAAGCGATCTTCCTCATCTTCAAGAAGACGCTCAAGTACACATGCTTCCGAGCTACCATCTCCGGCAAGATCACATCGGCATCGACACCATCACCAACAAGAACGTGAAGGTCAAGAGCTCAACACCAACAACCGCTCAACGAATTCACCATCTCCCTTGGCATCTTCGCCAAGCGACTTCAAGGCATCTTCACCTACGGACATACGGCACCTTCGCCAACAAGCACCTCAAGACTACACTCAAGAGAAGCTCCCCAAGCTCAAGTTTGCGACTTCCACGAGCTACTATGACCTCGACATCGACCACGCGATTCCTTTCTATGGGACTCAAGAACCCGAGGAGTATCTCGAGTGGGAACAAATAATGGATGACTACCTCAAGCTACATCAAGTTCCTCCCGAAGATCAAGTGAAGTGCGCCACAAGAAACTTCCATGACTACGCGTCCACATGGTGGCTTCACACACCTTCGGAGACCTACGACATGAGTTGGCCCAAGATTAAGAGAACTTTGCGGCGAGAGTTCGTGCCTCCAACCTACACGGAACAACTTCTTCGCCAATTGGAGAACACCATCCAAGGATCCAAGTCCATCGACGAGTACTTCAAGGAGATGAAGATTGCCTTCCAACGAGCCGGCGTGGACGACCCCATGTCAATGAAGTTCCACTTCATGATGGGATTGAACAACGACATCTCCGAGACTATCTTCCTCGAGAACTACAAGTCCCTCGACGACAACTACATTGGTGCTCTCAAGGTGGAACACGAACTCATGAAGGCCAAGGCTTCTCCACCCCAAGCACACTTCGCGGCGACCAAGCTCTACGACAACGAGCATGAGGATAGTACCACCAAGATGTCCAAGCCCGATGAGCTCCAATACGATGCTCCCAAGTTTGACTTCAACATCATCCCTCTTTGTGGCATTGATGATGCCGAGTCCTCCATGACTCTTTTTCAAGATGGTGCGGTCACGAGTACAACTACGGAGACCTTCAAGGACCAAGCTTTGGAGGTGAGCGACATGGTGATGAGCAAGGATGATGCTTCCATCCTAGGAGGCGAGAGTGATGATGTGCCATCTTCGGCCTTCATCCACGGCGACGGTGACGAGATGATCGAGTATGGGATTTTCCCTTCGGTCATGGAGGAGAGTGATGATGTGCCATCTTCGGCCTTCATCCATGGTGACGGCGATGAGATGGTTGAGTATTTCTCCTCGACCATGGCGACGTATGATGCCTTGAGTGACTTTAGCCACCATATTGAGAGTGAGAGTGACTTCACCACTAGCCCCATATATGATGTGTTGCCCTAATTCCCATGTGAGGAGAGCCACAACCCCCGCCACTTGAGTGAGACGAGTGACTCCACCATATGTGACTTTGAGTGCACCTATTTTGAGGAAGTGAGTGAACCACCACATAGAGAGATTGAGATAGTTGATAGGTATCATGAGTCCATTTGCATTTCTAACAACTTGACCTCTACCTCTATTGTGTCTTCTCATTTGGTGCTAGGTCCCATATATGATGACGCGCCGATTCGCGATGACTACGTCCTTCCTTTGGACAAGACGATGGCCATGGTGGAAAATGATGCACCCCCCACATGGTTCCATCAAAACGAAGATGACCACCATTTGGTCTTTGCCACCTCACCCACACCACTTGAGTGGAATGAACAAGGTAACATAGGATTTCTTGTGACAATTCTTTAGGTCATATCCTGTTTGACAACCCGCTTGACTTGTCATATGCTATGAATGAGATCAATCATATGTCATATTTGCAATCTCTTCGTAGTAACTATGCATATTCCATTAAAATTACCCCAATTTGCACATATGGCATAGATGACAAGCCCATGGTTATTGGCATTTGTTTTTCTTGTGATGATCTTGATATGCTCCCATTGCATCATTTATCTCATATGCCATGCCATGACCACCTAGCTTCGGATATGCATTGTTTTGGATGTTGTCCATTTTCTCCATATGATGTTTCCAATATTGCTCATGAGGAGACCCCCATAGTTTCCTCATACATGTTAGGAGATTTTGATTCGTCCTATTCATTGCATGATCCCAATACTTGTGTGCACAATATCCTCCCCATGAATAAAAATGCTATTGTTGTGCCATACACTTGCTATACTTCTATGCTCAATTTGCGTCCCCATCATGTTATACATAACAACTATTCTTTCATGATGGATGACATGTTCTTATACCATGCATCAAATTACTATGAGCGATTCTTATCTTGTGCTAACACTCACTTGCACATACACATAATGATGGATGATGTGTACATTTACCGCGCGCACAATTTCTTTGGTTTGTGTCTCTTTTGTGTAGGTACCGATGAATACTTGTCAACCTCGCAATCCCACGAGTTGACAAAACGAGCTCTAGAGAGCAACGATGACTTGGGATCCCGTGGATTGTCCTTACCACCGTTCCCATCACGCAAAGTCTTCGCGCATTTCTTCTACATGGCCCTCACTAGGCTATGGGTTATTGTCCACTATATATTCTATGCCCATCTTGCCATGTTCACTTTGCATGATATGCTCATTCCTATGCCTTTGCCATGCATTTGTGACCCATGTTTTGCATTACACATGATGATTGATTCTAGTACTTGTATGTGTATTTGCAAGCTTGGTGGAGATATTGCTTGTTATTGCCATGTTCCACTTATGACCCATTCCTATGATGATACTTTGATCTTGCTTTGTGTCCGTGCATGTGATATGTCATGTGCATTGTCTATGCCTATTATTTGCTCACATGACATGCTTGCCATGATTTCCTCTAGTATGTTGTATCTTCGCACTACTAGCTTGCACGACTTGATTACTATGCTTGCTTATGTTGCATCACCAATGATTCATACTTGTTAATTTCATGCGGTTGATGACAACCATCTACATGCTTTACACATGAATATTATTGCTTCTTGCCATATATCTCCATATGTTGCCTCTCTCATGCTCGATGATTTGCCATGTATTGAGTGCAACAATGCCTTTAGTCTTGATAATGAGTTTGCCCCCATAGCATTCTCACATATATTTGGATATTTTGACATATTCCTTGTGAAGCATGCTTGTCTTACCTCTTTGCACCATATTCCTCGTGCCATGAATATAGCCATTATTGCATAATATTATTCATGCACTTGTGCTTCTAATGGTTATGTGCAAGAGAAGAGAACCATCATGATGGATGATGTGTTTATCTACCATGCGCATACATTCTTTGCTTTCTTTTGTGCATGTGTAGGATACTTGGACTTTGTGTTGACTTCCGCTTCACGTGAGTTGACCATTCGAGCTCTTGAGAGCGAGCCTCATACATTCGACCATGACTCGCTTCTACCCCACCTTTCCTACCACTTCGGCATTGTGAAGAATGCACAAGGACACGCCTTCAAGGTGACATCTTTCTTGAGCATTGATATTGCGGATATACTACTTTGTGTTGCTTGCACCATGAGACTTATTGTTCATCTTGGACCACTTGATTGCACACATGTTAGAGATCTTGCTTCGACTTGTTATTTTCACCGTTCCATGCATCATGATATATATGCCTTGTGTGTTGCATCCAATTCTTGGATTACTTGCTCCTCTCCTATGTTTGGTTGCAACAATGTCATCACTTCACATATGCCATGTCCCATTGATTGCTACATGCTTGCCTTGATTGCCTCACACATGATGATCAATTGCTCTTTCTATTGTGTTGAGTGCCACACTATGTTCACTACACCCTATGCACATTATGCTTGGATTGTCTTGCACTTGACCCATGTGTTTAGACATCTCATTTTCTTTGGTGCTGTGAATGGTTCTTATGCCTACCATCGACCATTTGTCGAGTGCTTTGTGCATGCTTGCTATGAACTTGAGGGAGATGCTTATTATCTTGACACACATATTTGCATCACAACCTCAAAATTGCATACTGGTTCCCATGATTTCTTTGCTTGTGCTCGATTGATATGTTTACATGCCATGTCACACCATATGCTATGCTTGATGATGACACTTGTTTGGTGAATCACCTCTCGAATGCTTGGTTTCGTGCTAAAGCTAACCACATTTGTTTTTCCAAGTGTTTGTTGTCCTTACTCCTTTTGAAGGAATCACAAGACGGTGCGACATTGGAGAGTGCCCATTTCGAGCTTCAAGATGACAAGTACTTGGTGAACGTCCACTTCTACACGGCGAAGCCATCTCTTTCCCATGGTGATTTGGTATTTGATCCGAGGTCGGATCTTTATTAAGGGAGGGGAGATGATGCGGAGCATCCTATGGACATCACCATGTCAAGAGTCCGTTCGGCGAGTGACACGTGCGACATCTACTTCACATACAAAAAGGTGAATCATCTCCTTTACACGTGCTCACTTGACACCTTCGAGGATGGTATACTACTTGAAACTCCACTCGTGTGCATGCATAGGTATTGTCGGAACACTACGGACGATGAGGAGGAGTGCGAGTGCCAAGGAACAACTACACCATCCGCGAGGGAAGCCTGGAAGCGACGACGGAAGAAGACGGAGCTGCTGAAGCTACAGTGGCCGGACACCCGGGCCAGAGGCCGGACATCCGGCGCCTGTGCAGCCGCCCAACATCTGCACCCACAGACGACCGAAGCATCAGCGGCCGGACAACCGACCCATGGGCCCGGACATCCGGCGCGACGCCACAGCCCGAACATCCGGCCTTTCCCCGGAAATCCGGCATCAACAACAGAAGCCAACAGAAGACCACCCCGCTCGGGCCGGACATCCGGCGTCTCAGGAGAGCCCGGACATCCGGCGCCTGCTTGTGGGCAGAGTCGGGCCAGAGGCCTATGTATCCCTTTCCCACTTACCCTTTCGTGGCTTAGACTATAAATAGACCACCCCCTCCTCCATTCTAGGGTTAGCAAAGATTAGCTCATTTGAGATAGAGCTTTGCTCATCCATATCGGATCTACTCCACGAGAGAGACCGCGGCCTCTACGGAGAAGATCCACCTTGGATTCAAGACCCCTTCATGGGAATATCCCCTCGTGGATTCAAGACCTCCTCACGGAGATGAACTTTACCTTGTATCTTTCCCTTTGTTGTTCATGTACCTTGTGGATCTTGTCTATTTGATTGTCTAGTGGATGTGTGATTGGACTTGTTCTTGAGTGTTTCCCCTTGAGCTTTCTCCCCGTTCTTCCGCGTGTTCTTCGTGTTCTTAGTTCAGATCCGCTCCTTTCATGAAAGATCGGCCGTATAGGGTTCCACCCTACATCAACACTGCCCTAAATTCAAGGACATTCAAAGGACAACACCATCCAGCGACTGAAATCACCTCAGAGTGCATGCCACTCGACCAACAGTTCACTCGGATAGCCCAATTCCATTCGACCAAGATATACTCATTCGACCATAGCAGAAACCACTCGGAATATAGAAGGTCTAAGGTCACACAGGACAGCAACGGTCAGACGTTCACTCTGTAGACTTAATGATCATTTATATGTCTTTAATATAGGCGTTACCAGTAACGCCTCACCTTAATGTATATTGAACTCCCTGTAACGTGGGCTGGCTGGGGTCCTGACGCACTCTATATAAGCCACCCCCTCCACTGAGACAAGGGTTCGCACCCCCTGTAACTTCACGCATAATACAATCCACCAGCCTCCGGGCACCGAGACGTAGGGCTGTTACTTCCTCTGAGAAGGGCCTGAACTCGTAAATCTTGCGTGCACAACCTCACCGTAGCTAGGATCTTGCCTCTTCCTACTTACCCCCCATTCTAGTGTCAGACTTAGAACCACGACACCGACCTCAGGGCAACGCCGGCCTCCCTCCGCCGCCGTCGCCGCCAAGGAGAAACAACGACAACCGGCAAGACGATGGGGTTGGGGGCTTCCAGGAGCCTCGTGTGATCGCCTGCACCTTGGGTGGTGCTCAGGCTCCCGCCTCCCATTGCATATTCAAGTAATTCTCTCACAAGGTGAACGCGGCCCTCCCCAAGCTTGAGGCGTCGCGTCCCCTCAGGTGGTCCAGGCACGCCATCACCTTTGACTCCATGGACCAACTCAAGTGCTCAGCCGCCGCTGGTGCGCTCTAGATGCTCTGCACGCCAACCATCAACAACGTCCTCATCACCAAAACCCTCATCGATGGTGGCGCGGGGCTCAATGTTCTCTCCCTCAAGACGTTTGAGATGGTCCAAGTGCCCTATGACTAGCTTCTGCCCACCAAGCCTTTCTCAAGGGTGACCGATGGCTCCACCGTTCCCCTGGGGCAGTAGCGCCTCCCGATCACCTTCAGCAAGCGCGAAAACTACCACACCAAGCTCATCGACTTCGACGTCGCCCATATCGGCCTCCCGTACAATGCCATCCTCGGGTATCTTGCCGTTGCCAAGTTCATGGCAGCAAGTCACCATGGTTACAACGTACTCAAGATGCCAGGGTGCGGCGGAATCATCACGGTCACCTGCGACGAAAAGGATGTGGTGTGCTCCCTCGAGAGCACCCACCAGGGTTCGGTGCTCGAGAACTCTGACGACGAGGGCGCCATCTTGCCTCCTGAGGCCACCCCCAAGAAGAAGAAGCAGCTCCTCCCCAAGGGCCGTCAAGAGGCCGGGGCGCCTGCCGATTGTGCCTCAGGCCCCACGCCCACTGCTCGGGCGCCTTTCCCTCTCGCGTAGGAAGGCGCACCCGGCACCCCCCCGCAGGACGGGCTCAGGGTCTCTTGTCTGGAGGGCCTCTGACCTGACCAACATGACGAGGGAGGCGTTCAAGCACCAAGAGGAGGCATGCTTCGACGCATGCCTCCGTAAGCAAGGCGCAAGGCACCAGGCGCACAAGAGTTCATCACCAAGGCAATCAAAGAGCTTTAGGAGGTGCGAGCCATGCATGGCGAGCGTCGCCCTGCACCACCGGGTGTAGCCACGGATCCTAACATGGTCGACGAGTTGCACGTGTGCGTCAACATCCCAAGCCTCAACAGGGCTGCTTCGCAGGACCTCTTCTAGCCGTCCCGCCTCGGCCAGAGTGGGGGCTAGCCCTGCAGCTACGTCTGCATGCCATTTGGCCTGCTGACAATGGTCGCCTCGTACCAGTGCTTCGCGCAGGGTGCCATGGCGGCCCACGTGGCCAGGCGCCAAGCGGTCCTAACGGAGGAGGTGCTGGATCCTCGCGAGCTGCCCAGACCTCCTGAGCCTCCCGGGCCTCGGGAGCCGCTTGGCTCGTGAGGAGCGATCTCTGCAGCGTGCATCTTCAGCTACCCCGACACTTCTACAACGATGGTGTCAGGTGACTTGTATCGTTTTTGCGCAAGTATCGGAACTGGCCTTGCCTTTATGAATTTCCCAAGTATTTCAACTGCATGTCCAGTGCTTCGTAACGATGATGTCGCAGCGCCCTCGCAAACCTTCCCGCGACCGCCTCATGATTATGGACCGGCATGGCATCTGTGCTCGGGTCCGTCCCTGTAGGGCTGTCAAATCCAAGCGACCGAGCTTTGTCCCGCAGGCCAGCTCCCATGCGCGTCACCTCCCGGGGTCCTTGGTGCCTTGTTCTCGCATGAGCTAATCGTGTGTAGGTGAGTAAGGGCGCACGGCTTGGTTCATACAACCGCAGTTTGGTGCTTCGCCGTAGTAGGCGCCGTGCGCCAGGTGTTTTCCCGTGGGATTATTGCATGAGAAGACTTGGCACGACATCTGTGCTCAGGTCCATCCCTACAACGTCGATAAAACCAGTGACTGAGTTCTTTCTGGCGGCCCGGCCCTGTTCACGTCACCTCTAGAGGGGCATTCGCTGCTGGACCTCCCCCCATCGCCCCACAGGTTTCTTACGAGCGCCCCGCGCCAAAATCCAGGCGCAACCCTCCTTGAGGAAGGGACTCCTGAGTCCCACACTGGCTCACGAGTGCCCAAATACACCTCCTCCAGTTCTGTTGTGCTAGCCACGCATATGAATAGGGTTTGATGAGGACATCAATACCATTGTTACACCCACAGCCCCTACTGCTACATATGTTGGACCAATTACTAGAGCTCGTGCACGCCAATTAAATTTTCAGGTACTTCTGTTTCTTGGTAATGATTCTAATGTTCATGAGAATATGATGCTGCCTAAATTGGAAACATTTGTTTTTCTTACAAATCAAGGGCCTGGCATGGATAAGAGGGATGAACGCTGGAGCAAGACCAAGCATGGAGAGGATGTCATGCGCAAGGGGAACAAGAACGAAGTTACAAGTGATGAAGCCTTGGAGCTTTGAAGCCACCATAATGAGTGCATGAAGCCTTGGACGAAATATACAAGATGCCACTTCATAAATTTTGTCCAAAGGCTATTCTAGGTGCTGCGTCACCTTATTATTGGGCCAGGCCCATGTAATTTCGAAATACATAAGTATAGGCTGTTTTAGTCCGTATGTGTGGGGAAACAAGAGATAGGGTTGGTTTCGGACCCCTTCCCCAAGGGCCAGGAAATCCCCCCCTCTTCCTCCCCATATATAGCCCTTAGGGCACCATTTAGACTATGGGTTTTGTTTAGATTAAAGTTCGCCATAGCTGCAACTTCGCCTACTTCGTTTGTGTTCAATGACCAGACAAAGGCGCCACAGAACCCCACCTTGATCAATACAGCTTTCCTCTTATATTCGCAATATCCAGATTGCAATCTTAGTTTCTTGCTTGTTCTTCGTTTGCCTGCAGGAAACAGACCTTCGTGGTCAGGTTGATTGTGCTCCGGCGTGGTCAATAACCTCTTGGAGTTGGTTTAGAAATTGCTAAGGCGCGACATCCTCGCACGTTCATAGTCGGATCGTCAAAGTCGACTTCCTCCAAAACGATAGCCACCATCTCATCGACACATCGGGACACTGATACGTCTCCAATGTATCTATAATTTTTTATTGCTCCATGCAATATTATATTATGTTTTGGACATTATTGGGCTTTATTATACACATTTATATTATTTTTGGGACTAACCTATTAACCGGAGGCCCAGCCCAGAATTGCTGTTTTCTGCCTATTTCAGAGTTTCGCAGAAAAAGAATATCAAACAGAGTCCAAACGGAATGAAACCTTCGGGAACGTGATTTTCGGAATGAACGTGATCCAGAGGACTTGGACCCTACGTCAAGACATCAACCAGGAGGCCACGAGGTAGGGGGCGCGCCCTCCACCCTCGTGGGCCCCCTATTGCTCCACCGACGTACTCCTTCCTCCTATATATACCTACGTACCCCCAAACTACCAGATACGGAGCCAAAAACCTAATTCCACCGCCGCAACCTTCCGTACCCGTGAGATCCCATCTTGGGGCCTGTTCCGGAGCTCCGTCGGAGGGGGCATCGATCACGGAGGGCTTCTACATCAACACCATAGCCTCTCCGATGAAGTGTGAGTAGTTTACTTCAGACCTTCGGGTCCATAGTTATTAGCTAGATGGCTTCTTCTCTCTTGTTGGATCTCAATACAATGTTCTCCCACTCTCTTGTGGAGATATATTTGATGTAATCTTCTTTTGCGGTGTGTTTGTTGAGACCGATGAATTGTGGGTTTATGATCAAGTTTATCTATGAACAATATTTGAATCTTCTCTGAATTCTTTTATGTATGATTGGTTATCTTTGCAAGTCTCTTCGAATTATCAGTTTGGTTTGGCCTACTAGATTGATCTTTCTTGCATTGGGAGAAGTGCTTAGCTTTGGGTTCAATCTTGCGGTGTCCTTTCCCAGTGACAGTAGGGGCAGCAAGGCACATATTGTATTGTTGCCATCGAGGATAACAAGATGGGGTTTATATCATATTGCATGAGTTTATCCCTCTACATCATGTCATCTTGCTTAAAGCGTTATTCTGTTCTTATGAACTTAATACTCTAGATGCATGCTGGATAGCGGTCGATGTGTGGAGTAATAGTAGTAGATGCAGGCAGGAGTCGGTCTACTTGTCTCGGACGTGATGCCTATATACATGATCATACCTAGATATTCTCATAACTATGCTCAATTATGTCAATTGCTCAACAGTAATTTGTTCACCCACCGTAAATACTTATGCTCATGAGAGAAGCCACTAGTGAAACCTATGGCCCCCGGGTCTATTTTCCATCATATTAATCTTCCATCAACAAGTTATTTCTAGTGCCATTTTTATTTTACTTTCTTTACTTTGCATCTTTATCATAAAAATACCAAAAATATTATCTTATCATATCTATCAGATCTCACTCTCGTAAGTGACCATGTAGGGATTGACAACCCCTTATCGCGTTGGTTGCGAGGATTTATTTGTTTGTGTAGGTGCGAGGGACTCGTGCGTGGCCTCCTACTGGATTGATACCTTGGTTCTCAAAAACTGAGGGAAATACTTACGCTACTTTGCTGCATCACCCTTTCCTCTTCAAGGGAAAACCAACGCAGTGCTCAAGAGGTAGCTAGAAGGATTTCTGGCGCCGTTGCCGGGGAGGCTTTCGCAAGTCAAGATTTGGACTCCCGACAACGAGCCATTTCTGGCACCGTTGCCGGGGAGTCTACGCAAAAGTCAACGTACCAAGTACCCATCACAAACCCTTATCTCCTGCATTACATTATTTGCCATTTGCCTCTCGTTTTCCTCTCCCCACTTCACCCTTGCCGTTTTATTCGCCCTCTCTTTTTCGTTTGCCTCTTTTTGCCCGTCTTTTGTTTGCTCGTGTGTTGGATTGCTTGCTTGTCACGATGGCTCAAGATAATACTAAATTGTGTGATTTCACCAATACAAACAACAATGATTTCCTTAGCACTCCGATTGCTCCTCTTACCGATACTGAATCTTGTGAAATCAATACTGCTTTATTGAATCTTGTCATGAAAGATCAATTCGCCGGCCTTCCTAGTGAAGATGCCGCTACCCATCTAAATAGCTTCATTGATTTGTGTGATATGCAAAAGAAGAAAGATGTGGATAATGATATTGTTAAATTGAAGCTATTTCCTTTTTCGCTTAGAGATCGTGCTAAAGCTTGGTTTTCATCTTTGCCTAAAAATAGTATTGATTCTTGGAATAAGTGCAAAGATGCTTTTATCTCTAAATATTTTCCTTCCGCTAAGATCATCTCTCTTAGAAACGATATTATGAATTTTAAGCAACTTGATCATGAACATGTTGCACAAGCTTGGGAGAGGATGAAATTAATGATACGTAATTGCCCTACTCATGGTTTGAATTTGTGGATGATTATACAAAATTTTTATGCCGGATTGAATTTTGCTTCTAGAAATCTTTTAGATTCGGCCGCGGGAGGCACTTTTATGGAAATCACTTTAGGAGAAGCTACTAAACTCATAGATAATATTATGGTTAATTATTCTCAATGGCACACTGAAAGATCTACTAATAAAAAAGTGCATGCGATAGAAGAAATTAATGTTTTGAGTGGAAAGATGGATGAACTTATGAAATTATTTGCTACTAAGAGTGTTTCTTCTGATCCTAATGATATGCCTTTGTCTACTTTGATTGAGAATAATAATGAATCTATGGATGTGAATTTTGTTGGTAGGAATAATTTTGGTAACAACGCGTATAGAGGAAACTTTAATCCTACACCGTATCCTAGTAATTCCTCTAATAATTTTGGTAATTCCTACAACAATTCTTATGGAAATTTTAATAAGATGCCTTCTGAATTTGAGACTAGTGTTAAGGAATTTATGAATTCGCAAAAGAATTTCAATGCTTTGCTTGAAGAAAAATTGCTCAAGGTTGATGAATTGGCTAGGAACGTTGATAGAATTTCTCTTGATGTTGATTCTTTAAAACTTAGATCTATTCCACCTAAGCATGATATCAATGAGTCTCTCAAAGCCATGAGAATTTCCATTGATGAGTGCAAAGAAAGAACCGCTAGGATGCGTGCTAAGAAAGATTGCTTTGTAAAAGCGTGTTCTTCTAGTTCCTATTAAAATAAAGATGAAGATCTAAAAGTCATTGATGTGTCCCTTATTAAATCTTTGTTTTTCAATATGAATCTTGATAATGATGGGACTGAATATGATCCACCTTTACCTAGAAGGCGTTCCAAAAATTCGGAGTTTTTAGATCTTAATGCAAAAATTGGTAAAAGTGGGATTGAAGAGATCAAAACATTAGATATTAATGAACCCACTATTTTGGATTTCAAGGAATTTAATTATGATAATTGATCTTTGATAGATTGTATTTCCTTGTTGCAATCCGTGCTAAATTCTCATCATGTTTATAGTCAAAATAAAGCCTTTACCAAACATATCGTTGATGCTTTGATGCAATCTTATGAAGAAAAACTTGAGTTGGAAGTTTCTATCCCTAGAAAACTTTATGATGAGTGGGAACCTACTATTAAAATTAAAATTAAAGATCATGAATGCTATGCTTTGTGTGATTTGGGTGCTAGTGTTTCCACGATTCCAAAGACTTTGCGACTTGTTAGGTTTCCGTGATTTTGATGATTGCTCTTTAAACTTGCACCTTGCAGATTCCACCATTAAGAAACCTATGGGAAGAATTAATGATGTTCTTATTGTTGCAAATAGGAACAATGTGCCCGTAGATTTTATTGTTCTTGATATCGATTACAATCCTTCATGTCCTATTATTCTTGGTAGACCTTTCCTTAGAACGGTCGGTGCAATTATTGATATGAAGGAAGGAAATATTAGATTCCAATTTCCGTTAAGGAAAGACATGGAACACTTTCCTAGAAAGAAAATAAAATTACCTTATGAATATATTATGAGATCCACCTATGGATTGCCTACCAAAGATGGCAATACCTAGATCTATCCTTTTATGCCTAGCTAGGGGCGTTAAATGATAGCGCTTGTTGGGAGGCAATCCAATTTTTTTTTGCTTTTTGCTTCTGTTTAGGAATAAATCTTTGATCTAGCCTCTGGTTATACTTGTTTTTATGTTTTAATTAGTGTTTGTGCCAACTTAAACCTATAGGATCTTCTTGGATGATAGTTATTTGATCTTGCTGTAAATTCCAGAAACTTTCTGTTCACGAAAATAATTGTTAAAAATAACCAGGACGTTATATAATATTGGTTCCAATTGCTGCTGATCAATAAAGAAATTTTCTAGGTCTTCCTATTTTGGCTGAATTTTTGGAGTTCCAGAAGTTTGCGTTAGTTACAGATTACTACAGACTGTTCTGTTTTTGACAGATTCTGTTTTTCGTGTGTTGTTTGCTTATTTTGATGAATCTATGGCTAATAAAAGAGTTTATAAACCTTAGAGAAGTTGTAATACAGTAGGTTTAACACCAATATAAATAAATAATGAGTTCATTACAGTAACTTGAAGTGGTGTTTTGTTTTCTTTCGCTAACGGAGCTCACGAGATTTTCTGTTAAGTTTTGTGTTGTGAAGTTTTCAAGTTTTGGGTGAAAGATTTGATGGATTATGGAACAAGGAGTGGCAAGAGCCCAAGCTTGTGGATGCCCATGGCACCCCAAGATAATCTAAGGACACGAAAAATCCAAATCTTGGGGATGCCCCGGAAGGCAGCCCCTCTTTCGTCTACTTCCATCGGTAATTTTACTTGGAGCTATATTTTTATTCACCACATGATATGTGTTTTGCTTGGAGCGTCTTGTATTATTTGAGTCTTTGTTTTTTAGTTTACCACAATCATCTTTTCTGTACACACCTTTTTAGAGAGACACACATGATTCGGAAATTGTTAGAATACTCTATGTGCTTCACTTATATCTTTTGAGTTATATAGTCTTTGCTCTAGTGCTTCACTTATACCTTTTAGAGCACGGTGGTGGATTTGTTTTATAGAAACTATTGTTCTCTCATGCTTCACTTAGATTATTTTGAGAGTCCTACAAAACAGCATGGTAGTTTGCTTTAACAATAATAGGCATTCAAGATTAGAAAAAAAAAAAGAAAAATTCTTATGAGTGTGTTGAATACTATGAGAAGTTTGATGCTTGATAATTGTTTTGAGATATGAAGTTGGTGATATTAGAGTCATGCTAGTTGAGTAGTTTTGAATTTGAGGAATACTTGTGTTAAAGTTTGTGATTCCCATATCATGCACGTATGGTGAACCGTTATGTGAAGAAGTCGCAGAATGATTTATTTATTGATTGTCTTTCTTATGAGTGGCGGCCGGGGACGAGCGATGGTCTTTTCCTACCAATCTATCCCCCTAGGAGCATGCACATACTACTTTTCTTTGATAACTTGTAGATTTTTTCAATAAGTATATGAGTTCTTTATGACTAATGTTGGGTCCATGGATTATACGCACTGTTTCTCCTTCCACCATTGCTAGCCTCTCTAATACCGCGCACTTTTCGCTGGTATCATACACCCACCATATACCTTCCTCAAAACAGCCACCATACCTACCTATCATGGCATTTCCATAGCCATTCCGAGATATATTGCCATGCAACTTACCACCGTTTCGTTTATTATGACACGCTCCATTATTGTCATATTGCTTCGCATGATCATGTAGTTGACATTGTATTTGTGGCAAAGCCACCATTCATAATTCTTTCATACATGTCGCTCTTGATTCATTGCATATCCCGGTACACCGCCGGAGGCATTCACATAGAGTCATATTTTGTTCTAAGTATTGAGTTGTAATTGTTGAGTTGTAAGTAAATAAAAGTGTGATGATCATCATTTTTAGAGCATTGTCCCAAGTGAGGAAAGGATGATGGAGACTATGATTCCCCCACAAGTCAGGATGAGACTCCGGACAAATTAAAAAAAAGAAAAAGAAAGAAAAAAAGAGGCCATAAAAAAGGAAAAGGCCCAAATAAAATAAAAATAAAAAAATGAGAGAAAAAGAGAGAAGGGACAATGCTACTATCCTTTTACCACACTTGTGCTTCAAAGTAGCACCATGATCTTCATGATAGAGAGTCTCTTATGATATCACTTTTATATACTAGTGGGAAATTTTTCATTATAGAACTTGGTTTGTATATTCCAATGATGGGCTTCCTCAAAATGCCCTAGGTCTTCGTGAGCAAGCGAGTTGGATGCACACCCACTTAGTTTCTTTTGTTGAGCTTTCATATACTTATAGCTCTAGTGCATCCGTTGCATGGCAATCCCTACTCACTCACATTGATATCTATTGATGGGCATCTCCATAGCCCGTTGATATGCCTAGTTGATGTGAGACTATCTTCTCCTTTTTGTCTTCTCCACAACCACCATTCTATTCCACATATAGTGCTATGTCCATGGCTCACGCTCATGTATTGCGTGAAGATTGAAAATGTTTGAGAACACTAAAAGTATGAAACAATTGCTTGGCTTGTCATCGGGGTTGTGCATGATTTAAATACTTTGTGTGGTGAAGATAGAGCATAGCCAGACTATATGATTTTGTAGGGATAACTTTCTTTGGTCATGCTATTTTGAGAAGACATAATTGCTTAGTTAGTATGCTTAAGTATTATTATTTTTATGTCAATATTGAACTTTTGTCTTGAATCTTTTGGATCTGAATATTCATACCACAATTAAGAAGAATTACATTGAAATTATGCCAAGTAGCATTCCACATCAAAAATTCTGTTTTTATCATTTACCTACTCGGGGACGAGCAGGAATCAAGCTTGGGGATGCTTGATACGTCTCCAACGTATCTATAATTTTTATTGCTCCATGCTATATTATATTCTGTTTTGGACATTATTGGGATTTATTATACACTTTTATATTTTTGGGACTAACCTATTAACCGCAAGCCCAGCCCAGAATTGCTGTTTTTTGCCTATTTCCGAGTTTCGCAGAAAAAGAATATCAAACGGAGTCCAAACGGAATGAAACCTTCGGGAACGTGATTTTCGGAACGAACATGATCCAGAGGACTTGGACCCTACGTCAAGACATAGACCAGGAGGCCACGAGGTAGGGGCGCGCCTACCTGAGGTAGGGGCGCGCCTACCCCTCTGGGCGCGCCCTCCACCCTCGTGGGCCCCCTGTTAATCCACCGACGTACTCCTTCCTCCTATATATACCTACGTACCCCCAAACTACCAGATACGGAGCCAAAAACCTAATTCCACCACCGCAACCTTCTGTACCCGTGAGATCCCATCTTGGGGCCTGTTCCGGAGCTCTGCCGGAGGGGGCATCGATCACGGAGGGCTTCTACATCAACACCATAGCCTCTCCGATGAAGTGTGAGTAGTTTACTTCAGACCTTAAACTCCATAGTTATTAGCTAGATGGCTTCTTCTCTTTTGTTGGATCTCAATACAATGTTCTGCCCCTCTCTTGTGGAGATCTATTCGATGTAATCTTCTTTTGCGGTGTGTTTGTTGAGACCGATGAATTGTGGGTTTATGATCAAGTTTATCTATGAACAATATTTGAATCTTCTCTGAATTCTTTTATGTATGATTGGTTATCTTTGCAAGTCTCTTCGAATTATCAGTTTGGTTTGGCCTACTAGATTGATCTTTCTTGCAATGGGAGAAGTGCTTAGCTTTGGGTTCAATCTTGCGGTGTCCTTTCCCGGTGACAGTAGGGGCAGCAAGGCACGTATTGTAATGTTGCCATCGAGGATAACAAGATGGGGTTTATATCATATTGCATAAGTTTATCCCTCTACATCATGTCATCTTGCTTAAAGCGTTACTTTGTTCTTATGAACTTAATACTCTAGATGCATGCTGGATAGCGGTCGATGTGTGGAGTAATAGTAGTAGATGCAGGCAGGAGTCGGTCCACTTGTCTCGGACGTGATGCCTATATACATGATCATACCTAGATATTCTCATAACTATGCTCAATTCTGTCAATTGCTCAACAGTAATTTGTTCACCCACTGTAAATACTTATGCTCTCGAGAGAAGCCACTAGTGAAACCTATGGCCCCTGGGTCTATTTTCCATCATATTAATCTTCCATCAACAAGTTATTTCTAGTGCCGTTTTTATTTTACTTTCTTTACTTTGCATCTTTATCATAAAAATACCAAAAATATTATCTTATCATATCTATCAGATCTCACTCTCGTAGGTGACCGTGTAGGGATTAACAACCCCTTATCGCGTTGGTTGCGAGGATTTATTTGTGTGTGTAGGTGCGAGGGACTCGTGCGTAGCCTCCTACTGGATTGATACCTTGGTTCTCAAAAACTGAGGGAAATACTTACACTACTTTGCTGCATCACCCTTTCCTCTTCAAGGGAAAACCAACACAATGCTCAAGAGGTAGCAGACACCTTCGCCTCTATCAGGGTTGTACACGCCCCGGCGTCTCCCAATCATTTCTGTATGTATGTACATCCCACACGGTGAATCCCAGAGAAACATTTCCATAGGTATGTATATCACACACAGTCAATCCAAGGAATACGTTTCCGTTCTTATGTACATCCCACACAGTCAATCCAGGGAAAACGTTTCCATTCGTATGTACATCCCACATAGTTTTATGTGTAGGCTCGTGTGTGAAAGGTGTAACTATCACACACGCTCTGCCTTGGTTAACTGTTTTCTTTTATCAACTACATCACGCATGATTTGATGAAGAAAACTGTGTGGCATTGGGCTATGCATCTCAAGTGCTTTTACTGCTAGAACCATTTGCAAAGGTCCATGACACATTTAGTAGGTTTATCAGTTTACAATTAATAATTCCAGTATTACGCAAATTCACCTTTCATATTGAACAGCTGTTTGCCAATTTCATATCAGGCACATAAATATATTATAACATCACAGTACGATAGCTACATGAAAACAACACAGTACAACACATAGCTAGTTCAACTTCGTAAGAACAATGTATTCATTTCCCTAATCGAGATCATCCAGGCTCGTCTTATCCACCTCTGCTTTTAGTTCAGTAAGAACCTGTTTTGCACGGGCCAACTGGGAAAGTGCCTCCTCCTTCGCCAACATCATCTTAGCAAAGTCTGATTTAAAAAATCTGAGCTCATTCTCCAGCTTCAACTTTTTATCCCGCATCTTGAAATATTCTTCAGCGTTGACAACAGTTTCTCTAAGCCTATGTCTGTTCTCTTCCTCATACATGCTCCAGAGCTTCGCTAGGCACATCTTCAAAGACTGTGGCCACTCTTGATCAACCCACTCCAAGTAAGAACACTTCCGTTCATTATAATATTTAAAACTTGATCAGTAACAATTGTAGGGGAAATGGGTTTATAGCAACATAGAAAATCACCAATGCTTATTTTGAAAAAAATGAAGAAACATGTTAATTATGACATATCTTCTCAAAAAGATCATTGTGCAAATGAATTAATTGCTACTGAGACAACAACCAAATTCTGGAACAACAGAAGCTATAATTAACTACAACAATGCTACAAGTTCTTACTCATGTACAGTCAATAACAAAGTGAACATTTTATGTGGAAGGTAAATATAACTGCAACAACATAGCGACAGTGTTTGGATGACAACAAATTGATACTAATAGGTGTGTACATGCACAAATTTAGTAACATAGAACTAATAGCACTAAGGTCGTCCACTATGCATGCCAAAACTGGGGTAAAGACAACTGTTGCTACATCTCGCACCGGTGCCCTTGACTGGCGAGCCGATGCAGCATAAAAAAACAGGGACCCGGACTCCAGAGCACGTAGTTGCTCCGATGCCCAGCTCCTTCGTGCCATAAAGATTTAGTATTTTACTGCTTGGCTGCTCGGATGTGTGGATCAAAGTTGGCTGCACAAACTGCTGAAGCAATGCCAAATAATTTTCTAATGGCACCGCTGATGAGATGGCAACAATTTAAGATACTAGGTACAAACTGTGACACTGTCTTAAGATGCGTTTGGTTGAAGGTGTGGTATGAATGGATTGGGACCGTGACAGTGTCTGAATCACATCTAACAAATGATTTGTAACAACGAAAGAGGGTCTAACCTTCTCTGCACATGCCAGAAACTTCCTCCCACTGTCCACAGATTCAAACACAACTAGCTTCACGCATGGAGATTGATGGTGACAACGAGCCGATAGATCTTCAGCCACCCCGCTGCATTCGTTGCCACTGACGGTCCTAGGGAGCTACGAGCGGAAGAAATGACTCAGATCGACCGCTGGTTAAAAATCCTTCATGCCAAGTCATAGCCTGAGAGAGGGAAGAGAGGCATACCCGGGTGGTGAAGGAGTCGTCGCCGGAGGAGGAACCGCTGGAGAGGTCTTTGAAGAAGACCATGGCGACCCTGGCGGTAGGATGCGAGACGGCGAGAGTGAGGAAGCGGCTATAGCTTAGGAAGGAAGGAAGGAAGGAGGAAATAGGGGAAGTGTGACTTGTGGTCGGGGAGAAAAGGGGGTGGGGAAGGGGGGAGGGGGCGGGGGTAGATATTTTGGCGGTAGGCCAAAATTTTGGAAATGTGGAGGGAAACTTTGCATGCGGTGCCGCCGGACCATTCACTTTGAATGATTGTGTGCATCGCAAACGATTCTTCTGCTTTACGCGCATGGGATGAGTTTGATAATTCAAATTTTGGTGGAAATTTCCCCGTGTACGTCATTGCATAATTTAATGCCGCTTGTTAATTTGGGCACACAAAAGAGCGTACAGCAGACATACCACACTTACTGAATCTAGCAATTTTAGTAATTAAATAGAGCCAGTTCACCTAAACATTGCTCTAACAAAAGACCAGCATCAAAAACAAAGCCTAAGGGCCTGTTCGGAGGGACTCCGCTGCACAACTCCACTCGTGGAGCAGGTGGAGCCGACCCGAACGGGATAACTCCGTGGAGTTGGCAGCGCGGAGCGGAGCAAGCTACAGGCAGAATTCTTAGAGTGAGGAAAGTGGCGCTCCGCAGCTCCTGGAAACGGAAGACCTCAACAAATTTATGCAAGGCTGCCACCGATAAGTGAACGTACTGGTTCATTCCGAGTTATATCTCTTATGCTTGTGTGTTTTCTATCGTACCACATCCCCTCAGAATGGGCCACATGCTAGATTATTGGGCTTTGGGCCCAACTCATGAATCGGAGTGGAGCGAGAACCCAAACAATTTTCCAACCTCACAGGATCGATCGAGGAGTGGGAGCTCGCCCGGAGGAGCCGGAGCGCGGGATTTCGTGGAGCGGGAGGATTACCGAACAGGCTCTAAGTACACATAATTTTATCAAATCCGCCACCGCGCCGGCCTATGCATCGCTGGTGTGAGATGAGACGTCAATGACTTGTCCTGGCGACATGCCGCCGTTGGTGGACTCCGCGTCCCCCCTGCTGAAGTCGACCACGTCCTTGTCCTCGTCCTCGGCGCCGCCCTCAAGGTTGTAGTACTCGTAGTAGTGGCTGCGCCAGAGCTCGCGTTGGTACTCCACCGTCGATTCTGGATGGTCAGACTCTTCTCTACCTCGGCCTCGGCCACACGCAACTCCTCCTCCCGGCGTTCCTCGATCTCCGCCGCCTCCTGCATCTCCAGCTCCCGTTCGCCGAGCTCATGAGGAAGCAGGTGCTCCATGATCACCGCTGCCTTTTCGGACGTGGGTTGCATGCTGGAGTCCGAGGTGGCCTGGAATATCTTGGCGTGTGCATCCTCGATCATGGCATGGATGGCCCCGACCGGGCCAGGGTGATATCGACGGCACGGAGGCAGCTCGAGCACTCTCGGCGTTTGCAGCCGCCATCGCAGCAGCTGCTGCAACCGCCATCGCAGCAGCTGCTGCAACCGCCATCGCAGCAGCTGCTGCAGCCGTCTCAGCTGGTGGAGCTGCCCTGTCGGCTGCCACAGACACCCTCTCGGCGGAAGCGGCTACGCTCAATGTGGATACGACGGCACTCTCGGCGTAGGCGGCCGCGCTCTCGGCACAGGCGGCCGTGCTCGGGGGGGGGGGGGGGGCGACGGGGCCATCGTACGGACATTCACGAAGTGTTTCCACGGCGTCATCTTTGCAAGAAGGGGGTGCGGGAATGGGGATCAGGATTCATGGATTCAGGGTTGCCGGCACTGGAGCAGATGAGCCGGCGAAGGTTAAGGAGGGAGAACTAAATAGACCCGGATATTTTCATCGCAAACGGTTCCTAGAAAACAACTGTGTGTGATGTTGTAGATATTTTTTATTAGCTGTGAAAGACAAATTTGTAGTAAAGTGGCAACGGATGGTGTTTTAAATGTACGAGAAATTTTGTAGTACTAATACAACTGTCATGTCAAATTTTGGAAAATTCCAGGGGTCATTTGACCTTTTAAGACATTTAAGTGATTTTCTAGCCATTTAGTGACCGTAATTGAAATTTGAACTACATGTACATGCAACAGCTAACCATAACAGTTTGAAAACTCATATTTTGTCTACTTGTCAGATTTAATTCCATGGACACATGCATACGTATGCATGGAGTGACATGACATTTTAATTCCAAAAAATTAAAAAAATGTCAGAACCACATGAAACCTTGGTTGATGTAATGTCATGCCACCAAGATGATGTGTTACAAAAATTGGCATGTTTGGTGAAAGTTTGGACACACACCCCTCACAAACCAGAGCAACTCACTAGAAGCCTCTTGGTTCCGAGAGGGAACAATGCATGTTTGATGACGAACAGGAGATAGCTTCCTCTTACGGTCTTCAATTTTTTTTCTACGTCTAACGTGCACTACTACAACTGTAATGGGAAATTTTGGAAAATTCTAGGGGTTATTTGACCTTTTAAAGACATTTAAGTGATTTTCTAGCCATTTATTGACCGTAATTCAAATTTGAACTACATCTACATGCAACGACTAACCAAAACGGTTTGAAATATCATATTTGTGTACTTGTGTGCGAGTTAATTCCATGTGCAGTAAATTAGAAGGAATTTTCAAACATATTTGTCTCACGACATGGACACATGCATATGTATGCATGGAGTGACATGGCATTTTAAGTCCAAAATATTTAAAAAAATATAAGAAACACATGAAACCTTGGTTGATGTAATGTCATGCCACCAAGATGATGTGGTAAAACAAATTGGCCTGTTTGACGAAAGTTTGGACACACACCGCTCACAAACCGAAACAACTCACTAGAAGGCTCGTGGTTCCGAGAGGGAACATTGCATGTTTGATGACCAACGGGAGATAGCTTCCTCTTACGACCTTCAATTTTTTTCTACGTCTAACGTGCACTACAACTACTGTAATGGGAAATTTTGGAAAATTCTAGGGGTCATTTGACCTTTGAAGGACATTTAAGTGATTTTCTAGCCATTTATTGACCGTAATTCAAATTTTAACTACATCTACATGCAACAGCTAACCAAAACGGTTTGAAAAAAATCATATTTGTGTACTTGTGTGTGTGTTATTTCCATGTGCAGTAAATTAGAAGGAATTTTCAAACATATTTGTCTCACGACATGGACACATGCATATGTATGTATGGAGTGACATGGCATTTTAATTCCAAAAAATTAAAAATATCAGAAACACATGAAACCTTGGTTGATGTACACCAAGATGATGTGGTAAAAAATTGGCCTGTTGGACGAAAGTTTGGACACAAACTGGAGCAACTCACTAGAAGGCTCGTGGTTCCGAGAGGGAACAATGCATGTTTGATGACGAACGGGAGATAGCTTCCGCTTATAGCATTCAATTTTTTTTCTACGTCTAACGTGCACTACTACAACTGTAATGTGAAATTTTGGAAAATTCTAGGTGTCATTTGACTTTTAAAGACATTTAAGTGATTTACTAGCCATTGAATGATCGTAATTCAAATGTGAACTATATCTACATGCAACACCTAACCAAAACGGTTTGAAAAATCATATTTGTGTACTTGTGTGCGAGTTAATTCCACGTGCAGTAAATTAGAAGGAATTTTCAAACATATTTGTCTCACGACAAGGACACATGCATACATATGCATGGAGTGACATGGCATTTTAATTCCAAAAAATTAAAAAAATGTCAAAAGCACATGAAACCTTGGTTGATGTAATGTCATGCCACCAAGATGATGTGGTAAAGAAATTGGCCTATTTGACGAAAGTTTGGACACACACCCCTCACAAACCGGATCAACTCACAGAAGGCTCGTGGTTCCGAGAGGGAACAATGCATGTTTGATGACGAACGGGAGATAGCTTCCTCTTACGGACTTCAATTTTTTTCTACGTCTAACGCTCACAACTAAAACTGTAATGTGAAATTTTGGAAAATCCTAGAGGTCATTTGACCTTTTAAAGACATTGAAGTGATTTTCTATCCATTTAATGACCGTAATTCTAATTTGAACTATACATGCAACGGCTAACCAAAACGGTTTGAAAAATCATATTTGTGTACTATGTGCGAGTTAATTCCATGTGCAGTAAATTAGAAGGAATTTTCAAACATATTTGTCTCACGACATGGACACATGCATATGTATGCATGGAGTGACATGGCATTTTAATTCCAAAAAATTAAAATATATCAGAAACACATGAAACCTTGCTTGATGTAATGTCATGCCACCAAGATGATGTGGTAAAAAAATTGGCATGTTTGACGAAAGTTTGGACACACATCCCTCACAAACCGGAGGGACTCACTAGAAGGATCGTGGTTCCGAGAGGGAACAATGCATGTTTGATGACGAACGGGAGATTGCTTCTTCTTACGGCCTTCAATTTTTTCACGTCTAACACGCACTACTACAACTGTAATGTGAAATTTTGGAAAATTCTAGGGTCATTTGACCTTTTAAAGACATTTATGTGATTTTGTAGCCATTTAATGACCGTAATTCAAATTTTAACTACATCTACATGCAATGGCTAACCAAAATGGTTTGAAAAAAAAATCATATTTGTGTACTTGTGTGCGAGTTAATTCCATGTGCAGTAAATTAGAAATAATTTTCAAACATATTTGTCTAACGACATGGACACATGCATATGTATCCATGGAGTGACATGGAATTTTAATTCCAAAAAATTAAAAAAAAATCAGAAACACATCAAACCTTGCTCGATGTAATGTCATGCCACCAAGATGATGTGGTAAAAAAATTGGCCTGTTTGACGAAACTTTGGACACACCCCTCACAAATCGGAGCAACTCACTAGAAGGCTCGTGGTTCGAAGAGGGAACAATCCATGTTTGATGACGAACGGGAGATAGCTTCCTCTCACGGCCTTCAATTTTTTTCTACGTTTAATGCGCACTACTACAATTGTAATGTGAAAATTTGGAAAATCCTAGGGGTCATTTGATCTTTTAAAGACATTTAAGTGATTTTCTAGCTATTTAATGACCGTAATTCAAATTTGAACTACATCTACATGCAACGGCTAACCAAAACGGTTTGAAAAATCATATTTGTGAACTTGTGTGCGAGTTAATTCCATGTGCAGTAAATTAGAAGCAATTTTCAAACATATTTGTCTCACGACATGGACACATGCATATGTATGCATGGAGTGACATGTCATTTTAATTCCGACAAATTAAAAAAATATCAGAAACACAAGAAACCTTCCTTGATGTAATGTCAGTCCACCAAAATGATGTGGTAAAAAATTGGCATCTTTGACGAAAGTTTGCACACACACCCCTCACAAAACGGAGCAACTCACTAGAAGGATCGTGGTTCCGAGAGGGAACAATGCGTGTTTGATGACGAACGGGAGACAGCTTCCGCTTACGGCCTTCAATTGTTTTCTATGTCTAACGTCCACTACTACAACTGTAATGTGAAATTTTGGAAAATTCTATGGGTCATTTGACTTTGAAAGACATTTAAGTGATTTTTCGGTCATTCAATGACCGTAATTCAAATGTGAACTATATGTACATGCAACGGCTAACCAAAACAGTTTGAAAAATCATTTTCGTGTATGTGTGTGCGAGTTAATTCCATGTGCAGTAAATTTGAAGGAATTTTCAAACATATTTTTCTCACGACATGGACACATGCATACGTATGCATGGAGTCACATGACATTTTAATTCCAAAAAATTTAAAAGAATGTCAGAAACACATGAAACCTTGGTTGATGTAATGTCATGCCACCAAGATGATGTGGTAAAAAATTGGCCTATTTGACGAAAGTTTGGACACACAGCCCTCACAAACCGGAGCAACTCACCAGAAGGCTCGTGGTTCCGAGAGGGAACAATGCATGTTTGATGACAAACGGGAGATAGCTTCCTCTTACGGCCTTCAATTTTTTCTATGTCTAACATGCACTACTACAACTGTAATGGGAAATTTCGGAAAATTCTAGTGGTCATTTGATCTTTTAAAGACATTTAAGTGATTTTCTAGCCACTTAATGACCGTAATTCAAATTTGAACTACATCTACATGCAACGGCTAACCAAAACGGTTTGGAAAATCATCTTTGTGTACTTGTGTGCGAGTTAATTCCATGGGCAGTAAACTAGAAGGAATTTTCAAACATAGTTGTCTCACGACATGGACACATCCATATGTATGCATGGAGTGACATGGCATTTTAATTCCGGAAAAAAAAATATCAGAAACACATGAAACCTTGGTTGATGTAATGTCATGCCACCAAGATGATGTGGTAACAAAAATTGGCCTGTTTGACGAAAGTTTGGACACACACCCCTCACAAACCGGAGCAACTCACTAGAAGGGTCGTGGTTCCGAGAGGGAACAATGCATGTTTGATGACGAAGGGAGATAGCTTCCTCTTACGACCTTCAATTTTTTTCTACGTCTAACGCGCAGTACCACCACCGTAATGTGAAATTTTGGAAAATCCAAGGGGTCATTTGACCTTTTAAAGACATTTAAGTAATTTAATAGCCATTTAATGACCATAATTCAAATTTGAACTACATCTACATGCAACGGCTAATTTAATGACCATAATTCAAATTTGAACTACATCTACATGCAACGGCTAACCAAAACGGTTTGAAAAATCATACTTGTGTACTTGTGTGCTAGTTAATTCCATGTGCAGTAAATTAGCAAGAATTTTCTAACATATTTCTCTCACGACATGGACACATGCATACGTATGTATGGAGTGGCATGGCATTTTAATTCCAAAAATTTTAAAAAATGTCAGAAACACATGAAACCATGGTTGATTAATGTCATGCCACCAAGATGATGTGGTAAAAAAATTGGCATGTTTGACGAAAGTTTGGACACACATCCCTCACAAACCGGAGCAACTCACTAGAAGGATCGTGGTTCCAAGAGGGAACAATGCATGTTTGATGACGAAGGGAGATAGCTTCCGCTTACGGCCTTTATTTTTTTTCTACGTCTAGCTTGCACTACTACAACTCTGATGGGAAATTTTGGAAAATTCTAGGGGTCATTTGACCTTTTAAAGACATTTAAGTGATTTTCTAGACATTTAATGACCGTAATTCAAATGTGAACTATATCTACATGCAGCGCCTAACCAAAACGGTTTGAAAAATCATATTCGTGTACTTGTGTGCGAGTTAATTCCATGTGCAGTAAATTAGAAGGGATTTTCAATCATATTTGTCTCACGACATGGACACATGCATACGTATGCATGGAGTGACATGACATTTTAATTCCAAAAAATTAAAAAAATGTCAAAAACACATGAAACCTTGGTTGATGTAATGTCATGCCACCAAGATGATGTGGTAAAAAATTGGCCTGTTTGACGAAAGTTTGGACACACACCCCTCACAAACCGGAGGAACTCACTAGAAGGATCGTGGTTCCGAGAGGGAACAACGCATGTTTGATGACGAATGGGAGATAGCTTCCGCTTACGACCTTCAATTTTTTTCTAGGTCTAACGTGCACTACTACAACTGTAATGTGAAATTTAGAAAAATTCTAGGGCCATTTGACCTTTTAAAGACATTTAAGTGATTTTCTAGCCATTTAATGACCGTAATTCAAATATGAACTACATCTACATGCAACGGCTAACCAAAACGGTTTGACAAATCATACTTGTGTACTTGTGTCCGAGTTAATTCCATGTGCAGCAAATTAGAAGGAATTTTCAAACATATTTGTCTCGCGACATGGACACATGCATACGTATGCATGGAGTGACATGGCATTTTAATTCCCAAAAATTACAAAATATCAGAAACACATGAAACCTTGGTTGATGTAATGTCATGCCACCAAGATGATGTGGTAAAAAATTGGCATGTTTGACAAAAGGTTGGACACACACCCCTCACAAACCGGAGCAACTCACTAGAAGGCTCGTGGTTCCGAGAGGGAACAATGCATGTTTGATGACGAAGGGAGATAGCTTCCTCTTACGACCTTCAATTTTTTTCTACGTCTAACGCGCACTACTACCACCGTAATGTGAAATTTTTGAAAATCCTAGGGGTCATTTGACCTTTTAAAGACATTTAAGTAATTTAATAGCCATTTAATGACCATAATTCAAATTTGAACTACATCTACATGCAACGGCTAATTTAATGACCATATTTCAAATTTAAACTACATGTACATGCAACGGCTAACCAAAACGGTTTGAAAAATCATACCTGTGTACTTGTGTGCGAGTTAATTCCATGTGCAGTAAATTAGAAGGAATTTTCAAACATATTTTTCTCACGACATGGACAGATGCATACGTATGCATGGAGTCACATGACATTTTAATTCCAAAAAATTTAAAAGAATGTCAAAAACAGATGAAACCTTGGTTGATGTAATGTCATGCCACCAAGATGATGTGGTAAAAAATTGGCCTATTTGACGAAAGTTTGGACACACAACCCTCAAAAACTGGAGCAACTCACTAGAAGGCTCGTGGTTCCGAGAGGGAACAATGCATGTTTGATGACGAACGGGAGATAGCTTCCTCTTACGGCCTTCAATTTTTTTCTACGTCTAACGTGCACTACTACAACTGTAATGGGAAATTTTGGAAAATTCTAGTGGTCATTTGACCTTTTAAAGACATTTAAGTGATTTTCTAGCCATTTGATGACCGTAATTCAAATTTGAACTACATCTACATGCAACGGCTAACCAAAACGGCTTGGAAAATCATATTTGGGTACTTGTGTGCGAGTTGATTCCATGTGCAGTACACTAGAAGGAATTTTCAAACATAGTTGTCTCACGACATGGACACATCCATATGTATGCATGGAGTGACATGGCAATTTATTTCCGGAAATAAAAAAATATCAGAAACAAATGAAACCTTGGTTGATGTAATGTCATGCCACCAAGATGATGTGGTAACAAAAATTGGCCTGTTTGACGAAAGTTTGGACACACACCCCTCACAAACCGGAGCAACTCACTAGAAGGGTCGTGGTTCCGAGAGGGAACAATGCATGTTTGATGACGAAGGGAGAAAGCTTCCTCTTACGACCTTCAATTTTTTTCTACGTCTAACGCGCACTACTACCACCGTAATGTGAAATTTTGGAAAATCCTGGTGGTCATTTAACCTTTTAAAGACATTTAAGTAATTTAATAGCCATTTAATGACCATAATTCAAATTTGAACTACATCTACATGCAACGGCTAATTTAATGACCATATTTCAAATTTGAACTACATCTACATGCAACGGCTAACCAAAACGGTTTGAAAAATCATACTTGTGTACTTGTGTGCGAGTTAATTCCATGTGCAGTAAATTAGAAGGAATTTTCAAACATATTTGTCTCACGACATGGACACATGCATACGTATGCATGGAGAGACATGGCATTTTAATTCCAAAAAATTACAAAATATCAGAAACACATGAAACCTTGGTTGATGTAATGTCATGCCACCAAGATGATGTGGAAAAATTGGCATGTTTGACAAAAGTTTGGACACACACCCCTCACAAACCGGAGCAACTCACTAGAAGGCTCGTGGTACCGAGAGGGAACAATGCATGTTTGATGACGAAGGGAGATAGTTTCCGCTTACGACCTTCATTTTTTTTCTACGTCTAACGCGCACTACTACCACCGTAATGTGAAATTTTGGAAAATCCTATGGGTCATTTGACCTTTTAAAGACATTTAAGTAATTTAATAGCCATTTAATGACCATAATTTAAATTTGAACTACATCTACATGCAACGGCTAATTTAATGAACATAATTCAAATTTGAACTACATCTACATGCAACGGCTAACCAAAACGGTTTGAAAAATCATATTCGTGTACTTGTGTGCGAGTTAATTCCATGTGCAGTAAATTTGAAGGGATTTTCAATCATATTTGTCTCATGACATGGACACATGCATACGTATGCATGGAGTGACATGAAATTTTAATTCCAACAAATTAAAAAAATGTCAAAAATACATGAAACCTTGGTTGATGTAATGTCATGCCACCAAGATGATGTGGTAAACAAATTGGCCTGTTTGACGAAAGTTTGGACACACACCCCTCACAAACCGGAGCAACTCACTAGAAGGATCGTGGTTCCGAGAGGGAACAATGCATGTTTGATGACGAATGGGAGATAGCTTCCGCTTACGACCTTCAATTTTTTTCTAGGTCTAACGTGCACTACTACAACTGTAATGTGATATTTAGAAAAATTCTAGGGTCATTTGACCTTTTAAAGACATTTAAGTGATTTTCTAGCCATTTAATGACCGTAATTCAAATATGAACTACATCTACATGCAACAGCTAACCAAAACTGTTTGACAAATCATATTTGTGTACTTGTGTGCGAGTTAATTCCATGTGCAGTAAACTAGAAGGAATTTTCAAACATATTTGTCTCACGACATGGACACATGCATACGTATGCATGGAGTGACATGGCATTTTAATTCCAAAAAATTACAAAATATCAGAAACACATGAAACCTTGGTTGATGTAATGTCATGCCACCAAGATGATGTGGTAAAAAATTGGCATGTTTGACAAAAGTTTGGACACACACCCCTCACAAACCGGAGCAACTCACTAGAAGGCTCGTGGTTCCGAGAGGGAACAATGCTTCCGATTACGACCTTCAATTTTTTCTCTAAGTCTAACATGCACTACTACAACTGTAATGTGAAATTTAGAAAAATTCTAGGGTCATTTGACCTTTTAAAGACATTTAAGTGATTTTCTAGCCATTTAATGACCGTAATTCAAATATGAACTACATCTACATGAAACGGCTAACCAAAACGGTTTGACAAATCATATTTGTGTACTTGTGTGCGAGTTAATTCCATGTGCAGTAAATTAGAAGGAATTTTCAAACATATTTGTCTCACGACATGGACACATGCATACGTATGCATGGAGTGACATGGCATTTTAATTCCAAAAAATTACAAAATATCGGAAACACATGAAACCTTGGTTTATGTAATGTCATGCCACCAAGATGATGTGGTAAAAATTGGCATGTTCGACAAAAGTTTGGACACACACCCGTCACAAACCGGAGCAACTCACTAGAAGGCTCGTGATTTCGAGAGGGAACAATGCATGTTTGATGACAAAGGGAGATAGCTTCCTCTTACGACCTTCAATTTTTTTCTACGTCTAACGCGCACTACTACGACCGTAATGTGAAATTTTGGAAAATCCTGGGGGTCATTTGACCTTTTAAAGACATTTAAGTAATTTAATAGCCATTTAATGACCATAATTCAAATTTGAACTACATCTACATGCAACGGCTAACCAAAACGGTTTGAAAAATCATACTTGTGTACTTGTGTGCGAGTTAATTCCATGTGCAGTAAATTAGAAGGAATTTTCAAACATATTTTTCTCACGACATGGACACATGCATACGTATGCATGTAGTCACATGACATTTTAATTCCAAAAAATTTGAAAGAATGTCAGAAACACATGAAACCTTGGTTGATGTAATGTCATGCCACCAGGATGATGTGTTAAAAAAATTGGCCTATTGGAAAGTTTGGACACACAGCCCTCACAAACCGGAGCAACTCACTAGAATGCTCGTGGTTCCGAGAGAGAACAATGCATGTTTGATGACGAACGGAAAATTCTAGGGGTCCTTTGACCTTTTAAAGACATTTAAGTGATTTTCTAGACATTTAATGACCGTAATTCAAATGTGAACTATATCTACATGCAGCGCCTAACCAAAACGGTTTGAAAAATCAATTCGTGTACCTGTGTGCGAGTTAATTCCATGTGCAGTAAATTACAAGGGATTTTCAATCATATTTGTCTCACGACATGGACACATGCATACGTATGCATGGAGTGGCATGGCATTTTAATTCCAAAAAGTTACAAAATATCAGATACACATGAAACCTTGGTTGATGTAATGTCATGCCACCAAGATGATGTGGTAAAAAATTGGCATGTTTGACAAAAGTTTGGACACACACCCCTCACAAACCGGAGCAACTCACTAGAAGGCTCGTGGTTCCGAGAGGGAACAATGCATGTTTGATGACGAAGGTAGATAGCTTCTTTTTCTACGTCTAACGCGCACTACTACCACTGTAATGTGAAATTTTGGAAAATCCTAGGGGTCATTTTCACTTTTAAAGACATTTAAGTAATTTAATAGCCATTTAATGACCATAATTAATATTTGAACTACATCTACATGCAACGGCTAATTTAATGACCATAATTCAAATTTGAACTACATCTACATGCAACGGCTAACTAAAACGGTTTGAAAAATCATACTTGTGTACTTGTGTGGTAGTTAATTCCATGTGCAGTAAATTAGAAGGAATTTTCAAACATATTTCTCTCACGACATGGACACATGCATACGTATGCATGGAGTGGCATGGCATTTTAATTCCAAAAAATTAAAAAAAAGGTCAGAAACACATGAAACCATGGTTGATGTAATGTCATGCCACCAAGATGATGTGGTAAAAAAATTGGCATGTTTGACAAAAGTTTGGACACACATCCCTCACAAACCGGAGCAACTCACTTGAAGGATCGTGGTTCCGAGAGGGAACAATGCATGTTTGATGACGAAGGTAGATAGCTTCTTTTTCTACGTCTAACGTGCACTACTACCACTGTAATGTGAAATTTTGGAAAATCCTAGGGGTCATTTTCACTTTTAAAGACATTTAAGTAATTTAATAGCCATTTAATGACCATAATTCAAATTTGAACTACATCTACATGCAACGGCTAATTTAATGACCATAATTAAAATTTGAACTACATCTACATGCAACGGCTAACCAAAACGGTTTGAAAAATCATACTTGTGTACTTGTGTGGTAGTTAATTCCATGTGCAGTAAATTAGAAGGAATTTTCAAACATATTTCTCTCACGACATGGACACATGCATACGTATGCATGGAGTGGCATGGCATTTTAATTCCAAAAAATTAAAAAAAAGGTCAGAAACACATGAAACCATGGTTGATGTAATGTCATGCCACCAAGATGATGTGGTAAAAAAATTGGCATGTTTGACAAAAGTTTGGACACACATCCCTCACAAACCGGAGCAACTCACTTGAAGGATCGTGGTTCCGAGAGGGAATAATGCATGTTTGATGACGAAGGGAGATAGCTTCCGCTTACGGCCTTTAATTTTTTTCTACGTCTAACGTGTACTACTACAACTCTAATGGGAAATTTTGGAAAATTCTAGTGGTCATTTGACCTTTTAAAGACATTTAAGTGATTTTCTAGACATTTATTGACCGTAATTCAAATGTGAACTATATCGACATGCAGCGCCTAACTAAAACGGTTTGAAAAATCATATTCGTGTACTTGTGTGCGAGTTAATTCCATGTGCAGTAAATTTGAAGGGATTTTCAATCATATTTGTCTCACGACATGGACACATGCATACGTATGCATGGAGTGACATGACATTTTAATTCCAACAAATTAAAAAAATGTCAAATACACATGAAACCTTGGTTGATGTAATGTCATGCCACCAAGATGATGTGGTAAACAAATTGGCCTGTTTGACGAAAGTTTGGACACACACCCCTCACAAACCGGAGCAACTCACTAGAAGGATCGTGGTTCCGAGAGGGAACAATGCATGTTTGATGACGAATGGGAGATAGCTTCCGTTTACGACCTTCAATTTTTTTCTAGGTCTAACGTGCACTACTACAACTGTAATGTGAAATTTAGAAAAATTCTAGGGTCATTTGACCTTTTAAAGACATTTAAGTGATTTTCTAGCCATTTAATGACCGTAATTCAAATATGAACTACATCTACATGCAACGGCTAACCAAAACGGTTTGACAAATCATATTTGTGTACTTGTGTGCGAGTTAATTCCATGTGCAGTAAATTAGAAGGAATTTTCAAACATATTTGTCTCACGACATGGACACATGCATACGTATGCATGGAGTGACATGGCATTTTAATTCCAAAAAATTACAAAATATCAGAAACACATGAAACCTTGGTTGATGTAATGTCATGCCACGAAGATGATGTGGTAAAAAATTGGCATGTTTGACAAAAGTTTGGACACACACCCCTCACAAACCGGAGCAACTCACTAGAAGGCTCGTGGTTCCAAGAGGGAAAATGCATGGTTGATGACGAACGGGAGATAGCTTTTTCTTACGGCCTTCAATTTTTTCTACGTCTACCGCGCACAACTACAACTGTAATGTGAAATTTTGCAAAATTCTAGGGTCATTTGACCTTTTAAATACATTTATGTGATTTTCTAGCCATTTAATGACCGTAATTGAAATTTTAACTACATCTACATGCAATTGCTAGCCAAAAATGTTTGAAAAATCATATTTGTGTACTTGTGTGCGAGTTAATTCCATGTGTAGTAAATTAGAAGGAATTTTCAAACATATTTGTCTAACGACATGGACACATGCATATGTATCCATGGAGTGACATGGCATTTTAATTCCAAAAATTAAAAAAATATCAGAAACACATCAAACCTTGCTCGATGTAATGTCATACCACCAAGATGATGTGGTAAAAAAATTGGCCTGTTTGAGGAAAGTTTGGACACACACCCCTCACAAACCGGAGCAACTCACTAGAAGGCTCGTGGTTCCAAGAGCGAACAATCCATGTTTGATGATGAACGGGAGATAGCTTCCGCTTACGGCCTTCAATTTTTTTCTACATCTAACGTGCACTAGTACAACCGTAATGTGAAATTTTGAAAAATTCTGGGGGTCATTTGACTTTGAAAGACATTTAAGTGACTTTCTAGACATTTAATGACCGTAATTCAAATGTGAACTATATCTAGATGCAGCGCCTAACCAAAACGGTTTGAAAAATCATACTCCCTCCGTTCCACAATATATGGTGTATTGGTTTCTGTGCAACTCAACCATTTGAAAGTTTGACCAAGATGATAGAACAAAATAGAAATATATGCAATACCTAATATATAAAATATGAAATACCTCGTGATCGACCAAATGATATAAATCTCATATTGTGGATATTGATATATTTTTCTATAAACTGGGTCAAACATGCACTCGTTTGACTTTTCAAAAAACAAATACAACTTATATAAAGGAATGGAGGCAGTATTTGTGTACTTGTGTGCGAGTTAATTCCATGTGCAGTAAATTAGAAGGAATTTTCAAACATATTTGTCTAACGACATGGACACATGCATATGTATCCATGGAGTGACATGGCATTTTAATTCCAAAAATTAAAAAAAAAAATCAGAAACACATCAAACCTTGCTTGATGTAATGTCATGCCACCAAGATGATGTGGTAAAAAAATTGGCCTGTTTGATGAAATTTGGACACACACCCCTCACAAACCGGAGCAACTCACTAGAAGGCTCGTGGTTCCAAGAGCGAACAATCCATGTTTGATGACGAACGGGAGATAGCTTCCTCTCACGACCTTCATTTTTTTTCTACGTCTAACGCGCACTACTACAACTGTAATGTGAAATTTTGGAAATCCTAGGGGTCATTTGACCTTTTAAAGACATTTAAGTTATTTTCTAGCTATTTAATGACCGTAATTCAAATTTGAACTACATCTACATGCAACGGCTAACCAAAATGGTTTGAAAAATCATATTTGTGTACTTGTGTGCGAATTAATTCCATGTGCAGTAAATTAGAAGCAATTTTCAAACATATTTGTCTCACGACATGGACACATGCATATGTATGCATGGAGTGACATGGCATTTTAATTTTGAAAAATTAAAAAAATATCAGAAACACATGAAACCTTCCTTGATGTAATGTCATGCTACCAAGATGATGTGGTAAAAAATTGGCATGTTTGACGAAAGTTTGGACACACACCCCTCACAAACCGGAGCAACTCACTAGAAGGATCTTGGTTCCGAGAGGGAACAATGCATGTTTGATGACGAACGGGAGATAGCTTCGCCTTACGGCCTTGAATTGTTTTCTATGTCTAACGTGCACTACTACAACTGTAATGTGAAATTTTGGAAAATTCTAGGGGTCATTTGACTTTTAAAGACATTTAAGTGATTTTCCGGTCATTCAATGACCGTAATTCAAATGTGAACTATATCTACATTCAACGGCTAACCAAAACGGTTTGAAAAATTATTTTCGTGTACTTGTGTGCGAGTTAATTCTATGTGCAGTAAATTAGAAGGAATTTTCAAAAATATTTTTCTCATGACATGGAAACATGCATACGTATGCATGGAGTGACATGACATTTTAATTCCAGAAAATTAAAAAAATGTCAGAAACACATGAAACCTTGGTTGATGTAATGTCATGCCACCAAGATGATGTGGTAAAAAAGTTGGCCTATTTGACGAAAGTTTGGACACACACCCCTCACAAACCGGAGCAACTCACTAGAAGACTCGTGGTTCCGAGAGGGAACACTGCATGTTTGATGACGAACGGGAGATAGCTTCCTCTTACGGCCTTCAATTGTTTTCTACGTCTAACGTGCAGTACTACAACTGTAATGGGAAATTTTGGAAAATTCTAGTTGTCATTTGACCTTTTAAAGACATTTAAGTAATTTTCTAGCCATTTAATGACCGTAATTCAAATTTGAACTACATCTACATGCAACGGCTAACCAAAACGGTTTGGAAAATCATATTTGTGTACTTGTGTGCGAGTTAATTCCATGTGCAGAAAATTAGAAGGAATTTTCAAACATAGTTGTCTCACGACATGGACACATCCATATGTATGCATGGAGTGACATGGCATTTTAATTCCAAAAAATAGAAAATATCAGAAACACGTGAAACCTTGGTTGATGTAATGTCATGCCACCAAGATGATGTGGTAAAAAAATTTGGCCTGTTTGACAAAAGTTTGGAAACACACCCCTCACAAACCGAAGCAACTCACTAGAAGGCTCATGGTTCCGAGAGGGAACAATGCATGTTTGATGACGAACAGGAGATAGCTTCCTCTTACGACCTTCAATTTTTTTCTACGTCTAACGCGCACTACTACAACCGCAATGTGAAATTTTGGAAAATCCTAGGGGTCATTTGACCTTTGAAAGACATTTATGTGATTTTCTAGCCATTTAATGACCGTAATTAAATTTGAACTACACCTACATGCAATGGCTAACCAAAACGGTTTGAAGAATCATATTTGTGTACATGTGTGTGAGTTAATTCCATGTGCAGTAAATTAGAAGGAATTTTCAAACATATTTGTCTCACGACATGAACACATGCATACGTATGCATGGAGTGACATGGCATTTTAATTCCAAAAAATTAAAGAAATATCAGAAACACATGAAACCTTGCTTGATGTAATGTCATGCCACCAAGATGATGTGGTAAAAAAATGGGCATGTTCGACGTAAGTTTGGACACACACCCCTCACAAATCGGAGCGACTCACTAGAAGGATCGCGGTTCCGAGAGGGAACAATGCATGTTTGATGACGAACGGGAGATAGCTTCCTCTTACGGCCTTCAATTTTTTCTACGTCTAACGTGCACTACTTCAACTGTAGTGGGAATCTTTGGAATGTTCTAGGGGTCATTTGACCTTTTAAAGACATTTAAGTGATTTTCTAGCCATTTAATGACCGTAATTCAAATGTGAACTACATCTACATGCAACGGCTAACCAAAATTGTTTGAAAAATCATATTTGTGTACTTATGTGCGAGTTAATTCCATGTGCAGTAAATTAGAAGGAATTTTCAAACATATTTGTCTCATGACATGGACACATGCATATTTATGCGTCGAGTGACATGGCATTTTAATTCCAAAAAATTAAAAAATATCAGAAACACATGAAACCTTGCTTGATGTAATGTCATGCCACCAAGATGATGTGGTAAAAAAATTGGCCTGTTTGACAAAAGTTTGGACACACACCCCTCACGAACCGGAGCGACTCACTAGAAGGCTCGTGGTTCCGATAGGGAACAATGGATGTTTGATGACGAACGGGAGATAGGTTCCTCTTGCGGCCTTCAAATTTTTTTTCTACGTCTAACGCGCACTACTACAAATGTAATGTGAAATTTTGGAAAATTCTGGGGTAATTTGACCTTTTAAAGACATTTATCTAATTTTCTAGCCATTTAATGACCGTAATTCAAATTTTAACTACATCTACATCCAACGGCTAACCAAAACGGTTTGAAAAATCATATTTGTGTACTTGTGTGCGAGTTAATTCCATGTGCAGTAAATTAGAAGGAATTTTCAAACATATTTTTCTCACCACATGGACACATGCATATGTATGCATGGAGTGACATGGCATTTTAATTCCAAAAAATTAAAAAAATATCAGAAACACATGAAACCTTGGTTGATGTAATGTCATGCCACCAAGATGATGTGGTAAAAAAATTGGCCTGTTTGACGAAAGTTTGGACACACACCCCTCACAAACCGGAGCAACTCACTAGAAGGTTCATGGTTCCGAGAGGGAACAATGCATGTTTGATAACGAACGGGAGATAGCTTCCTCATACGGCCTTCAATTTTTTTCTAGGTCTAACTTATGTCTTCTACACAACCTTATTCTTGTAGACCTTGTTGGGCCTCCAAGTGCAGAGGTTTGTAGGACAGTAGCAGATTTCCCTCAAGTGGATGACCTATGGTTTATCAATCATTGGGAGTCGTAGGTTGAATATGGTCTCTCTCAAACAAACCTGCAACCAAATAACAAAGAGTCTCTTGTGTCCCCAACACACCCAATACAATGGTAAATTGTATATGTGCACTAGTTCAGCGAAGAGATAGTGATACAAGTGCAATATGGATGGTAGATATAGGTTTTTGTAATCTGAAAATATAAAATAGCAAGGTAACTAATGATAAAAGTGAGCACAAACGGTATTGCAATGCGTTGAAACAAGGCCTAGGGTTCATACTTTCACTAGTGCAAGTTCTCTCAACAATAATAACATAATTGGATCATATAACTATCCCTCAACATGCAACAAAGAGTCATTCCAAAGTTACTAATAGCGGAGAACAAACGAAGAGATTATGGTAGGGTACGAAACCACCTGAAAGTTATCCTTTCTGATCGATCTATTCAAGAGTCCGTAGTAAAATAACACGAAGCTATTCTTTCCGTTCGATCTATCATAGAGTTCGTACTACAATAACACCTTAAGACACAAATCAACCAAAACCCTAATGTCACCTAGATACTCAACTGTCACCTCAAGTATCCGTGGGTATGATTATACGATATGCATCACACAATCTCAGATTCATCTATTCAACCAACACAAAGAACTTCAAAGAGTGCCCCAAAGTTTCTACCGGAGAGTCAAGACGAAAACGTGTGCCAACCCCTATGCATAAGTTCACGAGGTTACGGAACTCGCAAGTTGATCACCAAAACATACATCAAGTGAATCGTGTGATATCCCATTGTCACCACAGATAAGCACATGCAAGGCATACATCAAGTGCTCTCAAATCTTTAAAGACTCAATCCGATAAGATAACTTCAAAGGGAAAACTCATTCCATCACAAGAGAGTAGAGGGGGAGAAAGATCATAAGATCCAACTATAATAGCAAAGCTCGCAATACATCAAGATCGTACCACCTCAAGAACATGAGAGAGAGATCAAACACATAGCTACTGGTACATACCCTCAGCCCCGAGGGTGAACTACTCCCTCCTCGTCATGGAGAGCGCTGGGATGATGAAGAGGGCCACCGGCGAGGGTTCCCCCCTCCGGCAGGGTGCCGGAACAGGGTCTCGATTGGTTTTTGGTGGCTACAGAGGCTTGCGGCGGCGGAACTCCCGATCTAGGTTATGTCCTGGGGGTTTCTGTATATATAAGAGGTTTTGGCGTCACGAACAAGTCAGGGCGGTCACCGGGCTGTCCACGAGGTAGGGAGGCGCACCCAGGGGGGTGGGCGCGCCCCCCACCCTCGTGGGCAGCCCGGGACTCTTCTGGCCCAACTCTTTTACTGCATGGCCTTCTTCTGGTCCAAAAATAAGTTCCGTGAAGTTTCAGGTCAATTGGACTCCATTTGGTTTTCCTTTTCTGCGATACTCAAAAACAAGGGAAAAACAGAAACTGGCACTGGGCTCTAGGTTAATAGGTTAGTCCCAAAAATCATATAAAATAGCATATAAATGCATATAAAACATCCTAGATGGATAATATAATAGAATGGAACAATAAAAAATTATAGATACGTTGGAGACGTATCAGCATCCCCAAGCTTAATTCCTGCTCGTCCTCGAGTAGGTAAATGATAAAAACAGAATTTTTTATGTGGAATGCTACCTAACATATTTATCAATGTAATCTTCTTTATTGTGGCAAGAATATTCAGATCCATAAGATTCAACACAAAAGTTTAATATTGACATAAAAATAATAATACTTCAAGCATACTAACCAAGCAATTATGTCTTCTCAAAATAGCATGGCCAAAGAAAGCTTATCCCTACAAAATCATATAGTTGGGCTATGCTTCATTTTCGTCACACAAAAATGCTCTCATCATGCACAACCCCGATGACAAGCCAAGCAATTGTTTCATACTTTAGTATTCTCAAAGTTTTTTCAACTTTCACGCAATACATGAGCGTGAGCCATGGACATAGCACTATGGGTGGAACAGAATATGATGATGGGGGTTGTGTGGAGAAGACAAAAAGGAGAAAGTCTCACATTGACGCGGCTAATCAACGGGCTATGGAGATGCCAATCAATTGATGTCAATGCGAGGATTAGGGATTGCCATGCAACAGATGCACTAGAGCTATAAATGTATGAAAGCTCAAAAAAGAAACTAAGTGGGTGTGCATCCAACTTGCTTGCTCACGAAGACCTAGGGCATTTGAGGAAGCCCATCGTTGGAATATACAAGCCAAGTTCTATAATGAGAAATTCCCACTAGTATATGAAGGTGACAAAACAAGAGACTCTCTATCATAAAGATCATGGTGCTACTTTGAAGCACAAGTGTGGAAAAAGGATAGTAGAAATGTCCCTTTTTTCTCTCTTTTTTTCTCTTTTTTTGGACCTTTTTTGGCCTTTCTCTTTTTTGGGGATAATGCTCTATTAATGATGATCATCACAATTCTATTTATTTACAACTCGATACTTAGAACAAAAAATGACTCTATATGAATGCCTCCGGCGGTGTACCGGGATGGGCAATGAATCAAGAGTGACATGTATGAAAAATTATCCATGGTGGCTTTGCCACAAATACGATGTCAACTACATGATCATGCAAGGCAATATGACAATGTTGAAGCGTGTCATAATAAACGGAACGGTGGAAAGTTGCATGGCAATATATCTCGAAATGGCTATGGAAATGCCATTATAGGTAGGTATGGTGGCTGTTTTGAGGAAGATATAGGGAGGTTTATGTGTGATAGAGCGTATCATATCATGGGGTTTGGATGCACCGGCGAAGTTTGCACCAACTCCCAAAGTGCGAAAGGGAAATGCACGGTACCGAAGAGTCTAGCAATGATGGAAGGGTGAGAGTGCATATAATCCATGGACTCAACATTAGTCATAAAGAACTCACATACTTATTGCAAAAGTCTACAAGTCATCAAAAACCAAGCACTACGTGCATGCTCCTAGGGGGATAGATTGGTAGGAAAAGACCATCGCTCGTCCCCGACCGCCACTCATAAGGATGACAATAAAAGAACACCTCATGTTTCAAATTTGTCACACAACGGTTACCATACGTGCATGCTACGGGACTAGCAAACTTCAACACAAGTATTTCTCAAATTCACAACTACTCAACTAGCATGACTCTAATATCACCATCTTCATATCTCAAAACAATCATAAGGAATCAAACTTCTCATAGTATTCAATGCACTTTATATGAAAGTTTTTATTATATCCCTCTTGGATGCCTATCATATTAGGACTAAATTCATAACCAAAGCAAATTACCATGCTGTTATAAAGACTCTCAAAATAATATAAGTGAAGCATGAGAGTTCATCTATTTCTTCAAAATAAATCCACCGCCGTGCTCTAAAAGATATAAGTGAAGCACTAGAGCAAACAACAAACTACTCTGAAAGATATAAGTGAAGATCAATGAGTAGTCGAATAATTGTGCAACTATGTGAAGACTCTCTAAAATTTAAGAATTTAAGATCTTGTTATTTTATTCAAACAGAAAGCAAAACAAAAGAAAATAAAATGACGCTCCAAGCAAAACACATATCATGTGGTGAATAAAAATATAGCTCCAAGTAATGTTACCGATGAACGAAGACGAAAGAGGGGATGCCATCTGGGGCATCCCCAAGCTTAGGCTCTTGGTTATCCTTAAATATTACCTTGGGGTGCCTTGGGCATCCCCAAGCTTAGGGTCTTGCCACTCCTGATTCCGTAGTCCATCGAATCTTTACCCAAAACTTGAAAACTTCACAACACAAAACTCAACAGAAAACTCGTAAGCTCCGTTAGTATAAGAAAATAAATCACCACTTAGGTACTGCTGTGAACTCATTCTAAATTCATATTGGTGTAATATATACTGTATTCCAACTTCTCTATGGTTCATACCCTCCGATACTACTCATAGATTCATCAAAATAAGCAAACAACACATAGAAAATCAGAATCTGTCAAAAACAGAACAGTCTGTAGTAATCTGTATCAAACGTATACTTCTGGAACTCCAAAAATTCTGAAATAAATTGGTGGACCTGAGGAATTTGTCTATTAATCATATGCAAAACGAATCAACCTAAAATCACTCTCCAGTAAAAAAATGGCAGCTAATCTCATGAGCGCTAAAGTTTCTGTTTTTTACAGCATGATCATAAAGACTTCACCCAAGTCTTCCCAAAGGTTCTACTTGGCACAAACACTAATTGAAACATAAAAACACATCTAAACAGAGTATAGATAAATTATTTATTACTAAACAGGAACAAAAAGCAAGGAACAAAAATAAAATTGGGTTGCCTCCCAACAAGCGCTAACGTTAACGCCCCTAGCTAGGCATGATGATTTCAATGATGCTCACATAAAGGATAAGAATTGAAACATAAAGAGAGCATCATGAAGAATATGACTAGCACATTTAAGTCTAACCCAATTCCTATGCATAGGGATTTTGTGAGCAAACAACTTATGGGAACAATAATCAACTAGAATAGGAAGGCAAAACAAGCATAACTTTAAAACTTTAAGCACATAGAGAGGAAACTTGGTATTATTGCAATTCCTACAAGCATATATTCCTCCCTCATAATAATTTTCAGTAGCATCATGAATGAATTCAACAATATAACCAGCACCTAAAGCATTATTTTCATGATCTACAAGCATAGAAATTTTATTACTCTCCACATAAGCAAAATTCTTCTCATTCAAAATAGTGGGAGTATCATAAGAAACTCGAATACTATAAATTGTTTCCACATTAAAAGAGTAATGTTCAGAAAGAGGGTAATCATAATCATGACAAGTTTTATAAATATAATCATCACTACCTTTTATAGCATAAGTGTCATCACAATAATCATCATAAGTAGCAACTTTGTTCTCATCATAATCGATTGAAACCTCTTCCAAGATAGTGGAACCATTACTAAATTAAGTCATGACCTCTCGAAATCCACTTTCATAATTGTCACAATAAGATTCAACACCCTCCAAAATAGTGGGATCATTACTTCCGAAAGATGACACTCTTCCAAACCCACTTTCATCAATATAACCATCATAAATAGGAGGCATGCTATCATCATAATAAATTTGCTCATCAAAACTTGGGAGGCTAAACATATCATCTTCATAAAACATAGCATCCCCAAGCTTGGGACAAACATTAATTTCAGCAAATATATTCTCAAACTTGTCATTCTCATCAAACATAGCATCCCCAAGCTTGGACCTTTTCATATCATAAGCATAATCACTCTCATCATTAATAGTATGGATAGCACCAATAGTATAGCAATTATCATCATCACAATGAGTAATAGGAGCAACATCATTTGGGAGGGATACCTTTCCACCTTTGCTTCTCCGTCTTTTCTTTTTCTTCTGCATATCATGTGTGGGTTTAACCCTCTTTTTTGAGATCCTTACTAATGAGATTGGTTGAATAGAAAGCTCCTCCTCGTTACCTGATTCATCATAAGAAATAATAGGAGGATATTGGGAAGTCTCTTCCCTTTCATTAGTATTCTCTCCATCTTCTATTTGTTTTCATTTCTTTATGTAATTGGCAATATAAGGATTTTCAATGCAATTCACCGCACAATACATAAAAATTTCTTCTAGATCAAAATCAAGAACTTTATCAAGGACAAATTCTGGCATTTCCTTAGTTATACGTTTCATTTCTTCATAACCCAAAAGCAAACTAAGTTCATTATGATGTGCAAGGGAAATCAAGTCATCACAATTTTTGGACACGATTACATCATGAAACAATTTGCATTGGAGATTTAAATGATCACGTTCATTACAAAGTTCACAAGGATGTCAAAGAAATTTTAAATTTTCAGCACAAACATCTAGCCTTTCTTGCAACCGTTTAGTTTCTAAATACTTATGCCTCTTGCAAATCTATCTTCCCTATTTGGTGTGTACTTGCAAGCTCTATGTATTCCACAAAAGTTGACATGCTTATAAGAGACATTTTCATCATGACTAGTGCAATCATGATTAGTACTATGGATATTCAAAGAGTTCATACTAACAACGTTGCAATCATGCTCATCATTCAAAGATTTAGTGTCAAACATTCTAATGCATTCTTCTTCTAGCATTTTGGCACAATTATCGGAATCCTTATTTTCATGAAAGATATTAAAAAGATGAAGCATATGAGGCACCCTCAATTCCATTATTTTTTGTAGTTTTCTTTTATAAACTAAACTAGTGATAAAACAAGAAACTAAAAGATTCGATTGGAAGATCTAAAGATAAACCTTCAAGCACTCACCTCCCGGCAACGGCGCCAGAAACTGCTTGATGTCTACTACACAACCTTATTCTTGTAGACCTTGTTGGGCCTCCAAGTGCAGAGGTTTGTAGGACAGTAGCAAATTTCCCTCAAGTGGATGACCTAAGGTTTATCAATCCGTGGGAGGCATAGGTTGAAGATGGTCTCTCTCAAACAACGCTGCAACCAAATAACAAAGAGTCTCTTGTGTCCCCAACACACCCAATACAATGGTAAATTTTATAGGTGCACTAGTTCGGCGAAGAGATGGTGATACAAGTGCAATATGGATGGTAGATATAGGTTTTTGTAATCTGAAAATATAAAAACAACAAGGTAACTAATGATAAAAGTGAGCACAAACGGTATTTCAATGTGTTGAAACAAGGCCTAGGGTTCATACTTTCACTAGTGCAAGTTCTCTCAACAATAATAACATAACTGGATCATATAACTATCCCTCAACATGCAACAAAGAGTCACTCCAAAGTTACTAATAGCGGAGAACAAACAAAGAGATTATGGTAGGGTATGAAACCACCTCAAAGTTATCCTTTCCGATCGATCTATTCAAGAGTCCGTAGTAAAATAACACGAAGCTATTCTTTCCATTCGATCTATCATAGAGTTCGTACTAGAATAACACCTTAAGACACAAATCAACCAAAACCCTAGTGTCACCTAGATACTCCAATGTCACCTCAAGTATCCGTGGGTTTGAAAAATCATATTTGTGTACTTGTGTGCGAGTTAATTCCATGTGCAGTAAATTAGAAGGAATTTTCAAACATATTTGTCTCACGACATGGACACATGCATATGTATGCACGGAGTGACATGGCATTTTAATTCCAAAAAATTAAAAAAAAAGTCAGAAACACATGAATCCTTGGTTGATGTAATGTCATGCCACCAAGATGATGTGGTAAAAAAATTGGCATGTTTGATGAAAGTTTGGACACGCACCCCTCACAAAACGGACCAACTCACTAGAAGGATCGTGGTTCCGAGAGGGAAAAATGCATGTTTGATGATGAACGGGAGATAGCTTCTGCTTACGGCCTTCAATTTTTTTCTACGTCTAACGTGCACTACTACAACTATAATATGAACTCTTGGAAAATTCTAGGTGTCATTTGACTTTTAAAGACATTTAAGTGATTTTCTAGCCATTTAATGTCCATAATTCAAATGTGAACTATATCTACATGCAACGCCTAACCAAAACGGTTTGAAAAAACATATTTGTGTACTTGTGTGCGAGTTAATTCCATGTGCAGTAAATTAGAAGGAATTTTCAAACATATTTGTCTCACGACATGGACACATGCATACATATGCATGGAGTGACATGGCATTTTAATTCCAAAAATTAAAAAATATCAGGAGCACATGAAACCTTGCTTGATGTAATTTCATGCCACAAAGATGATGTGGTAAAAAAATTGGCAAGTTTGACGGAAGTTTGGACACACACCCCTCACAAACCAGAGCGACTCACTAGAAGGATCATGGTTCCGAGAGGGAACAATGCATGCTTGATGACGAATCGGAGATAGCTTCCTCTTACGGCCTTCAATTTTTTCTACGTCTAACGTGCACTACTACAACTGTAATGGGGAATTTTGGAAAATTCTAGGGGTCATTTGACCTTTTAAAGACATTTAAGTGATTTTCTAGCCATTTAATGACCGTAATTAAAAGGTGAACTACATCTACATGCAACGCCTAACCAAAACGGTTCGAAAAATCATATTTGTGTACTTGTGTGCGAGTTAATTCCATGTGCGGTAAATTAGAAGGAATTTTCAAACATATTTGTCTCAGGACATGGACACATGCATATGTATGCATCGAGTGACATGGCATTCTAATTCCAAAAAATTAAAAAAAATATCAGAAACACATGAAACCTTGCTTGATGTAATGTCATGCCACCAAGTTGATGTGGTAAAAAATTGGCCTGTTTGACGAAATTTTGGACACACACCCCTCACAAACCGGAGCAACTCACTAGAAGTCTCGTGGTTCCGAGAGGGAACAATGCATGTTTGATGACGAACGGGCGATAGCTTCCTCTTACGACCTTCAATTTTTTTCTACGTCTAACGGGCACTACTAGAACTGTAATGTGAAATTTTGGAAAATTCTAGGGTCATTTGACCTTTTAAAGACATTTAAGTGATTTTCTAGCCATTTAATGACCGTAATTCAAATTTGAACTACATCTACATGCAACAGCTAACCAAAACGGTTTGAAAAATCATATTTGTGTACTTGTGTGCGAGTTAATTCCATGTGTAGTAAATTAGAAGGAATTTTCAAACATATTTTTCTCACCACATGGACACATGCATATGTATGCATGGTGTGACATGGCATTTTAATTCCAAAAAATTAAAAAAATATCAGAAACACATGAAACCTTGGTTGATGTAATGTCATGCCACCAAGATGATGTGGTAAAAAAATTGGCATGTTTGACGAAAGTTTGGACACACCCCTCACAAACCGGAGCAACTCACTAGAAGGTTCGTGGTTCCGAGAGGGAACATTGCATGTTTGATGACGAACGGGAGATAGCTTCCTCTTACAGCCTTTAATTTTTTTCTACGTCTAACGCGCACTCCTACAACCGTAATGTGAAATTTTGGACAATTCTAGGGGTCATTTTACCTTTTAAAGAAATTTAAGTGATTTTCTACCCTTTTAATGACCGTAATTCAAATTTGAACTACGTGTACATGCAACGGCTAACCAAAACGGTTTGAAAAATCATATTTGTGTACTTGTGTGCGAGTTAATTCCATGTGCAGTAAATTAGAAGGAATTTTCAAACATATTTGTCTGACGATATGGACACATGCATATTTATGCATGGAGTGACATGGCATTTTAATTCCAAAAAATTAAAAAAAATCAGAAACACATGAAACCTTGCTTGATGTAATGTCATGCCACCAAGATGATGTGGTAAAAAATTGGCATGTTTGACGAAAGTTTGGACACACACCCCTCACAAACCGGAGCAACTCACTAGAAGGATCGTGTTTCCGAGAGGGAACAATGCATGTTTCATGACGAACGGGAGATAGCTTCCTCTTACAGCCTTTATTTTTTTTACATCTAACGTGCACTACTATAACTGTAATGTGAAATTTTGGAACATTCTAGGGGCCATTTGACTTTTAAAGACATTTAAATGATTTTGTAGCCATTTAATGACCGTAATTAAAATGTGAACTATATCTACATGCAACGCCTAACCAAAACGGTTTGAAAAATCATATTTGTGTACTTTTGTGCGAGTTAATTCCATGTGCAGTAAATTAGAAGGAATTTTCAAACATATTTGTCTCACGACATGGACACATGCATACGTATGCATGAAGTGACATGGCATTTTAAGTCCAAAAAAATAAAAAATGTCAGAAACACATGGAACCTGGGTCGATGTAATGTCATGCCACCAAGATGATGTGGTAAAAAAATTGCCATGTTTGACAAAAGTTTGGACACACACCCCTCACAAACCGGAGCAACTCACTAGAAGGATCGTGGTTCTGAGAGGGAAAAATCCGTGCTTGATGATGAACGGGAGATATCTTCTGCTTACGGCCTTTAATTTTTCTCTACGTCTAACATGCACTACTACAACTGTAATGTGAAATTTTGGAAAATTCTAGGTGTCATTTGACTTTTAAAGACATTTAAGTGATTTTCTAGCCATTTAATGACCACAATTCAAATGTGAACTATATCTACATGCAACGCCTAACCAAAACGGTTTGAAAAACCATATTTGTGTACTTGTGTGCGAGTTAATTCCATGTGCATTAAATTAGAAGGAATTTTCAAACATATTTGCCTCACGACATGGACACATGCATACGTATGCATGGAGTGACATGGCATTTTAATTCCAAAAATTAGAAAACAATCAGAAACACATGAAACCTTGCTTGATGTAATGTCATGCCACAAAAATGATGTGGTAAAAAATTGGCATGTTTGACGAAAGTTTGGACACACTCCCCTCACAAACCAGAGCGACTCACTAGAAGGATCATGGTTTCGACAGGGAACAATGCATGCTTGATGACGAATGGGAGATAGCTTCCTCTTACGGCCTTCAATTTTTTCTACGTCTAACGTGCACTACTATTACTGTAATGGAAATTTTGGAAAATTCTAGTGGTCATTTGACCTTTTAAAGACATTTAAGTGATTTTCTAGCCATTTAATGACCGTAATTAAAAGGTGAACTACATCTACATGCAACTCCTAACCAAAACGGTTTGAAAAATCATATTTGTGTACTTGTGTGCGAGTTAATTCCATGTGCGGTAAATTAGAAGGAATTTTCAAACATATTTGTCTCACGACATGGACACATGCATATGTATGCATCGAGTGACATGGCAATTTAATTCCAAAAAATTAAAAAATATCATAAACACATGAAACCTTGCTTGATGTAATGTCATGCCACCAAGATGATGTGGTAAAAAATTGGAATGTTTGACGAAATTTTGGACACACACCCCTCACAAACAGGAGCAACTCACTAGAAGTCTCATGGTTCCGAGAGGGAACAATGCATGTTTGATGACGAACGGGAGATAGCTTCCTCTTACGGCCTTCAATTTTTATCTACGTCTAACGGGCACTACTACAACTGTAATGTGAAAATTTGGAAAATTCTAGGGTCATTTGAACTTTTAAAGACACTTAAGTGATTTTCTAGCCATTTAATGACCATAATTAAAATTTGAACTACATCTACATGCAATGGCTAACAAAACGGTTTGAAAAATCATATTTGTGTACTTGTGTGCGAGTTAATTCCATGTGCAGTAAATTAGAAGGAATTTTCAAACATATTTGTCTCACGACATTGACACATGCATATGTATGCAAGGAGTGACGTGGCATTTTAACTCCAAAAAATTAAAAAAATATCAGAAACACATGAAACCTTGGTTGATCTAATGTCATGCCACCAAGATGATGTGGTAAAAAAATTGGCCTGTTTGACGAAAGTATGGACACACACCCCTCACAAACCGGAGCAAGTCACTAGAAGGTTCGTGGTTCTGAGAGGGAACATTGCATGTTTGATGAGGAACGGGAGATAGCTTCCTCTTACGACCTTCAATTTTTTTCTACGTCTAACGCGCACTACTACAACCGTAATGTGAAGTTTTGGAAAATTCTAGGGGTCATTTGACCATTTAAAGACATTTAGGTGATTTTCTAACCTTTTAATGACCGTAATTCAAATTTGAACTGCATGTACATGCAACGGCTAACCAAAACGGTTTAAAAAATCATAGTTGTGTACTTGTGTGCGAGTTAATTCCATGTGCAATAAATTAGAAGGAATTTTCAAACATATTTGTCTGACGACATGGACACATGCATACGTATGCATGGAGTGACATGGCATTTTAATTCCAAAAAAATAAAAAAAATCAGAAACACATGAAACCTTGCTTGATGTAATGTCATGCCACCAAGATGATGTGGTAAAAAAATTGGCATGTTTGACGAAAGTTTGAACGCACACCCCTCACAAACCGGAGCAACTCACTAGAAGGATCGTGTTTCCGAGAGGGAACAATGCATGTTTCATGACGAACGGGAGATACCTTCCTCTTACAGCCTTTATTTTTTTTCTACGTCTAACGTGCACTACTATTACTGTAATATGAAATTTTGGAACATTCCAGGGGCCATTTGACTTTTAAAGACATTTAAATGATTTTGTAGCCATTTAATGACCGTAATTCAAATGTGAACTATATCTACATGCAACGCCTAACCAAAACGGTTTGAAAAATCATATTTGTGTACTTTTGTGCGAGTTAATTCCATGTGCAGTAAATTAGAAGGAATTTTCAAACATATTTGTCTCATGACATGGACACATGCATACGTACGCATGGAGTGACATGGCATTTTAATTCCAAAAAATTAAAAAAATGTCAGAAACACATGAATCCTTGGTTGATGTAATGTCATGCCACCAAGATGATGTGGTCAAAAAATTGGCATGTTTGACGAAAGTTTGGAGAGACACCCCTCACAAACCGGAGCAACTCACTAGAAGGATCGTGGTTCCGAGAGGGAAAAATGCATGTTTGATGATGAACGGGAGATAGCTTCTGCTTACGGCCTTCAATTTTTTTCTACGTCTAACATGCACTACTACAACTGTAATGTGAAATTTTGTAAAATTCTAGGTGTCATTTGACTTTTAAAGACATTTAAGTGATTTTCTAGCCATTTAATGACCATAATTCAAATGTGAACTATATCTACATGCAACGCCTAACCAAAATGGTTTGAAAAACTATATTTGTGTACTTGTGTGCGAGTTAATTCCATGTGCATTAAATTAGAAGGAATTTTCAAACATATTTGTCTCACGACATTGACACATGCATATGTATGCAAGGAGTGACGTGGCATTTTAACTCCAAAAAATTAAAAAAATATCAGAAACACATGAAACCTTGCTTGATCTAATGTCATGCCACCAAGATGATGTGGTAAAAAAATTGGCCTGTTTGACGAAAGTATGGACACACGCCCCTCACAAACCGGAGCAAGTCACTAGAAGGTTCGTGGTTCTGAGAGGGAACATTGCATGTTTGATGAGGAACGGGAGATAGCTTCCTCTTACGACCTTCAATTTTTTTCTACGTCTAACGCGCACTACTACAACCGTAATGTGAAATTTTGGAAAATTCTAGGGGTCATTTGACCATTTAAAGACATTTAGGTGATTTTCTAACCTTTTAATGACCGTAATTCAAATTTGAACTGCATGTACATGCAACGGCTAACCAAAACGGTTTAAAAAATCATAGTTGTGTACTTGTGTGCGAGTTAATTCCATGTGCAGTAAATTAGAAGGAATTTTCAAACATATTTGTCTGACGACATGGACACATGCATACGTATGCATGGAGTGACATGGCATTTTAATTCCAAAAAAATAAAAAAAATCAGAAACACATGAAACCTTGCTTGATGTAATGTCATGCCACCAAGATGATGTGGTAAAAAAATTGGCATGTTTGACGAAAGTTTGAACACACACCCCTCACAAACCGGAGCAACTCACTAGAAGGATCGTGTTTCCGAGAGGGAACAATGCATGTTTCATGACGAACGGGAGATACCTTCCTCTTACAGCCTTTATTTTTTTTCTACGTCTAACGTGCACTACTATTACTGTAATGTGAAATTTTGGAACATTCCAGGGGCCATTTGACTTTTAAAGACATTTAAATGATTTTGTAGCCATTTAATGACCGTAATTCAAATGTGAACTATATCTACATGCAACGCCTAACCAAAACGGTTTGAAAAATCATATTTGTGTACTTTTGTGCGAGTTAATTCCATGTGCAGTAAATTAGAAGGAATTTTCAAACATATTTGTCTCATGACATGGACACATGCATACGTACGCATGGAGTGACATGGCATTTTAATTCCAAAAAATTAAAAAAATGTCAGAAACACATGAATCCTTGGTTGATGTAATGTCATGCCACCAAGATGATGTGGTCAAAAAATTGGCATGTTTGACGAAAGTTTGGACAGACACCCCTCACAAACCGGAGCAACTCACTAGAAGGATCGTGGTTCCGAGAGGGAAAATGCATGTTTGATGATGAACGGGAGATAGCTTCTGCTTACGGCCTTCAATTTTTTTCTACGTCTAACATGCACTACTACAACTGTAATGTGAAATTTTGTAAAATTCTAGGTGTCATTTGACTTTTAAAGACATTTAAGTGATTTTCTAGCCATTTAATGACCATAATTCAAATGTGAACTATATCTACATGCAACGCCTAACCAAAATGGTTTGAAAAACTATATTTGTGTACTTGTGTGCGAGTTAATTCCATGTGCATTAAATTAGAAGGAATTTTCAAACATATTTGTCTCACGACATGGACACATGCTTACGTATGCATGGAGTGACATGGCATTTTAATTCCAAAAATTAAAAAAAAATATCAGAAACACATGAAACCTTGCTTGATGTAATGTCATGCCACAAAAATGATGTGGTAAAAAAATTGGCATGTTTGACGAAAGTTTGGACACACGCCCCTCACAAACCAGAGCGACTCACTAGAAGGATCATGGTTCCAAGAGGGAACAATGCATGCTTGATGACGAACGGGAGATAGCTTCCTCTTACGGCCTTCAATTTTTTCTACGTCTGACGTGCACTACTACAAATGTAATGGGAAATTTTGGAACATTCTAGGGGTCATTTGACCTTTTAAAGACATTTAAGTGATTTTCTAGCCATTTAATGACCGCAATTATAAGGTGAACTACATCTACATGCAACGCCTAACCAAAACGGTTTGAAAAATCAGATTTGTGTACTTGTGTGCGAGTTAATTCCATGTGCGGTAAATTAGAAGGAATTTTCAAACATATTTGTCTCACGACATGGACACATGCATATGTATGCATCGAGTGACATGGCATTTTAATTCCAAAAAATTAAAAAAATATCAAAAACACATGAAACCTTGGTAGATGTGATGTCATGCCACCAAGATGATGTGGTAAAAAATTGGCCTGTTTGATGAAATTTTGGACACACACCCCTCACAAACTGGAGCAACTCACTAGAAGTCTCGTGGTTCCGAGAGGGAACAATGCATGTTTGATGACGAACGGGAGATAGCTTCCTCTTACGGCCTTCAATTTTTTTTCTACGTCTAACGGGCACTACTACAACTGTAATGTGAAATTTTGGAAAATTCTAGGGTCATTTGACCTTTTAAAGACACTTAAGTGATTTTCTATCCATTTAATGACCGTAATTCAAATTTCAACTACATCTACAGGCAACGGCTAACCAAAACAGTTTGAAAAATCATATTTGTGTACTTGTGTGCGAGTTAATTCCATGTGCAGTAAATTAGAAGGAATTTTCAAACATATTTTTCTCACCACATGGACACATGCATATGTATGCATGGAGTGACATGGCATTTTAATTCCAAAAAATTAAAAAAATATCAGAAACACATGAAAACTTGGTTGATGTAATGTCATGCCACCAAGATGATGTGGTAAAAAAATTGGCCTATTAGACGAAAGTTTGGAGACACACCCCTCACAAACCGGAGCAACTCACTAGAAGGTTCGTGGTTCCGAGAGGGAACATTGCATGTTTGATGACGAACGGGAGATAGCTTCCTCTTACAGCCTTTAATTTTTTTCTACGTCTAACGCGCACTCCTACAACCGTAATGTGAAATTTTGGACAATTCTAGGGGTCATTTTACCTTTTAAAGAAATTTAAGTGATTTTCTACCCTTTTAATGACCGTAATTCAAATTTGAACTACGTGTACATGCAACGGCTAACCAAAACGGTTTGAAAAATCATATTTGTGTACTTGTGTGCGAGTTAATTCCATGTGCAGTAAATTAGATGGAATTTTTAAACATATTTGTGAGACGACATGGACACATGCATATGTATGCATGGACTGACATGGCATTTTAATTCCAAAAAATTAAAAAAAATCAGAAACACATGAAACCTTGCTTGATGTAATGTCATGCCACCAAGATGATGGGGTAAAAAAATTGGCATGTTTGACGAAAGTTTGGACACACACCCCTCACAAACCGGAGCAACTCACAAGAACGAACGTGCTTCCGAGAGGGAACAATGCATGTTTCATGACGAACGGGAGATAGCTTCCTCTTACAGCCTTTATTTTTTTTCTATGTCTAATGTGCAGTACTAGAACTGTAATGTGAAATTTTGGAACATTCTTGGGGTCATTTGACTTTTAAATACATTTAAATGATTTTCTAGACATTTAATTACCGTAATTCAAATGTGAACTATATCTACATGCAACGCCTAACCAAAACGGTTTGAAAAATCATATTTGTGTACTTTTGTGCGAGTTAATTCCATGTGCAGTAAATTAGAAGGAATTTTCAAACATATTTGTCTCACGACATGGACACATGCATACGTATGCATGGAGTGACATGGCATTTTAATTCCAAAGAATTAAAAAATGTCAAAAACACATGAAACCTTTGTTGATGTAATGTCATGCCACCAAGATGATGTGGTAAACAAATTGGCCTGTTTGACGAAAGTTTGGACACACACCCCTCACAAACCGGAGCAACTCACTAGAAGGCTCGTGGTTCCGAGAGGAAACGATGCATGTTTGTTGACGAACAGGAGATAGCTTCCTCTTATGGCCTTCAATTTTTTTCTACGTCTAACATGCGCTACTACAACTGTAATGTGAAATTTTGGAAAATTCTAGGGGTCGTTTGACCTTTTAAAAACATTTAAGTGATTTTCTAGCCATTTAATGACCGTAATTCAAATTTGAACTACATCTACATGCAATGGCTAACAAAAACGGTTTGCAAAATCATATTTTTTTACTTGTGTGCGAGTTAATTCCATTTGTAGTAAATTACAAGGAATTTTCAAACATATTTGTCTCACTACATGGACACATGCATATGTATGCATGGAGTGACATGGCATTTTAATTCCAAAAAATAAAAAAACAGAAACACATGAAACCTTGCTTGATGTAATGTCATGCCACCAAGATGATGTGGTAAAAAAATTGGCATGTTTGACGAAAGTTTGGACACACACCCCGAAGGCTCATGGTTTCGGGAGGGAACAATGCATCACTTGTGCGCGTCGGTCCTAAACAAACGGTTTTTAACCCCTTTCTGCGATGGCATTCGGAACCGTCGCCAAGTGAGTATGGATAATAGGGGGTCTTTCCCACACTACCCAGAAACCATTGGGGATATGCCCTCCTGGCACACACGCTCGGCAAAATGAGGTCATGTGCGACCGGCGAGCACTCAAATGCAGAAATACGTACAGTAGTGCTAAAAAATACAATTATACATGTGAAATCATTTTCGGTCATAAGTACATCCCACACAGTCAGTCACCACTAAACGTTTCCGTTCGTATATACATCCCACACAGTCACTACAAGGAACAAGTTTGCGCAAGGTGGCGTAACGCAAACAGTTTTGAAGAGAATGTAGTGTGTGATTGTTCATTGATCCAACACGGTTTATTCCTAGAAACTATGTGCGTTGCCTGAGGTCATCGCCCACGGTGGTTTCTCATTAACCGTTTGCAATAGGAAAACCCAATTCTCAAGCTAATTGGCCAATTAGCGGGCTACTTGCCCTATTATTAATAATCCATTTACTAATCTAATTGACATTCATATTAAGAACATAATATATTCCATTTCTGTCGTGGAATTGTGACGGTAGATGTCCTAGAGTGAGGACTTAGTCGTGGAGCCATAGCAACGTGATTAGCTTAAAGGGGTTAAGCAGGACAAAGGACACGAGGAGTTTATACTGGTTTGGCCCTTGTGGTGAAGGTAAAGGCCTAATCCAGTTTGAAGGTGGTATTGCTAAAGTTTCGACGACCAAGGAGCAAATACGCTTAGCCCGGTTCTCGATGTGTTGTTTCTTGTACTAGGTCGCCGCCGGGTCGTCCCCTTGTATACACGGGTTGACGCCCTGCGGTTTACAGAGTCCCGGCCGGATCATACAACGTGTCCGGCTCGGTGACTTATCTTACTTGCCTTACAACACAAGTCTACTTATACATGGCGGTTTATAACCATGGGCCTTAAGCCGCCTTTGGGCTTGGGCCCTCTACTCAGCCTATTTATGAACTGCCATTCTGATTACGCTCTTGGGCTTCATAGAGATGAATCGTCATAAGGATGACCCGGCCCCTCCTGGCGGGTCATGCCTGATAGTCATATCCCCAACATTACGCCCCGGGTTGATTTGAACTTGTTCATGTCAATCTTCAATATTAAGAAAAATCCTTCCTCATCTTGTCTGTGAAATATTGTAACCCGCCATGACGTCATCTCCTGAATTTTCAGTAACCCGCTGTGACGTCACCTGTCATTAATGCTTCACAAAACCAAAATCTTTATAAATCTCTTACTTTACTGTCTTTCCGGAAATCGAGGTGCCCGCGTCGTCACTTATCCATTTTTTGCCTCCTTGATTTTCGAGCCTGTCGTTTGTCCTTCCAGGCTTTATAAATAAGACCTCGGGCTCTCCTCTCATTCCCCCCTCTTTCCTTCCCATTTTCTTCTTCCTCCTTGCGACGCGCCGACCTGCATGAGCTCCGCCGCCGTCGACCTCCGCCTCCGTCTTCAACTTCGGCCGCTGCATCACCCTGAACGGACCAGAGAACCGCGACACCTCCCCGCCATCTCATCAGCACCGATAAGCCCTTCTTTCCTCCACCATAGATCTGGCATTAGGGTTTCGGTGTTCTTCAGTGTTCGTCGGTGCTTGTCAGTATACATCGCCGCCCATCTTTATTATTTGTCTACATCCATGGATTAGATCCACAAACCACACAAATCTCGCGCAATAGTAGTTTAGCATCTATTTTTAATACTAGAATATACCCTCATCGCTGCAGATCCCCTTTAGAGCACCTATGCTTTTCCACTGTCACCTCTGTAGGTTTCAAATTTATTCCCTTTTTCTGCACAGTTTCAGATCCAAATCCCTAACTGTAATCTGTGAAACTTGTTTGTCCAACACTTAGTAGAATTTTACCCTCTGTCAAATTTTGAATACCTAGACCCTTCATGGCAGCTTACACATCCGGCTTACAATTATTCATATACCATTAGTCCTCACTTAAGCCGCCATCCTGAATGTATACTGTCAGCACTTAAACTGTGATTTCACCGATTAACTTAAACCGGCAATTTTTCTTTCCTTTAGGTTTTCTTTCACAATGCCGCCCAAAACAGTGTACACATGCAATTGGGTCCCTTCCATCGTCACCGAGAGCACTTTCAAGGACTTTTTCAAAACCGGGTATTTGCCCACCAAGAGTGTGATGCATTATCGTGCTCCTAACCCGGGCAAAGAGAGACCTCAGCCGAAGGACGGTGAAGTCATTGTTTTTACTTATCACGTGAGCCGGGGCTTCTCACCGCCCGGCTCTAAGTTCTTCCGAGATGTTCTGCACTTTTTTCAGCTCCAACCTCAAGACATCGGACCCAATTCCGTGTCAAATATTTGCAGCTTTCAAGCTTCTGTGAGGTGTACCTTCAAGAGGAGCCTAGTGTTGAACTCTTTAGAGAGTATTTTTACTTAAACCGCCAGATTGAATTCACCAATGGTCCTAGCTTGGAACTCGGCGGAATTTCAATTCAACGTAGAAGAGATGCCATCTTTCCTTATGCCTGCTTGCTGAGTCACCCCAAAGACTGGAACCAGACGTGGTTTTATTGCAAGGACACTTCTCCGGCTGATGAAAATCCACTGCCGGGTTACCGTGTTTAGCGCCTGAACCCAAAACATAATCTTCCTGAAAAGCTTACTGCTGCTGAACGGAAGAAGATTGCACCTACTATCATGAAGGTCAAAGCTCTACTAGGAAACGGGCTGACCGGTGTTGATTTAGTCAGGTGTTGGGTTTCTTGGCGGATCATCCCGTTGAGCCCCCGTACCGGCTTAATGTGTACCTACACTGGTGATGAGAAAGATTCACTACGCCAAAGCTCCACGCCATTAACTGAGGAAGCAATCAATGAAATGGTGAAGTATTTTCTGAATGAAGACCCGGAGGATTGCATCAAAGTGGGTCTGGCCCCTTTCAGCAAGCTTAACCCGCACCAGATGTAAGCCTTTGAACTTACTTTATCTTCACCTTATGATTTGAATATCTTATTAACTCGACCTTTGATAACTTTTGCAGGCTAAGTCGGAGTTCTGGAAAGTGGAGTATGATCACGAGGCTGCTAAGAAGGCCAGGGCTACCAAGAAAGCTGGTAGGAAAACCGCCAAGAAAACCACCAAGAAGAAGAAGAAACCAAGCGCCTCTGACATGCTCAAGCTGGATGATACCTCTGACTCGGAGGTAGCCCTTGACTCTCTTGGCTTGTTTTTCAACCATCTTATTGACACTGATTATTATCAGGCTGACACGGGAGCCAGCCAAGCAGCTGAAGAAGAGGTAACTATTATTTCCTCCGGCTCAGAATCTTTGCCAAGACAGAAACTTTGACAAGTAACCCGGAAAGTAAGGTTTTCACACCCCTTGGCTTATTTAGATCCTCACTTTCTTTTGAAACAACAGCAACACGAAAACCGTCGTCAGACTCGGACTAGTGGAGGTGATGAATTGTCCTCCGGCTTACCGAACACCCCTGCTCCTCGGAAATGTCGAAACGAGGTGCTTTCTTAAACCTTGAAATTCTTCTCATCTGCTGACGGGTCTTACTTGTCTGTCACTTAACTCTTTTTAATGATCATTGACTAGGAACTTGCTCGTTCTTCTTCGGACGGCTCATCACAAACTGAGATGCCGGCTTTCAAGACTGCCCCTGGGTAATAACAATTAGTTTTACTCTATAACCTCGTATACTCTTATATTAATACTAACTTGTCATAACCTCTGAAGCGGCCAAGCAAAGCCAAACAAGAAGCCTAAGGTGATCAAGCCAGCAGAAGCACCTGAAATTACTGAGCCGAAACAACAAGTCCCTGTTCCCGAGGCTTCTGATAAACAGCCGGAAGAACCTGTTACTGTCACCCCGCCTGAGATTCCAGATCTTAGTGTTGATGGCACTGCTATTAATCCTTCAACTTCTGTCCCCTCGGTTCGCCTAAACCGTTAGGACCTCAAGATGATGATGTGTTGATTACTGGCACCGGCTTTGTAGAGCCGGGAAATCCAATAGCTCTGGCCAAACATACTGCCAAGCAAGAAGTTATTAGGAGGCGGAAACAGAAGTTTGACATTTCTCATTACACGCAACTGAGCAGTAATGAGATCTTCTCCGGTTATCTCAGCCCGGTCCACTCCAGTCGCAACCTCGAAATTGACATGGTGAAGCAAATGCACCAAAAATATGAGGTATGACCTTCAACTTTAAGTAATTTATACACATATCCTGCCAGCTCCCAAGTCTACTGGCTATGACAAGATTGAATAGGTTGTAGACTTTTAGAAAAATCCATAACTTCTGTCCTAGAATCCCTCCTTGGCTGGTTTAAATGTAAACAGGATGTTTACACAAGGTGAGTTTTCCGTCCGTAGCCCCCAAGGGCCGGTTTAATCCACATGAATGAGTCGGTCCTATTTGTCTTTGTACAAGAAGAAAGATCTTGACTGCATAGCCCCCATGAGTCGGTTTGGACTGTTACATCACTTCCGGCTCATGATGAAGAAAAACAAATGTTATGCATTAGCCCCCAAGTGCGAAGTAGTCTTGCTTGCAAAGTACTTGGGACTTAATTCATGAAAGCCGTTGTCTTGAAATTTTTTCGTTGATAGACATTAGCCCCCAAGTGTCAAGTGTTGTTGCTGGCAAAATATTTGAGACTTGTACTCTTATAACCTTGATATAAATGTTGATATCTCTATACTTTATATAGGCTGGCACTACTGAACTAGAGTGCCAACTGAATGATGCGAAGACCCGGCTGGCGACTCAGGAAACTGCGACCCGGAAGGCGGAGTCAAAATTTCACTTAAGTGTGGCTGAGTCGGAAAAACTAAAAACTAGCTTTGAAGCAGAGAAAAAGACATGGGCAGATGAAAAGACGGCTTTGACCCAACGTGCTGAAAAGGCAGAGGCAGCGCTTCAAGAAGTGGCCAATGAGCTTACCGGTTGAAAAAGTCGTGTAAATCACATGGTTTCAGCTATTTTTGGTGAGTCACCTTGCCAAGCATCAGAAGTGAATCATTATTGTAATCATATAACCCACCATTTAATCATTCCGCGATATGTCCAGGTCCCAGGAGCAGCAATCTCAATCAAGACATGCTTGTGAAGCTTAAAGTTGTCTATACACTTGTTGAGAAGTTGTACACCTGGACTCAACGTGCACTAGCCGCCATTTCACCAACAGGTCAAGCACCAACTATGCTGATAGATGTCTTGAAAAAACTCTCTGTGCTGCCTGTTAGATTTGATGAAATAAAGCGATCATCTGCAAGAGCCGGCGCCGTGACAGCTTTGAGCCGGGCCAAGGCATGGGTACCAGAGCTTGACCCGTCTGAGGTAGCTACTGGTTACCCAAGTTTGAAAGAAGATGGTATCATTTTTGATCAGAAAGACTTCTCAGCCTGTGTAAAAGAAATTCGTCGAACAACCACGATGATTGCCAATGACTCAGACCTCTCCAAGTACCATCCAGCTTATGATCAGGAGAATAAGAAGATGCCAACTCTGGCTTACAAAGTGATGGACTTAATCCCACCAATCTGTAAGCACACCTTTGCTCCTGAAGTCGATCCGTCTGAGCTTATAGATGATGAGGCTGAATTTGAAGCTTTATTTGGCATCGATTGGTCATCACCAACTTTTCAGCCAGCGGAAAAAGACGAAGAGCCGGCAAAGGATGATGCAGAAGACTCCGAGCATCAGGGCCAAGAAGACTGAACCGCCGGGCGGCTCTAAACACTTGAGCTTTTGAAAAAACACTTTGATCTCATTTAGCCCGTGGAGGCTTGTAATAGAGTAGTAAAACTTTGAATATGTCGTGCCATCGTGCACGTTCCGCTTTGCATGAAACTGCCAATTGAATATCTGCCACTGATGTTTATAATATCAGCTTTTTGAATCTGTTCGTGTATACAAAAACAAATCACGAGTGTCCCACGGTTTACTGTAGGACGGTTCATAATGCCCAATATATAAAGCTATAGAGAAATAGTCATAAGTTGTAACCAAAGCTGGACTTAGGAATAACCATATATTTGAGCATATAGCATACCCGTAATATTTGATCACACTGTTGGTTTATCAAGCCAGTGAAATAAGGGTGATAACCCAAAATTTGAGCACGGGTAAGTATATATTGCTGGCTTATGAACAAAACTAGGCCGGGTTAATAAACACCGGATATAATGTTGCCTTATACTGGCGACTTATAGTAAAAAACCAGGCCGGGTTAATAAACACCGGATTTTACCTTAGAGCATCTCCAGCCGCCCCCCAAGTGCCACCCCCAAGGCCACTTTCTATGCGCCGACATCGTAAAAGGGGCAAAAACAGCCCAGCCATGCCCCCCCAAGCGCCCCCAAGACCTCATATTAGCGCCGGCTAACCCAGCGCGCTTGGGGGCTCCTGGGGGCGCCGGCGGAGGCAACGGCCAATCCTACTCCATGCATTCTTTTTCCTGGCCCACTCAATCACTTTGTGCCTAGCGATATTTCTGAGGACGCCAACAACTGGAAACAAGGGTTCATGAAGGCGCCGGTGGAAGCGTTTTGCCCCCAGGACGAGCTATTTTCGGTCCGGCGATTGTCCTGGGGGCTCCAACGGCTGGAGATGCCCTTATCATGTACTAACGACTTATAATCGAAAGCCAAGCCGAGTTAATAAACACCGGCGAATTGTGATAATAAAACCTTATAATCCTTAAAACCTCAAAAAGTTGTCGAATAAAAACCAACGAAAAATGAGGCTTTTCATGGGCTGCCAGGCCGAAATCCGAGGCTTTTCACGGGCTGCCAGGCCACTGAGTTAAACTGTTTTACAAACCTTATAAGATGGACCTCACATAACCAATCGTCGTTTTAACTTTGACAAGTTTAGGGTCTGCAGTAGATTGACTTGTCAAACGTTCGGCGGGTCATACCAGGAATACCTGGGCGGAGTGGCTTACTTAAAAAGGCAGGATAACCCGGGGTTTTAGGTGAATACACCTGGCTTCCAAGCCTGGCTTTTAAGCCTATCACAAGGGTTATAGGAACTCTGGTTCTTTAGAACAAAAGAGCCCCCAACCAATATTTCTGAGCTATGCTCCATGGGCACCTATGTTTGAGTTATGCTTTTGCAACAAACTCTCTTTGGTCCCTTTAATCTGGGTAGCAAGCCCCCAATTTTTTTTGTGGCCGATAAGCCGGATCAAAGGGTAATCACAACTTTGCTCTATAAAGCAGAAGCCCCCAAGTGACCAAAAACTCATTATTTAAGAGAAAACGACAGAGGCCCTGCTTTAACAGGGATGCCGACTTTATTATATTGATCATAATATATACATTATCATAATATGTACATCAGAAGAGTCGGTGGCTGAAGTGTAATAAGGTCGAAGGGGAGCAATATTCTAGGGCCGGTGGGTCTCCTCCTCCGACTTACGTGAGTCTTTGTGCTCTCGAACATCGATAAGGTAGTATGACCCGTTGTTCAGATTCTTGCTGACCACAAAGGGTCCTTCCCAAGGTAGGGATAACTTGTGCATATCCGTCTGATCCTGGATGAGTCGGAGCACTAAATCGCCTTCTTGAAAATTTCTGGTTTTAACCCGGCGGCTGTGGTAATGGCGCAGATCTTGCTGGTAAATCGCTGAACGAGCCACTGCGATGTCACGCTCCTCGTCTAACAGGTCAAGTGCTTCCTGACGTGCTTTTTCGTTGTCAGCTTCAACATAAGCCGCCACACGAGGTGAGTCGTGACGGATGTCACTAGGCAGAACTGCCTCTGCTCCGTAGACCATGAAAAAAGGTGTATAACCTGTAGACCTATTGGGGGTGGTATTAATGCTCCATAACACAGAAGGTAACTCCTCCACCCAACAAACCGGTGTTCGCTGCAAAGGAACCATAAGCCGGGGTTTGATGCCTCTCAAGATCTCTTTATTGGCTCTCTCCGCTTGGCCATTAGATTGGGGGTGAGCCACTGATGATATATCAAGCCGGATATGCTCATGTTGACAAAATTCTTTCATAGCACCCTTGGAAAGATTAGTGCCATTATCTGTTATAATGATGTGTGGAAACCAAACAGAAGATCATCTTCTTCATGAATTGAACCGCCGTGGCTGCATCACACTTGCTGACCGGCTCTGCCTCGACCCACTTAGTGAACTTATCAACCGCCACCAAGAGGTGGGTCTTCTTATCTTTGGACCTCTTGAAAGGCCCAACCATATCTAGCCCCCATGTTGCAAATGGCCAAGTGATTGGGATCATCCTCATCTCCTGAGTCGGAACATGAGCTCGACGTGAAAACTTCTAACAACCGTCACATCTTTTTACCAAGTCCTCAGCATCAGCATGAGCCGTCAGCCAATAAAACCCGTGACGAAAAGCTTTGGCCACCAGGGATCTAGAGCCGGCATGATGACCACAATCTCCTTCGTGGATCTCACGTAGAATCTCACAGCCTTCTTCAGGAGAAACGCAACGCTGAAACACTCCTGTAACACTGCAATGGTGCAACTCCCCATTGACAATTGTCATTGACTTAGACCGTCGGGTTATCTGCCTGGCCAAGATCTCATCCACAGGTAACTCACCCTGGGTCATGTAAGCCAAATAGGGCACTGTCCAATCAGGAATAGCATGAAAAGCCGCCACCAATTGTGCCTCTGGTTCAGGAATAGCAAGGTCCTCCTCCGTAGGCAACTTGACCGAAGGATTGAGTAGAACATCCAGGAATGTATTCGGTGGCACCAGCTTACGCTGAGAGCCTAGCCAGCTTAAATTACCAGCCGCCTCATTCTTCCTTCGATCGATATGTTAAACTTGGTAACCCTTGAAGTAACCTGCAATGGCATCGACCTCTCGACGATAAGCCGCCATAAGCGGATCCTTTGAATCCCAAGTACCAGAGACCTGTTGGGCTACCAAATCTGAATCGCCGAAGCATCTCACCCGGCTTAAATTCATTTCCTTAGCCATCCGAAGACCATGGAGCAGGGCTTCATACTCAGCTACATTGTTACTACAAGACAACTCCAGCCCCCGAGCCCTCCAGCTGTCTAGACCCGTCAAAGTGAATAGTCCAATACGTGCTATCCGGCTTTTCCTCTGGTGCTTGCAACTCTGTCCAATCATTGATGAAATCCACGAGTGCTTGAGACTTGATAGTCGTACGAGGCACATATTTTAGCCCATGTGGTCCAAGCTCAATGGCCCACTTAGCAACCCGGCCAGTTGCTTCCCTATTTTGGATGATATCCCCCAAAGGAGCAGAGCTAACCACAGTGATTGGATGACCCTGAAAATATTGCTTAAGCTTCCGGCTTGCCATGAAACTCCATACACAAGCTTCTGCCAATGTGGGTACCTCTACTTGGACTCAATGAGCACCTCACTGATATAATAAACCAGCCGTTGAACCAGATATTCCTTGCCTGCCTCCTTCCTTTCTACCACAATGGCCACACTGACAGCCCGGCTATTAGCAGCCATGTATAACAACAGAGGCTCCTTATCAAAAGGGGCAGCAAGCATGGGCGGCTCAGCCAACTGTTTCTTTAGATTGTCAAATGCTTGGTTAGCCGCATCACTCCAAACAAAATGATATGTCTTCTTCATCATTTGATAGAGGGGGATAGCCTTCTCACCCAGCCGGCTTATGAACCGGCTCAAAGCTGCAATACGACCCGCCAAACGCTGAACATCATTAACGCACGCCGGTTTAGCCAAAGAAGTAATAGCTTTGATTTTCTCCGGGTTAGCTTCAATGGCTCTGTTAGAAACCAAAAAACCCAAGAGCTTTCCTGCGGGCACGCCAAAGACACATTTAGCCGGATTAAGCATCATCTTGTAGACCCGGAGATTATCAAATGTCTCCTTCAAATCATCAATCAGTGTCTCCTTCTTTCTTGATTTCACCACAATGTCATCGACATAAGCATGAACATTGCGCCCAATCTGATTGTGAAGGCAATTTTGCACACACCGCTGATAAGTCGCCTGGGCACTCTTGAGCCCAAAAGGCATAGACACATAGCAGAAGGCTCCAAACGGAGTAATGAAAGCTGTCTTCTCCTGGTCCTTAACTGCCATCTTGATCTGATGATAACCAGAATAAGCATCCAAAAAACTCAGACGCTCACAACCCGCCGTAGCATCAATGATTTGATCAATACGAGGGAGAGCAAACGGATCAGCCGGGCAAGCCTTGTTCAAGTCCGTGTAATCGACACACATCCGCCAAGTGCTATTCTTTTTGAGTACTAGCACCGGGTTAGCCAACCATTCAGGATGGAAAACTTCAACGATAAACCCGACTGCCAAGAGCCGGGCCACTTCCTCTCCAATGGCCTTCCACCTCTCCTCATTGAATCGGCGGAGAAATTGCTTGACCGGCTTAATCTTTGGATCAATATTAAGAGTGTGCTCAGCGAGTTCTGTCGGTACACCTGGCATGTCTGAAGGTTTCCATGCAAAGATGTCCCGGTTCTCACGGATGAACTCGATCAGCGTGCTTTCCTATTTCGGATCCAGATTGGCACTGATGCTGAACCGTTTCGATGAAGCGCCAGGAACAAAATCAACCATCTTAGTGTCATTTCCCGACTTAAATTTGAGCGGAGGATCCTGCTCTGTGGTTGGCTTCTTTAGAGACGTCATGTCCGCCGGGTCAACATTATCTTTATAAAATTTTAGCTCCTCCGTTGCACAAGCAGATTCAACATAAGCAGCGTCTCCTTCCTCACACTCCAAGGCTATCCTCCGTCTCCTATGCACCGTGATAGTTCCCTTGTGACCCGGCATCTTGAGTTGCAGATACACATAACAAGGCCGCGCCATGAACTTGGCGTAAGCCGGCCGTCCAAACAGAGTGTGATATGGGCTGTGGATTTTGACTACTTTGAAGGTCAATGTCTCCGACCTAGAGTCATGATCATCCCCAAAGGCAACCTCCAGAGCTATCTTACCAACATGATAAGCCGACTTACCAGGCACCACACCATGGAAAACGGTGTTTGACGGCTTAAGGTTTTTATCTATCAACCCCATGCGGCGGAAGGTTTCATAATAAAGGATATCGATGCTGCTCCCTCGGTCCATGAGTACCTTGGTGAACTTATATCCTCCGACCTGAGGTGCGACTACCAGAGCCAAGTGAGCCGGATTGTCAACCCGGGGCGGGTGATCATCCTGGCTCCATACAATGGGATGCTCAGACCAGCGCAAGTAACAGGGAACCGCCGGCTCAGCGGCATTGACTGCCCTTTTATGAAGCTTCTGGTCGCTCTTACATAAGCTAGTGGTAAATACGTGATACTATACACTATTCAACTGCTTCGGGTTGCTCTGATAACCAGACTCTTGCTGTTGATTCCCCTGATTATCCTGCTAATTGTAACCACCCTGGTTGCCATGATTGCCTTGATTTCCTTGAAACCTGGAGTTAGAGCCGCCACCGCCATAACCCGGTCCATGAAAGTCGGATCTTGAGCCGCCACCCGGCCCATGACTGTCTTGGAAAAGATTCAAATTTTTGAACTCTTTCATATTGAAACAATCCTTCTAGAGGTGCCCAGATGGTCTTTCTCGCGTCCCGTGTCTTGGGCAGGGTTGATTTAACAGCTGCTCAAGATTGATGCCTGATCCTCCATTCTGTGGGGGCGACTTACCCTTACGATGCTGACCATTATTCTGCGCATTGGCGTTAGCCACAAAGTCAAAACTATTATCAGCCTTGCGCGTACCGTTGCCTCCCTGGTTCGCCGGGTTATGCTGATGCCCCTTGCCGTTGCTGCTCTTCTTTCCCTTCCCCGGCTTCTCGTCGTCAGACTCGGGGTCCTTGGTACCATCAAAGTCAGCATACTTAACCAGAGCCGCCATGAGTGTCCCCATGTCATTGCAGTGGCGTTTGAGCTGCCCTAATTTCTGCTTTAGGGGCGTGAACCGACAATTACTTTCCAACATTAAGACCGCTGAGTCGGCCTTGATGCGATCCGACGAATGCAGGATCATTGAGACCCGGCGCTCCCAATGAGTCGTTGATTCACCTTGTTCTTGGATACAGGAGGCTAAATCCACAATTGACATGGGATGCTTGCATGTATCCTTAAAATTCTAGATAAACTGGGCTTTTAACTCGGCCCATGACCCAATAGAGTTGGCGGGGAGCCCCTTCAACCAAGTACGGGCCATTCCTTCCAACATCAGGGGAAAAATTTGACACACGCCGCTTCGCTAACATCCAGCAATTCCATGGCCATCTCATAACTCTTGATCCATGCCTCAGGAGGTAAGTCGGCTGTGTAGGTAGGCACTTTGCGAGGACCCTTGAAATCCTTGGCCAGTCGCTCATTGCGCAGAGCCGGTACCAAACATGGCACGCCCAAATTCCTAGAGGTCATGCCCGGCTCTACCGAAGTCGTTGGACGAGCTGGAGAAAATTGACGGGCCGCATATTGAGCCGCCAGCTCGGCCTCCCGACGTGCTCTACCTTGATCCACTACGTTCTGAGCATCAGCACCCCCACCCGCCGGGTTATGTCCATGGGGCGGGTTATGGTTCCGTCCACTTCTTGACACAGCCGGCTCATCAATATGCCTGCTGTAACTCCGGCTCGGGCGAGGGGTGGAATGAATCATGTCACGACTGTAAGAATAAGCCTGCTGCTGAACCAAAGCAGTCTGAAGGAGCTCTCTAGCCCTCCGTGTTTCAACCGTCGTCAGAGATTTGCCTTCAACCGGGAGAGCCGCCAATCGCGATGCCACAGCGATCATGTTATCCAAAGGGTTAGAGTAATGACCCGGTGGCGTCGGCACGTGTTGCGGCGGGTTATTGCTCTGAGGAGGCGGGTCCGTCGTACGTGGCTGAACCGGCGTGCCCGTCCCGGGTGTCTCGACCCGGTTTACCACTGCCGGGTTACTGGTTCCTGCTCTTGGCGTGTCGAAGAGATTTCTTGCCTCGTAAACCGGGGGCAGATGACTCGGATGCCTCCTTCTCATGACATCATTTGAAGCGTTCTGATCTAGCATGAGCCGGTACAACTCCGACTGAATCTGCTGCGCCTGAGCATTGAAAGCGGCTCGCTCCTCAGCCATCCTCGCGTTTTCCGCGTTTAGTTCCTCATTGGCCTGCGCTATCTCATCATGCAATTTTGCAACCGCCGCATTGTGCTGATCCCGATCCGCCGGGTTAACCATCATTGTTAACAATGCTGTCAACTTATCCAGCAGGTCAATTAAAACCTGAGCCGGCGGGCGCACAGGGCCTCCTGCCCCGGCAGCCGTCGTTGCTGCTGACCCGGAAATCAGTGCTGCTGCAGTCAATGAGTGCAGCACCGGCTGTGTACCGACCATAAAGAGCGCAACCCGGTTCGGCGGCTCGTAGGGGTCCGGAATACTGTCACCATCGGAAGAGCCCCCAAGCCGGCCATCTTGCAGTTGGTACAATGGCTCGGTCTCACCGGTGGATGATTCTCCATCTGAGTAGACAACCGTCTCGCCATTAGATACCGATTCAGATTTCCCACTGTTAATGAATCCCACGAAGGCACGCATCATGGCGGGCTGAACTCGTGCAGGTCTTGCACGCTAAGCCATCTCAATGATGTCCGTGCAGATGTCCGGCTCAGGGCCCGGTTCGCCGATCTTGCCAATGAAGACGTGAATTCCACCGAAGGGGACCCGGTACCCGTACTTGATTGAGCCGGCCTCGGGACCCTAGTTTGCGTCGTCGATGTAGAGCTTGCCACGACGACTCTTAGTCATCCGGCCCACAACGTATCCCTTGAGCCCTTTGAAGTCGCCCTCTAAGAACCTGAAACCATCGTGCGATAGCCCCACGGTGGGCGCCAACTGTCGTGGAATTGTCACGGCAGATGTCCTAGTGTGAGGACTTAGTCGTGGAGCCATTGCAGCGAGATTAGCTTAAAGGGGTTAAGCAGGAAAAAGGACACAAGGAGTTTATACTGGTTCAGCCCCTTGCGGTGAAGGTAAAGGCCTAATCCAGTTTGAAGGTGGTATTGCTAGAGTTTCGATGACCAGGGAGCGAATACGCTTAGTCTGGTTCTCGATGTGTTGTTTCTTGTCCTAAGTCGCCGTCGGGTCGTCCCCTTATATACACGGGTTGACGCCCTGTAGTTTATAGAGTCCCGGCCGGCTCATACAATGTGTCCGGCTCGGTGACTTATCTTACTTGACTTACAACATAAGTCTACATATACAAGGCGGTATATAACCGTGGGCCTTAAGCCGCTTTTGGGCTTGGGCCCTCTACTCAGCCTATCTATGAACCGACATTCTGATTACGCTCTTGGGCTTCATTGAGATGAATCGTCATAAGGATGACCCGGCCCCTCCTGGCGGGTCATGCCTAATAGTCATATCCCCAACAATTTCCATATTAAGGAAGCATGATTTCATAATTAAAATACATCGGAGTACAACATGATATAGCTTCAGCACTCAGCTACCCCATTACACAACTGCACCAGCTGCAAGTTTCACATGCAACATCTAGAACCTTTCGAAATTAGCATCATAGACAGTACATAGAGAGATGCATCTCATCTGGAGAACTGCTAAAGCGAAAGGCGAATATTGAGCCTTCATTCATGTTGAAGGTCTTTGCAACTTTAGGCCAGTGCCTGTGGATGATTGACCGTCCATCCTTCAACCTCTTCAGGAACACTTCAATATTGAACCGTGGGTGTTGTATGAAAACTTTCCTCGCCTCCTGACCACAGAGGTGGTTTGAGAGGTAATCGTCAGTGAAGCCCGAAAACAAGGATGTGCATAAATATCTTCTCTATATTGGAATTGAGGCAAAGGAATACAAAATGGCAAGGTATAATAGTTAGTACCATCTTGTAAACCTCAGAGCTTCCCATTGTTTCCCTGCAACACATATAAGGTAGTTAGTCATCAGGTTAAGTAAGGGTTCGCATGCTATCAGTAAAATATGTTGATGATAAATAAGCACATTGCAGATTCATCAGATTAATTCAAGCCACATGGAAAACCCATTTATCCAAACCAAGCATGATTCAGAACTAGGAAATATAGCACTGGTATATGTTTCTCATGTATTAAGTGCAGCCAAATTTGATTTATTCTTCACATGGTATACAATAACAGAATGCAGCCACAACAATTGAACATCACATTGTAGAATTGAACCAAGTAGTTAACTAAACACCACAACAAATGAACCAAACGTTAACTGAGCACCACATTGCACAATATAACATACTCCTAATAGAAGACCAGACAGTTAACCAAACCAAGCATGCTTAACAACTTGGAAATATAGCAATTGTATTTGTTTCTCATGTATTTAGTACATCCAAATTCGATTTATTCCTCACATGGTATACAATAAGAGAATGCAGCCACAACTTTGAACATCGCATTGCAGAATTGAACCAAGCAGTTAACTAAACACCACAACAAATGAACCAAACGTTAACTGAGCACCACATTGCACAATATAACATACTCCTAATAGAAGATCAGACAGTTAACCAAACCAAGCATGCATAACAATTTGGAAATATAGCAATTATATTTGTTTCTCATGTATTTAGTATAGCCAAATTCGATTTATTCCTCACATGGTATACAATAACATAATGCAGCCACAACAATTGAACATCGCATTGCAGAATTGAACCAAGCAGTTAACTAAACACCACAACAAGTGAACCAACCCACAACAAATGAACCAAGCAGTTAACTAAACACCAATTGAACAATATAACATACTCCTAATAGAAGATCAGACAGTTAACCAAACCAAGCATGCTTAACAACTTGGAAATATTGCACCCTGAAGAATTTAACATCACATTTGCAGAATTGAACCAAGCAGTTAATTGAACACCACATTGCACGACATATAGAACATATACACTATAGCAGAAGATTGCATGGCGAAAGTAGATAGCACAATTCACTAGAATTTGTTAAGGAAAGGCAGTAGCTAGCAAACTGAACAAGGGTCCTTATAGTGAGCTAATAAGACAAGCTACTCCTCATTGTCGGAGATATCAATGACGATTGGCTCCTTGCACATGGAAGAGGGTGAGGCCTCCGCATCGTGGGTGCCTCGTTGTAGTGGTGAGTTGCCTGAGCCGCTCCGGGCACCAACCTTCTGGCTCTCGAGATGAGGTAAGCATGTGCACGCTGAGAAAACACCTCGTAGTCTTCGTTGAAGGCACCGACGGTGGCCTCGAGAAAACGCCACGAACTGTCGTTTAAAGCAGCCAACCGCGTCGCGGCGTCAGCATGCGAGGCATCAACGGTGGCCTCGATAGCGAGGTGCTCCTCCAAGATCTAGGGGTCGGCACGAATGGCAGCCATCGCGACCTCATCCGCGCGTGCGGCCGCGATTTGCTTCTCCGCTGCCAAATGCTCCTTGTGGTCCTGGCTATACTGCGTGCACCATGGCTTAGGCCGGCGCTTATTTGGTGGAGGGGTCGGTGATTTGGGTGGAAGGTGTCGCGCTCGCGCCGGCGGCTGGGGCATGTGGGATGTGGAAGGAGGAGGAGGATGGGGGTCGGGTGTGGATTACCTGCTTGGATGGGCGAGGCCGAGCAGCATGAAGGAGGGTCGCCGGCGAGGAGGCGGCGGCGCTGCAAGCAAGGAGTGAAGGTTTCAACTTGGAAAGGAAGGCGAAAAGAGGGGAAATGTGGCTTTTGGTAAGGGGGCAGGGGGCAGGGAGGTAGATATTTCCGCGGAAGCCAAAAATTTGGAATCTCTTCACCCAAAAAACTAGCGCGCAAAGTGTCATCAGACACGGTCCCTTATTCAAACACGGTCCAAAGATATTTTGTGCTGCATCTCACATGGTTGGTTATAATAAACTATGTGGGATCTACTTGATTTTTGGTCTTGATTTGAATTACATAATGGGGTCACAGCGGCCATGGACGGTGTTTGAATTGCTAGACCTTTTATCTGCAGTGATCATAAGAGAGTTGGAATTATTTAGGGTTCGTTTGGACATTTTTATGCATTAAGTGAGTTTTCAATGCATTTATGTGCATAATTCAAATTTGAACTACATGCACATGCTCCAGTGCATATATATTCGTTGAAAAATCAAATCTTTGTCCTTGGGTGCATGCTTAGGTCCCATGCAAGAAATGGGAATGAATTTCAAACACCATGGCACCATTGATTGCCAGCAACACATTGAGATGCCTGGTTTGTTAATTCCACTAAATCCAAAACTTGTCTGAAATTCATGAAACTTGGCATGCTATCATGGAAGGGCACCCAACATTTGTCCCATTTGGGGCAGGTTTGGGTATATGCTTCTCACAAACTGGAGCTTCTCACAACAAGCATGATGGTTTTCGGTAGGGAACGTCCCACCTTTGGGGACGAAACGATATCCATTGCCTCTTACTGCTTTCAAATTTTCTTCTCGTGTCAACATAGAACAACAGGAGTGTTGTGTGATTTTTTGTGATTTTTTGGGGTTCGTTTGGACATTTTTATGCATTAACTGAGTTTTTAATGCATATATGTGCATAATTCAAATTTTAACTACATGCGCATGCTCCAGTGCATATAAATTTGTTGAAAAATCAAATCTGTGTCCTTGGGTGCATGCTTAGGTCCCATGCAAGAAATGGGAATGAATTTCAAACACCAGGGCATCGTTGATTGCCGGCAAAACATTGAGATGCCTGGTTTTTAAATTCTAGTAAATCCAAAACTCATCTGAAATTCATGAAACTTGGCATGCTATCATGGAAGGGCACCCGACATGCTATGGTATTTTTCTAGTCCATTTTGAGAGAAGGCGCACTCGAATAATGACAGCCAACAAAGGCATTTTGAAAAAAATAGCTGCCACTTTAATATCTTAAATGTTTGTATAATTCAAATCATGTGTGTTCGGTTAACCATTCACGTGACGCCACGTGTCTTGGTTTTAATGGCTATAGGAGGTGTCGTGTGGACAGCTGCTTGACTGAACGGGAGGCGTGCGAGCATAGTCCGGTGCGCAGGTTCACCAGGAAGCATACAAGCTGTTCAACGCAGGATCTGTGCATCTCTTCAACGCAAACGGTTCAGATTACGGTATGCAAATTAAGGCCAGACTTCGGCGCTAAGCCAAGAGACACTGTGATTTGTCAAAATATGCAACTAAAAATCAATATCACTATCTATTTTTTGCAACTAAAATTCAGTAATTAAGCATAGATTTCATTCATACTAGAGATTAAGAAGTCGTACTCACTGGGAAGCGAGACAGCCTTTGTCACGCCCAAGATGCGACGCTATCCTAAAGGAACTCGAAGGTCCCACCAAGGATAGAAGCGCATCTTGAAGACGCTTTTGCAAGGTGGATATCATTACATCAAACCATTACATAATAGTTGGGGATACATACATAAGGCACAAACGCCCCAAGAATACATCAACATCATACATAAGATCAACATCCGACTACGGATGAAACACAAACAGAAGCTCAAACGACATCCACCCTGCTAGCCCAGGCTGCCGACCCGGAACCTAACCCAAGATCGACGGAGAAGAAGAACTCCAACACGAGTAAACATTGCTCTCGCGTCATGATCATCGGATAACCTGTACCTGCAACTGTGGTTGTAGTAATCTGTGAGCCACGAGGACTCAGCAATCCCATTACCATGGGTATCAAGACTAGCAAAGCTTAATGGGTAAGGAAGGGGTAAAGTGGTGAGGTTGCAGCAGCGACTAAGCACAGTATGGTGGCTAACTTACGAAACAAGAGCGAGAAGAGGAGCTAAGCAAACGGTCGCCAACTAGTAATGATCAAGAAGTGATCCTGAACTCCTACTTACGTCAAACATAACCCAAAAACCGTGTTCTCCTCTCGAACAACCCCGAAAAGAGACAATCACGGTTACGCACGCGATTGGTGTATTTTAGAAGAGTTTACTTCAAGTTTACTACAACCGGATATTAACAAATTCCCATCTGCCACATAACCGCGAGCACGGCTTTCGAAAGTTCAAACCCTGCAGGGGTGTCCCAACTTAGCCCATGATAAGCTCTCACGATCAACGAAGGATATTCCTTCTCCCGGGAAGACCCGAACAGTCTCGGAGTCCTGGTTACAAGACATTTCGACAATGGTAAAACAAGACCAGCAAGACCGCCCGATGTGCCGACAATCCCGATAGGAGCTGCACATATCTCGTTCTCAGGGCATCACCGGATGAGACAGACTACGAGTAAAACCAGACTTTGAGTTTCCCCAAGGTGGCCCCGCAGGTGGCTCGGTTCGGACCAACACTTAGAGAAGCACTGGCCCGGGGGGGCTAAATAAAGATGACCCTCGGGTTAATTACTCCCAAGGGAAAGGTAATAGGTTGTTAGGCAAATGGTAAAACCAATGTTGGGCCTTGCTGGAGGAGTTTTATTCAAGGCAAACTGTCAAGGGGTTCCCATAACACCCAACCGCGTTAGGGATGCAAAATCCGGGAACATAATACCAATATGACGGAAACTAGGGCGGCAAGAGTGGAACAAAACACCAGGCATAAGTCTGAGCCTTCCACCCTTTACCAAGTATATAGATGCATTAGTAATATAAGAGATATTGTGATATCCCAACATGGAGCAATCTTCATCTTCACCTGCAACTAGCAACGCTATAAGAGGGGCTAAGCAAAAGCGGTAACATAGCCAAACAACGGTTTGCTAGGAATGGTGACAAAGGTTAGAGGTTCATGGCAATTTGGGAGGCTTGAAAAGCAAGTGGTAGGTAACGCGGCATAGCGATAGCATCGAGGCAACTTGCATAGCAATGATAGTAACGAGATCCAAGGTGACGGTCATCTAGGCTGACATCCCACTAGGAAGAAGAACGAGTCCATAAAGAAGATGAAGCCACGAGCGAACCAAGCGTAGACGAACGAATCCTCACGATCGCAACGAAATGGGAACTATCGAGAAGAAGCACACAACATGGTAAACACACCACACATGAACAAGGCATGATGATAGAGGCAAAGGTGTCCTGTCTTTCGATGAGATGATGGATATCGCTTTGATGGAAGTCGACTTTGACGATCCGACTACGAACGTGCGAGGACGTCGCGCCTTAGCAATCGCTAAACTAACTCCGAGAGGTTATTGACCACGCCGGAGCACGATCAACCTGACCACGAGGGTCTGTTTCCTGCGAGCAAACGAAGAACAAGCAAGAAACTGAGACTGCAATCTGGATATTGCGAATATAAGATGAAAGCTTTATTGATCAAGGTGGGGTTCTGTGACGCCTTTGTCTAGTCGTTGAACACAAACGAAGTACGCGAAGTTGCAGCTATGGCAAACTTTTAATCTAAACAAAACCCAAAGCCTAAACGGTGCCCTAAGGGCTGTATATATGGAGGAAGAGGGGGGAATTTCGTGGCCCTTGGAGAAGGGGTCCGAAACCAACCCTATCTCTTGTTTCCCCACACATACGGACTCTAAAAACAGCCTATACTAATGTATTTCGAAATTACATGGGCCCGGCCCAATAATAAGGTGACGCAGCACCTGGAATAGCCTCTGGACGAAATTTATGAAGTGGCATCTTGTATATTTCGTCCAAGGCTTCAGTCACTCCTTATGGTGGCTTCAAAGTCCTGAAATCCTCACTGGTAACTCCGTTCTTGTTCCCCTTGCGCATGCCATCAACTCCATGCTTGTTCTTGCTCCAATGTTCATCCTTCTCCAAGCCAGGCCCTTCATTTGTAAGCCAAACAAAAGTATCCAATTTAGGCAGCATCATATTCTCATGAACATTAGAATCATTACCAAGAAACGAAAGTACCTGGTAATTTAATTGGCGTGCGCGAGCTCTAGTAGTTGGTCCATTATATGTAACAGTAGGGGTTGTGGGTGTAACAATGGTATTGATGTCCTCATCATCCTCCCCTTCTTGAAATGAAGTCGTCCTCGACGGAAGCTCATCTTCCTCACCCAAATAAGGCTTCAAATCTGCAATGTTAAAAGTGGGACTAACCCCAAAATCTGCAGGTAGCTCAAGTTATATGCATTATCATTTATTTTCTCTAACACCTTAAAAGGACCATCAACACGTGGCATTAGCTTTGATTTGCGCAAATTAGGAAATCCATCCTTACGCAAATGTAACCAAACAAGATCTCCAGGTGCAAACACAACATCATGCATTTAGCATTCATACGCTCAATGTTATCCTTAGTTAACTCATGCATTTTTAAAATCAATTCAGCACGTTCTTTAGCATCAAAATTAACCTTCTCCGAAGATGGAAGAGGCAACAAATCAATTGGTGCACGAGGTAGGAAACCATACACAATTTCAAAAGGGCACATCTTAGTAGTAGAATGCAATGAACGATTATAAGCAAATTCAATATGAGGCAAGCATTCTTCCCACATTTTCTTATTATTCTTCAAAACATCCCTAAGCATAGTAGACAATGTTCTATTGACTACTTCAGTTTGTCCATCAGTTTGGGGGTGACAAGTAGTACTAAAAAGTAGTTTAGTCCCCAACTTAGCCCATAAACATCTCCAAAAGTGGCTAAGAAATTTAGTATCACGACCTGAAACAATAGTATTTGGCACACCATGCAAGCGAATAATTTCACGAAAGAACAAATCAGCAACATTAACAGCATCATCACTTTTATGACATGGTATAAAGTGTGCCATTTTCGAGAATCTATCCACGACAACAAATATGCTATCCCTCCCCTTCTTTGTTCGAGGTAAACCTAAAACAAAGTCCATAGGTATATCCTCCCAAGGAACACTAGGTACAGGCAAAGGCATATATAAACCATGAGGATTGAGTCGTGACTTAGCTTTTTGACATGTAGTGCAGCGAGCAACAAAACGCTCAACATCCTGTCTCATCTTTGGCCAAAATAAATGTGTAGCAAGTACGTCCTCCGTCTTCTTCACACCAAAGTGTCCCATTAATCCTCCTCCATGCGCCTCCTACAACAACAAAAGACGAAGAGAGCTAGCTGGAATGCATAGCTTGTTAGCACGGAACATAAATCCATCATTAATGACAAACTTGTTCCAGGTTCTTCCTTCTTTACAATTCTGCAATACATCTTTAAAATCAGCATCATGCACATATTGATCTTTGATGGTCTCCAAACCAAAAATTTTGAAGTCAAGTTGTGAAAGCATAGTATAGCGACGAGACAATGCATCAGCAATAACATTTTCTTTACCCTTCTTGTGTTTAATGACATAAGGGAAAGTTTCAATGAATTCAACCCATTTAGAATGTCTACGATTCAGTTTAGCTTGACTTTTAATATGTTTCAAAGATTCATGATCAGAATGTATAACAAATTCTTTGGGCCATAAATAATGTTGCCATGTTTCTAAAGTCCGAACAAGAGCATATAGTTCTTTATCATAAGTAGAATAATTCAAACTAGGCCCACTCAATTTTTCAGAAAAGTATGCAACAGGTTTGCCATCTTGTATAACACACCTCCTAATCCAATTCCACTAGCATCACATTCAAGCTCAAAAGTCTTATTAAAATCAGGAAGTTGGAGTAAAGGAGCATGTGTCAACTTATCTTTCAATACCGTGAAGGCTTCTTCCTGTGCGGTACCCCAAACAAAAGGCACATCCTTCTTTGTAAGCTCGTTGAGAGGTGCAGCAATGGTGCTAAAAGCTCTCACAAAACGCCTATAGAAACCAGCGAGTCCAAGAAAACTCCGCACTTGTGTGACCATTTTGGGCTGCGGCCAACTCTCAATAGCTTCAATCTTGGCTTTATCAACTTCAATTCCCTGTGGAGTAACAACATAGCCAAGAAAAGATACTCGGTCGGTGCAAAAGGTGCACTTCCCAAGGTTACCAAACAAACGTGCATCACGTAGAGCAATAAAAACAGCATGTAAATGTTCCAAATGTTCTTGCAAAGATTTGCTATAAATCAGTATATCATCAAAATAGACTACCACAAATCGTCCAATGAAAGCACGTAAAACTTCGTTCATTAGTCTCATGAAAGTACTAGGTGCATTAGTTAACCCAAATGGCATGACTAACCACTCATATAAACCAAACTTAGTTTTAAATGCAGTTTTCCATTCATCTCCCAATTTCATACGAATTTGATGGTATCCACTACGCAAATCAACTTTGGAGAATATTGTAGAGCTACTCAATTCATCAAGCATATCATCTAGCCTAGGAATAGGATGACGATAACAAATAGTAATATTATTAATGCCTCTACAATCAACACACATACGCGACGTACCATCCTTTTTAGGCACTAGTATAATAGGAACAGCACAAGCACTAAGAGATTCGCGTATATAACCTTTGTTGAGCAGCTCCTGTACTTGACGCATAATCTTCTTCGTCTCCTCTGGATTGGTACGGTATGGTGTACGGTTTGGTAGCGATGCACCGGGAATTAAGTCAATTTGATGCTCAATCCCTCGAATAGGTGGTAATCCCGGTGGCACGTCTTGTGGGAAAACGCCAACGAACTCCTGCAAAATGTTAGTGATAGCAGGGGGCAAAGAGGAAGGCACGTCCTCGAATGAAAATAATGCCTCTTTGCACACAAAAGCATAGCAAACAGATTTGCTGAAATCTAGCTCATCAATATCAGATTTTGTGGCAAGTAAACATGCACTTTTCAATTTAATTTCAGAAACAACACTAGATGGTTTATTATTAGGTTTCATTTGTTGCTCAAATTCTTTTGCCACAATCTGGTTTTCACTCTTATTTTTCTCCTGTTTTGCTTTATTAGCTCTATTAATGTCATCTTTCAAAATGGAATCAGGAGTCATAGGAAGCAAAGTAATATTTTTATCCTTATGAACAAGAGTATACATATTGTTTCTACCATGGTGTACAGAATTTTTATCAAATTGCCATGGTCTACCAAGTAATAAGGAACATGCTTGCATGGGTACCACATCACAATCAACATAATCAGCATATGTAGAGATACTAAAATGCACACGAACAGTACGTGTTACCTTAACCTTGCCGCTGTTGTTGAACCATTGGATGTAGTAAGGATGTGGATGTGGTCTTGTGGTGAGAGATAGCTTCTCCACCATCTCCATGCTAGCCAAGTTGTTACAGCTCCCTCCATCTATGATGACGCGAACAGAACGTTCCTTCACAACTCCCTTTGTATGGAACAAATTATGCCTCTGCTTTTGCTCTGTTTGTGTGACCTGCACACTCAAAACACGTTGAGCAACTAAACATTCATACATGTCAGCGTCTTCAGGAGCCATGTATTGCGTCTCATTTTCAGAATCATCTCCACCATGTTCTTCACGTGTAATAAGAGCCAAAGTCTCCTCATCATAGTTTCTAGCGGACTCATACCCACCATCCTCAGTAGTAATCATTACACGCTGAGATTTGCATTCTCTCGCATAATGTCCTCTTCCCTTGCAACGACGACAAATAATATCACTTGTGTGCCCTGTCGATGCCATGGAAGAAGAAGAGCTCTGTGCAGGACCGGCAGGTGCGCTCTTGGCAGATAGTGGTGGCTGTGCCTTCTTTCTTGTATCACGGCTGGAGGTGGAACCTGATGGAGGTGCTGGTGCAGTGGAAGTAGAAGATGCACGCGGTGTCCATGATGAAGGTCGACCTGCAGAAAAGTTAGTTCGCGCCAATGGCTGTCGATCCTGCACTTCACGTTCAGCTTTCCAAGCAAGATGGAATAAACGAGTGATATTATTATAATCCTTATACTCTAGAATGGTCTGAATCTCTTTATTTAATCCACCCATAAAACGTGCAAGCATAGCTTCATTCTCCTCAACAATACCACATCTAATCATGCCAGTTTGTAATTCCTGATAATATTCTTCTACAGAAATTTTTCCTTGTCTTAAGCGCTGCAATTTTTGAAGTAATTCACGTTGATAATATAGTGGAACCCAACGAGTACGCATAGCAGTTTTCAAAGCAGCCCAAGTAGCTGGAACAGGATATAATCTACAATGTTCAGACCACCAAACACATGCAAAGCTAGTGAAAGCACAAACAGCAGCAGGAACACGTCTCTCCTCAGGATATTGTAAACATGTAAATCGTTGTTCAGTTTCTAACTCCCAAGTAAGATATATATCAGGAACATATCTACCCTCAAATGGTGGAATATTCAATTTCAGTTTAGGGAGATGGTCATGATCTCGTACCTGAGGTGGTGGTGCCGGCCTACCATTGCGAATATATACCTGAGGTCGACCTGCTGGTGGTGGTGCTGGTGGCTGCACGTAGTTCTAATTTTGATCAACCTCATCCTCATAATCGCCCGCATAATGGTCATCCTCCTCAGCCGCCGCAGTAGCAGGAGCCAAAGAAGCATCAACAGTAGGTGCAGCGGCACCCGAATTTTGACCAGTCTCAATTGGAACGCGATGTGCTCGTCCCACTTGATTTGGAAGGCGGCGTTGGAGATGTGGTTGTTGTTGTTGTAGAGGTGCGACATGTGCAGCCGGTGGTGGTTGGGGAAGACGCTTGAGTAATTCAGTAAACTTGTTATCCAGCTTTGTCTCGAACGACTTCTCCACGGCATCTATCTTCTCCATAGCCTCTTCAAATCTGTTTAGCACATCTCCCACCTGGTCACTCATCATTTGCTGAAATTTATCATGCAACTCCTTGTTCGTCATGTTCTCCCAATCAGTCTCATCGGCTTGTGATCCTGCCATAGTTAGCAGCAATAGAAACACAAAAGAATATGATCCTGCAGACTACTAGGAAGTGGTGGTGATGGTGGTGTGTCACAAAACCTTCAAGCGAATCGCAAATTCTTACCAGTTCTTACCCAGCAGCAGGTGGTGATCGGCAACCGTTGTAGTCAAAACTCTCAAAGCTTGGATAGAGCGATTACCAGGGAGAGTCAAACGCACGATGTAGATGTATGTGGAGCTGGGAAGGCTTATAATATGGTAGCAAAAATGGTCAGCAATAATCAATTCAGAGATGCAAAGTTGAATAAACGCTCAACGACGGTACTGTGCTGGTCCTAGGCTAGACCGTGCTAGAGACGCGAGCCTAGAACACTAACAAAATCACGGCACTACACGTAAACAAGGGAAAAGCACACTCTGGAAAAAAATTCGCTCTTTTTTTCGCTCTCTTTTTTTTGCGCTCCTCTTTTTTTTGCGAAAAAATCAATAAAATGGCGAGTGTCTCAAAACTCTTCCCAGGTCAAACTGACAGGATGGGCACAAAATATTTTTGACTATTTTTTTCAGAAATCAGGGCAGCGATGACGAAAAAGTGCGACAAAAAATCACTATGATGGCGAGTGTCTCAAAACACTCCCCGGGACCTAAAAATAGGATAGGGAAAGAATATTTTTGGTTGCCGAAATTTTGGCCTAAAAACTGCCCGGGGGTCTCCAGATTTTTTTTCCGAGACCTACTCAGGCAAGGAAACACGAAACGGAAAATAGATGGATCTCTAAAACAAACCGAATATGAAAAGAACTCGGATTGGTGGTGGTATATGGTAGCGGTGGTGGTATATGGTAGCGGTGGTGGTATATGGATATGGATTGGTGGTGGTATATGGATACGGATTCAGAGCGGTGGCGGATAAGCAATGGTGGTAGATGGCAAGGCGATGATGATGGTGCGGCGGCTGCGTGACAACTTATGACCAGAAATCGAAACTCTAAAAGACTAGACTCTAAGACCAGCAACTTGACACGATGATGCAACCGCAAATTCAACAAAGCAAAAACCCTAAAAAGATTATGCAAAGGCTCAGATTGGTTCGGATATACTGAACTAACCCTAATTTTTTTTGTGGCTTTTTCGTGGACTGTAGGTATGAAGAACAGACTCGATCTAAACTACGAAAAACTGTAAAATCTCACCGAGCAACCTGGAAATCTGATACCACTTGATAGAGGCAAAGGTGTCCCGTCTTTTGATGAGATGATGGATATCGCTTTGATGGAAGTCGACTTTGACAATCCGACTACGAACGTGCGAGGACGTCGCGCCTTAGAAATCGCTAAACCAACTCCGAGAGGTTATTGACCACGCCGGAGCACGATCAACCTGACCACGAGGGTCTGTTTCCTGCGAGCAAATGAAGAACAAGCAAGAAACTGAGATTGCAATCTGGATATTGCGAATATAAGATGAAAGCTTTATTGATCAAGGTGGGGTTCTGTGACACCTTTGTCTGGTCGTTGAACACAAACGAAGTACGCGAAGTTGCAGCTATGGCGAACTTTTAATCTAAACAAAACCCAAAGTCTAAACGGTGCCCTAAGGGCTGTATATATGGAGGAAGAGGGGGGAATTTCATGGACCTTGGAGAAGGGGTCCGAAACCAACCCTATCTCTTGTTTCCCCACACATACGGACTCTAAAAACAGCCTATACTAATGTATTTCGAAATTACATGGGCCTGGCCCAATAATAAGGTGACGCAGCACCTGGAATAGCCTCTGGACGAAATTTATGAAGTGGCATCTTGTATATTTCGTCCAAGGCTTCATTCACTCCTTATGGTGGCTTCAAAGTCCTGAAATCCTCACTGGTAACTCCGTTCCTGTTCCCCTTGCGCATGCCATCAACTCCATGCTTGTTCTTGCTCCAATGTTCATCCTTCTCCAAGCCAGGCCCTTCATTTGTAAGCAAAACAAAAGTATCCAATTTAGGCAGCATCATATTCTCATGAACATTAGAATCATTACCAAGAAGCGAAAGTACCTGGTAATTTAATTGGCGTGCGCGAGCTCTAGTAGTTGGTCCATTATATGTAACAGTAGGGGTTGTGGGTGTAACAATGGTATTGATGTCCTCATCACATGATGCTCAACCAAGTATGATGCATGACAAGGCTACATGAGGCTACGCATGGCAAGAGATGATGCATACAAGAACAACACATCAAAGCAAGTTTAAATGAGGCCGGAAACAACATATAACAATCCCGGTAAGTCCCCATATGCAAATTTCGAAATTGGTCCAGATCTGAATAAACCTTATGTTCAAGCTGTTAAACAACAAGTTAAGATGCACCAAAATGATCTACACAAAATTCTAGTCAAGTTTCATATAAAGTTCATTTAATTTGGAGCTACGGCCTAGAAGCTATGAGCAAAACAAGTTAAACATGACATTGATGCAAAATGCATTCAAACATCAAGCAAACACACTCAAAACATGGATGCAACAAGGTAACATGAAACTACATGCAAAACTAAGCAAGTTTCATATAGAGCACACTCAAAACAGAGCAACGGTTCAACACACACTCTATACAAGTTTAAGGGACAGCTGTCCAAAACAGCAGCTAGGCAACTTGCAAGTATCAAAACAACATGCTACATCACCTCAACATGAAAACAAATGACATGGACGTGATGTGCAGGTAAAACATTACAAAACATGAACACTGCGCTATCTCCAGAAATCACTAGAACATGCTCAAAAGGACATGGCAAAATTGCAAATAATAACAGTTTAACAGACTTGGCAGAAATCACTGGACATGGCAGAAATAACATCAGATTGCAAAGTTTAGAGCTATCAAACAACATGCCAGAGTAACAGATCATAGCAAACAAAGGCATGGCATGAATCTAATAATTGCATTGAACAAAAGTCTCTTACTGATCACGAGCCAAAAAGGCACAGAAGATATGATGGCACCCATGTAAACATAGCAAGTTTCACAAACAGATTCAGACTTGGCAGCAAAACTGAGCATGGCATAAACAGAATTATGACGGCATCTTTGCGAGCTCAAATCACTCATCACAAACCATTTCATGCCATGCGAAGTTAACTAGCAGTAAGAAGACATCTTCATGAAGCTAAGAATCGCAATATCATAATCATAGGGTGCATGGATCCCTAGCAGAACACATGGAAAAACTGAACTTAATGTTAACAGGCTGACAACAACATTATTTAGCAACTTGAGAGTAAGATTACAACAAGATACAGCAGGCTATAAATGCAACCAAAGGCATGGATTGATAGAGCATCACATTTATAAGAAACCATCCTTAGAGGACATCTCCAAAATATGCATGGATTAATTGGTAGCATCAAGCAAAGATAGCAACATGATATAACAGTTTCAGCATTGACAGAACATCAACAGCAAGTAGTCCACTTCACGAGCTTGCTGCACTCACCACAAGATACACAAAAATACATTAATTGCACCACTTTAAAGAAGGCATGAATATTCTCCTAAAACATGTAGACATCATGCTTAAAGGATGCACACACAAAAAGCAACGAAAAAGACAAATCACCAAGTTTTAACAAGTTTCAGCTGTTAACATCATATATCACTCTTACAACGATGATTAGGGCATCAAGCTGAACTCAAACAAGAATGGCAAAATGGAACAAAATGAATACCATCTCATGATGAACATTTTGACATATTATATGCATGAAATGGAGCAGTACACATGGAGTTATGGCATGATGAACAGGGCATGAAAATGTTGCAGATCCGGGGACTTGGTGAGAAAACGAAGTCAACCTAGGGTTTGCACGGAAATTGATGCGGCGACGGATCTCGCCGGATCTGAGGCGACGGCGGCCAGTGAACGGCGGGGACGCGGCGGCGAGGCGCGTCGGGCAGCGACTGGAGCGGGGCACCGCCGGCCAGGGACTTCCGGCGAGGCGGGGCGGAGCTCGCGGCGAGCTCGCCGGAGGGCGGATGCGGCGGGGTCGGGTTCCGGCGAGGCTCCGGTGGCCGGAGCTGCGACGTGCGGCGGCGAGGGACGAGGCGGGGCTGCGCAGATCGGGGCTGGCGACGGCGAGGCACGCCGGCAGGAGGCGCGGCGGCGGCGCTCGGGCTCGCGCGCAGGATCGGGCGCGGAGGCGCGGCGACCGGACCGGGAGGGCCGCGGCTGGGCCCTGCGGGCCCGCGCGGTGGTGGGCGTTGACCGGCGGCGGCGTCGAGGACGTGGCGCCCGCGGAGTGGAGGAGGGAGGCGGCGGAGGCGACGTGGCGCTCCACGATTGGCCGGGGCGACGTGGCTGGCAGCGGTGGACAAGTTGGCGGCGGGCGGACATGTCCGGCGGGCGAGAGGGAGGTTTGATCTAGGGTTTGCCCGAAATTTCGGGGGAGGGGCTAATTTATAGGTAGAGGGGGCTAGGAGAGTCCAAATGAGGTGCGATTTTCGCCCACACGATCACGATCCAACGACCAAGAGCATGGAGGGGGTTTGGGTGGGCTCACGGGCTGTGGTGAAGAGGGGTTGGGCTGCAAAGAGAGAGGGGTTTCGGGCTACGCGGTTAACCGTTAGGGCGTCAAACGAACTCCAAATGGAACGAAAATTGACAGGCGGTCTACCTACTCTAAAACAACACCGCACGCCAAGTTTCATCCCATTCCGAGAACATTTAAATGCCACTCACAAAACGAGGTCCGAGAGGGGCAACGGGCGCGTGTGAGAGTGAGAAAGGGCTCGGAACGAACAACAGAAGGAGCGGGAAGACCGGGACGGATGCAAGTTTTGAAAAACATGATGATGCAATGCATATGATGACATGGCAAAATGCAACACGCAAGCAAATGACATGGCAAAGACGACGAATAAACGGAAGACACCTAGCGCATCGGATCCGGGGCGTTACAGCCTTGGACCGCCGCCCGCCTCGCTCCCACTGGTCTATATTAATGGCGCCGCCGAGAGGCCGCACTCCCACATCCTCGCCACACACACAATTCCTCTCTCTCCACCCGCATCCTCGATGCCGCTCTAAGTCCTCAAAGCCGTCAGTGTACGAGGATGCCGCCGAAGCGCCCCATCGGAGGGAGTGGCGACACCGGGGATGCTGAAGCACCGGAGCACGGCGTGAATATGGAGACAGAGGTTTCCGTCCCCGCCGACGAGGTGGAGAACGAGGCTGCCAACAAGCGGAGGCAGGTCGAGAAAGAACCGCAAGCGACTCCAGCACACCTAGACTTCATCAAAAACCTCCCCTATGATATGTTGATAGTCATCATATCCCTCCTCCCAGTCCAAACTCGGGCGAGGACGCCGTTTCCCGGCGTTGGCGCACCCTATGGCTCTGCACCCCTGTCGACCTCCTCCACGCCCACAAGCTCTGCCATGGCTATCGCCGAAGCTTGGATGCATTCTCCCAGATCCTCGGCATTCACCATGGCCCAATCAAAGGCCTTATCACGGGCAAGTTCCGTTCCAATGGCAAGGAGCGAGCCAAGCTTGACGAGTGGTTCCGATCCCGCGCCATAGATCAGCTCGAGAAGCTAAGTTATAATGATGGGCATATGAGCTTGGTGCCAACGTCGGCGCTCCGCTTCGCGCCCACGCTGCGCCTCGCCAAGTTCATGAAATGCCATCCCCCCTTAATGACGCGCCCGCTCTTTTTCTACCATCACTGAAGCACCTCGAGCTCGTCGCCATCCGCATCCCAAAGGATGACATGGAGCGCCTGCTCCGTGGCTGTACTGCACTTGAGTTCCTTCGTCTTCAGGCAATGAATTGGTCGAGTACCTTGCACATCACCTCCAGGACTCTCCGCACTATTTATGTGTGTTGCTGGTGCTGCAACGAGAGATCACAAAAGGTGGACCACAATATGGTCATCCAGAACACACCTTCACTTGAGAGATTACTTGTAGTTGATCAACAAGGTCCAACAAGAATCAATGTCATTTCTACGCCGAAATTGAAAGTGGTGGGCTACTCGTCTGTCAAATACTACAACTTTCAGGTACAAGAGTCGCCTTATATACCTCTCCTTCTTGATATCAACGTTATTTCTAGTTTTGAAGATGTATGTTCGTCTGTCATCCAGCGAAGCTTCACCCAGACTCTGGGAACAGTGAAGGTCTTGGCACTAGAATCTGTTATCCCCAACCTGGACCAAGTTTTCAGTTGCCTGAGATGCTTTCCATGCCTAAAGAAGCTGTATATCGAGGTGATGTTCCTTTCCTGTTAAATGTTAACCATAAGGGAGTTAATTTTTTTGCACCTTTTCCCAAGTTTACAATGACTATGTACTACGATTTCTGAAGGAATTTTGGAGGATTTTAGAACATACACCCCCACCCCATATTGGTTGCTTCATTCATATGGTTACAATCGTCCTCTTGTGAAGAAGGCTACATGTTTCTAGATTGTAATCAAATTAATGCCCATGTTAATCATACCAGATCAAAGATGACACGTTGGTGCATTTTACAAATCCTGCAAACCAAATGGGTGTGTAGCAGTGTTCAAAACTACATGTAGGCACTAACACGTTCTCTTCTTTTGCAGTGCATATTAGGCCTGGTGGAAGATGTTGATAACGACAATCACATCGAATGCCTGGATCTGCATCTCTCAAATATTACTTTGAACTCCTACCGAGGGACCCCATCGGAGATTACACTCGCTATGTTCTTTCTTGCCAGAGCAAAGGTGCTGAGGAAACTGAGGTTGAACACGCATTTAATTAGGAAAGATCAATAGTATGATTATCAGAGGCGGCTGGTACTGCGGAATGGAAGTGCCTCCAAAAATGCCAAACTTCATATTGGAAGAGCATATGGCGAAGCAATTGGAAGTTATTGTGTCAAACCCATACATGACTTGTCAGTGGCTGATCCCTTTTCAGAAATGACGCAACTTGCAATGTTTGAATTTTGGCGTTGTAATCTTTGAACTTGAACCTTGCAATATTTATGGTATTTGTTATATTGAACCATTTTTGTTCTCTTGTCTCAACGCAAATAGTTCATCCGGGTGAACCGCATGTCCTACATCGCACACACCTTGATCTGGCTGACCGTTTCTTTTGTGTTACCTAATCACAAACAGTTCATCCGAGTGACCTGTATGCTGTAGATCGCACACACCTTGATCTGGCTGACCGTTTCTTTTGTGTTGCCTAATCACAAAGAGTTCATTCGACTGAACCCTATGCTGTACATCACACACACCTTCATCTGGCTGCCCGTTTCTTTTGTTTCTCCTCATCGAAAACGGTTAATTGAACTGAACCGGATGCCCTGAATCACACACGCAACTAAAATCTGAACCTTGTTTGATGCATCCGTCATCGCAAACGTTTTGCACTTTTTTGACGGTTTTTACACCACCGTTTGCGATTATTGCATCGCACCCAGTTTCGTCGAAGGGTCTCTGTCGTAGTGTCGCGTTAGCAGCATCCTGCAGTAGTGCATGTTTGATGACGAATGGGAGATAGCTTCCTCTTACGGCCCTCAATTTTGTTCTACGTCTAACGTGCACTACTACAACGGTAATGTGAAAATTTGGAAAATTCTTGGGGTCATTTGACCTTTTAAAGATATTTAAGTGATTTTCTAGCCATTTAATGATCGTAATTCAAATTTCAACTACATCTACATGCAACGGCTAACCAAAACAGTTTGAAAAATCAAATTTGTGTACTTGTGTGCAAGTTAATCCCATGTGCAGTAAAGTAGAAGGAATTTTCAAACATATTTGTCTCACGACATGGACACATGCATATGTATGCATCGAGTGACATGGCATTTTAATTCCAAAAAATTAAAAAAATATCAGAAACACATGAAACCGTGCTTGATGGAATGTCACGCCACAAAGATTATGTGGTAAAAAAATTGGCATGTTTGACGAACGTTTGGACACACACCCCTCACAAACCGGAGCAACTCATTAGAAGGCTCGTGGTTCCGAGAGGGAACAATGCATGTTTGATGACGAACAGGAGATAGCTTACTCTTATGGCCTTCAACTTCTTTCTACGTCTAATGTGCACTACTACAACTGTAATGTGAAATTTTGGAAAATTCTAGGGGTCATTTGACTTTAAAGACATTTAAGTGATTTTCTAGCCATTTAATGACCGTAATTCAAATTTGAACTACATCTACATGCAACGCCTAACCAAAACGGTTTGAAAAATCATATTTGTATACTTGTGTGCGAGTTAATTCCATGTGCAGCAAATTAGAAGGAATTTTCAAACATATTTGTCTCACGACATGGACACATGCATACGTATGCATGGAGTGACATGGCATTTAAATTCCAAAAAATTAAAAAATGTCAGAAACACATGAAACCTTGGTTGATGTAATGTCAAGCCAGCAAGATGATGTAGTAAAAAAATTGGCCTGTTTGACGAAAGCTTGGACACACACCCCTCACAAACCGGAGCAACTCACTAGAAGGATCGTGGTTCCGAGAGGGAACAATGCATGTTTGATGACGAATGGAGATAGCTTCCTCTTACGGCCTTCAATTGTTTTCTGCGTCTAACGTGCACTACTACAACTGTAATGTGAAATTTTGAAAAATTCTAGGGGTCATTTGACCTTTTAAAGACATTTAAGTGGTTTTCTAGCCATTTAATGACCGTAATTCAAATTTGAACTACATCTACATGCAACGGCTAACCAAAATGGTTTGAAAAATCATATTTGTGTACTTGTGTGCGAGTTAATTCCATGTGTAGTACATTGGAAGGAATTATCAAACATATTTGTCTCATGACATGGACACATGCATATGTATGCATGGAGTGACATGGCATTTTAATATCAAAAAATTAAGAAAAAATCAGAAACACATGAAACCTTGCTTGATGTAATGTCATGCCACCAAGATGATGTGGTAAAAAAATTGGCATGTTTGACGAAAGTTTGGACACACACCCATCACAAACTGGAGCAACTCACAGGAAGGCTCGTGGTTCCGAGAGGGAACAATGCATGTTTGATGACGAACGGGAGATAGCTTCCTCTTACGGCCTTCAATTTTTTTGTACGTCTAACGTGCACTACTACAACTGTAAAGTGAAATTTTGTAAAATTATAGGGGTCATTTGACTTTTAAAGATATTTAAGTGATTTTCTAGCCATTTAATGACCGTAATTGAAATTTGAACTACATCTACATGCAACGCCTAACCAAAACGTTTGAAAAATCATATTTGTGTACTTGTGTGCGAGTTAATTCCATGTGCAGTAAATTAGAAGGAATTTTCAAACATATTTGTCTCATGACATGGACACATGCATACGTATGCAAGGAGTGACATGGCATTGTAATTCCAAAAAATTAAAAAAAACCAGAAACACATGAAACCTTGGATGATGTAATGTCATGCCACCAAGATGATGAGGTAAAAAAAATTGGCCTGGTTGACGAAAGTTTGGACACACACTCCTCACAATCCGGAGTAACTCACTAGAAGGTTCGTGGTTCCGAGAGGGAACAATGCATGTTTGATGACGAACGGGAGATAGCTTCCTCTTACGGCCTTCAATTTTTTTCTATGTTTAACGTGCATTAATACAACTGTCATGTGAAAATTTGGAAAATATCAGGGGTCATTGACCTTTTAAAGAAATTTATTGATTTTCTAGCCATTTAATGACCGTATTTCAAATTTGAACTACATCGACATGCAACGCCTAACCAAAACGGTTTGAAAAATCATATTTTTGGTGTACTTGTGTGCGAGTTAATTCCATGTGCAGTAAATTAGAAGGAATTTTCAAACATATTTGTGTCACGACATGGACACATGCATACGTATGCATGGAGTGACATGGCATTTTAATTCCAAAAAATAAAAAAATCAGAAACACATGAAACCTTGGTTGATGTAATGTCATGCCACCAAGATGATGTGGTAAAAAAATTGGCCTGTTTGATGAAAGTTTGGCCACACACCCCTCACAAACCGGAGCAACTCACTAGAAGGTTCGTGGTTCCGAGAGGGAACAATGCATGTTTGATGACGAACGGGAGATAGCTTCCTCTTACGGACTTCAACTTTTTTTCCTACATTTAACGTGCACTAATACAACTGTCATGTGAAATTTTGGAAAATTGCAGGGTTGATTTGACCTTTTAAAGACATTTAAGTGATTTTCTAGCCATTTAATGATCATAATTCAAATTTGAACTACATCTACATGCAACGACTAACCATAACGGTTTGAAAAATCATATTTTGTGTACTTGTGTGCGAGTTAAAAAAATCATCAAATGATGTAAATATCTGGTGTTCAAAAAAGAAAATGTGAAGATCTGGCAAGAAACCGGCCCCCACATGATTGACACTCTATCTCGCGGCTCGAGGTTTGGTAGGTGAGTGGCGGGGATCATTAATCAGACACGGTTCTGTATTGGAAACTGCCAGCTATTATTTTCACACACGGATTATGCTGCGGGAATCGTGTGATAGAGGCAAAGGTATCCCGTCTTTCGATGAGATGATGCGTATCACTTTGGTGGAATTCGACTTTGACGATCCGACTACGAACGTGCGAGGACGACGCGCCTTAGCAATCGGTAAACCAACTCTGAGAGGATATTGACCACGCCGGAGCACGATCAATCTGACCACGAAGGTCTATTTCCTACAAACAAACGAAGAACAACCAAGAAACTAAGATTGCAATATGGATATTGCGAATATAAGATGAAAGCTTTATTAATCAAGGTGGGATTCTGTGACGTCTTGGTCTGGTCGTTGAACACAAACGAAGTACGCGAAGTTGCAGCTATGGCAAACTTTTAATCTAAACAAAACCCAAAGTCTAAACGACGCCCTAAGGGCTGTATATATGGAGGAAGAGTGGGGAATTTCGTGTCCCTTGGATGAGGGGTCCGAAACTAACCCTAACTCTTGTTTCCCCACACATACGGACTCTAAAAACAGCCTATACTTAAGTATATCGAAATAACATGGGCATGGCCCAATAATAAGGTGACGCAACACCTAGAATAGCGTTTGGACGAAATTTATGAAGTGGCATCTTGTATATTTTGTCCAAGGCTTCATGCACTCCTTATGGTGGCTTCAAAGTCCTGAAATCATCACTTGTAACTCCATTCGTGTTCCCCTTGCGCATGCCATCATCTCCCTGCTTGGTCTTGCTCCAGTGTTCAGCCCTCTTATCCATGCCAGGCCCTTCATTTGTAAGCAAAACAAATGTATCCAATCTAGGCAGCATCATATTCTGATGAACATTACATCATTACCAAGGAACAAAAGTACCTAATAATTTAATTGGTGTGCGCGAGCTCTAGTAATGGTCCAGTATGTATAGCAGCAAGGGCTGTGGGTGTAACCATGGTATTTATGTCCTCATCATCCTCCCCTTCTTGAAATAAAGTCGTCCTCGACGGAAGCTTATCTTCCTGACCCAAATAAGGCTTCAAATCTGCAATGTTAAAAGTGGGACTAACCCAAAATCTGTAGGTAGCTCAAATTTATATGCATTATCATTTATTTTCTCTAACACCTTAAAAGGACCATCAGCACGTGGCATTAGCTTTGATTTGCGCAAATTAGGAAATCTATCCTTACACAAATGTAACCAAACAACATCTCCAGGTGCAAACACAATATGTTTTCTACCCTTATCTCCAGCAAGTTTATATTTAGCATTCATATGCTCAATGTTTTCCTTAGTTAACTCATGCATTTTTAAGATCAATTATGCATGTTGTTTAGAATCAAAATTAACCTTCTCCGAAGATGGAAGAGGCAACAAATCAATGGGTGCACGAGGTAGAAAACCATACACAATTTCAAAAGGGCACATCTTAGTAGTAGAATGCAATGGACGATTATAAGCAAATTCAATATGAGGCAACCATTCTTCCCACATTTTCTTATTATTCTTCAAAACAGCCCTAAGCATAGTAGACAATGTTCTATTGACTAATTCAATTTGACCATCAGTTTGGGGGTGACAAGTAGTACTAAAAAGCAGTTTAGTCCCCAACTTAGCCCATAAACATCTCCAAAAGTGGCTAAGAAATTTAGTATCACGATCTAAAAGAATAGTATTTGGCACACCATGCAAGCGAATAATTTCACGAAAGAACAAATCAGCAATATTAACAACATGATTGCTTTTATGACATGTTATAAAGTGTGCCATTTTCGAGAATCTATCCACGACAACAAATATGCTATCCATCCCCTTCTTTGTTCGAGGTAAACCTAAAACAAAGTCCATTGATATATCCTCCCAAGGAACACTAGGTACAGGCAAAGGCATATATAAACCATGAGGATTGAGTCGTGACTTAGCTTTTTGACATGTAGTGCAGCGAGCAACAAAACACTTAACATCCCGTCTCATCTTTGGCCAAAAGAAATGTGTAGCAAGTACGTCCTCCGTCTTCTTCATGCCAAAGTGTCCCATTAATCCTCATCCATGCGCCTCCTGCAACAACAAAAGACGAACGGAGCTAGCTGGAATGCATAACTTGTTAGCATGGAACGCAAATCCATCATTAACGATGAACTTGTTCCATGTTCTACCTTATTTACAATTCTGCAATACATCTTTAAATTCAGCATCATGCACATATTGATCTATGATGGTCTCCAAACCAAATATTTTAAAGTCAAGTTGGGAAAGCATAGTATAACGACGAGACAATGCATTGGCAATAACATTTTCTTTACTCTTCTTGTGTTTAATGACATAAGGGAAAGTCTCAATGAATTCAACCCATTTAGCATGTCTACGGTTCAGTTTTGCTTGACTTTTAATATGTTTCAACGATTCATGATCAGAATGTATAACAAATTCTTTGGGCCATAAATAATGTTGCCATGTTTCTAAGGTCCGAACAAGAGAATATAATTCTTTATCATTAGTAGAATAGTTCAGACTAGGCCCACTCAATTTTTCAGAAAAGTATGCAACAGGTTTGCCATCTTGTAATAACGCACCTCCTAATTCAATTCCACTAGCATCACATTCAAGCTCAAAAGTCTTATTAAAATCAGGAAGTTGGAGTAAAGGAGCATGTGTCAACTTATCTTTCAATACCGTGAAGGCTTCTTCCTGTGCGGTACCCCAAACAAAAGGCACATCCTTCTTTGTAAGCTCATTGAGAGGTGCAGCAATGGTGCTAAAATCTCTCACAAAACGCCTATAGAAACCAGCGAGTCCAAGAAAACTCCTCACTTGTGTGACCATTTTGGCCTGCGGCCAACTCTCAATAGCTTCAATCTTGGCTTTATCAACTTCAATTCCTTGTGGAGTAACAACATAGCCAAGAAAAGATACTCGGTCAGTGCAAAAGGTGCACTTCCCAAGGTTACCAAACAAACGTGCATCACATAGAGCAATAAAAACAGCACATAAATGTTCCAAATGTTATTCCAAAGATTTGCTATAAACAGTATATCATCAAAATAGACTACCACAAATTGTCCAATGAAAGCACGTAAAACTTCGTTCATTAGTCTCATAAAAGTACTAGGTGCATCAGTTAACCCAAAAGGCATGACTAACCAATCATATAAACCAAACTTAGTTTTAAATGTTGTTTTCCATTCATCTCCCAATTTCGTATGAATTTGATGGTATCCACTACGCAAATCAACTTAGGAGAATATTGTAGAGCCACTCAATTCATCAAGCATATCATCTAGACTTGGAATAGGATGACGATAATGAATAGTAATATTATTAATGCCTCTACAATCAACACACATACACGACGTACCATCCTTTTTAGGCACTAGTATAATAGTAACATCACAAGGACTAAGAGATTCACATATATAACCTTTGCCGAGCAGCTCCTGTACTTGACGCATAATCTCCTTCGTCTCCTCTAGATTAGTACGGTATGGTGCACGGTTGGGTAGCGATGCACCGAGAATTAAGTCAATTTGATGCTCAATCCCTCGAATAGGTGTAATCCCGGTGGCACGTCTTGTGGGAAGACGTCAGCGAACTCCTGCAAAATGTTAGTGACAGCAGGGGGCAAAGAGGAAGGCACGTTCTCGAATGAAAATAATGCCTCTTTGCACACAAAAGCATAGCAAACAGATTTTCTAAAATCTAGCTCATCAATATCAGATTTGGTGGCAAGTAAACATGCAGTTTTCAATTTAATTTCAGAAACAACACTAGATGGTTTATTATTAGGCTTCATTTGTTGCTCAAATTCTTTTGCCACAATCTGATTTTCACTCTAATTTTTCTCCTGTTGTGCTTTATTAGCTCTATTAATATCATCTTTCAAAATGCTATCAGGAGTCATGGGAAGCAAAGTAATATTTTTAGTCTTATGAACAAGAGTATACTGATTGTTTCTACCATGGTGTACAATTTTTTTATCAAATTGCCATGGTCTACCAAGTAATAAGGAACAAGCTTGCATAGGTACCACATCACAATCAACATAATCAGCATATGTAGAGATACTAAAATGCACACGAACAGTACGTGTTACCTTAACCTTGCCACTGTTATCGAACCATTGGATGTAGTAAGGATCTGGATGTGGTCTTATGGTGAGAGCTAGCTTCTCCACCATCTCCATGCTAGCTAAGTTGTTGCAGCTCCCTCCATCTATGATGACGCGAACAGAACGTTCCTTCACAACTCCCTTTGTATGGACCAAATTATGCCTCTGATTTTGCTCAGCTTGTCTGACCTGCACACTCAAAACACGTTGAGCAACTAAACATTCATACCTGTTAGCGTCTTCAGGAGCCATGTATTGTGTCTCATGATCAGAATCATCTCCACCGTGTTCTTCATGTCTAATAAGAGCCAAAGTCTCCTCGTCATAGTCACTAGCGGACTCATACCCACCATCATCAGTAGCAATCATCACACGCTGAGATCTGCATTCTCTCGCATAATGACCTCTTCCCTTACAACAACGACAAATAATATCACTTGTGTGCCATGGAAGAAGAAGAGCTCTGTGTAGGCTCGGCAGGTGTGCCCTTGGCAGATAGTGGTGGTTGTGCCTGCTTTCTTGTATTATAGCTGGAGGTGGCACCTGATGGAGCTACTGGTGCAGTGGAAGTAGAGGATGCACGTGGTGTCCATGATGAAGGTCGAACTGCAGAAAAGTTAGTTCGCGCCAATGCATGTCGATCCTGCACTTCACGTTCAGCTTTACAAGCAAGATGGAATAAATGAGTGATAGTATTATACTCCTTATACTCTAGAATGGTCCGAATCTCTATATTTAATCCACCCATAAAATGTGCAAGCATAGCTTCAGTCTCCTCAACAATGCCACATCTAATCATGCCAGTTTGTAATTCCTGATAATATTCTTCTACATAATTTTTTCCTTGTCTTAAACGCTGCAATTTTTGAAGTAATTCACGTTGATAATATGGTGGAACCCAACGAGTACGCATAGCAGTTTTCAAAGCAGCCCAAGTAGCTGGAATAGGATATAATCTACAATGTTCAGACCACCAAACACATGCAAAGCTAGTGAAAGCACAAACAGCAGCAGGAACACGTCTCTCCTCAAGATATTGTAAACATGTAAATCGTTGTTGAGTTTCTAACTCCGAAGAAAGATATATATCAGGTACATATCTACCCTCAAATGGTGGAATATTCAATTTTAGTTTAGGAAGATGGTCATGATCTCGTACCTCAGGTGGTGTAGCCCAACTGTTGCGATGATACGCATGAGGACGACCTGGTGGTGCTGGTGCTGGTGGTTGCACATAGTTCTGATTTTGATCAACCTCATCCTCGTAATGGTCCTCCACCTCTGCAGTTGCAGCAGGAGCTACAGAAGGATCAACAGTAGGTACAATGGCACCGGAAGTTTGACCAGGCTCAAGGGGAACGCGTTGTGCTCATCCCACTTGATTTGGAAGGCGATGTTGTTGTTGTTGTTGTTGTTGTTGTTGTTGTTGTTGTTGTAGAGGTGCGACAGGTGCAGCGGCCGGTGGTTGTGGAAGGCGCGCAAGCAATTCATTAAACTTGTTATCGAGCTTTGTTTCGAACGCCTTCTCAATGCCATCTATAGTCTCCATGGCCTCTTCAAATCTGTTTAGCACATCTTCCACCTGTCCACTCATCATTTGCTGAAACTTATCATGTAACTCTTTGTTCGTAATGTTCTCCCAGTCAATCTTGTCGGCTTCTGATCCTGCCATGGTTAGCAGCAATAGGAACACACAAGAATATGATCCTACAGACTACTAGGAAGTGGTGCTGGTGTGTCACAAATCCGTCAAGCGAATCTCAAAATCTTACCAGTTCTTACCAAGCAGCAGGTGGTGATCGGCGACCGTTGTAGTCAAAACTCTCAAAAGTGTGGATAGAGCGATTGCAAGGGAGAGTCAAACGCACGACGTAGATGTATGTGGAGCTGCGAAGGCTTATAATATGGTAGCAAAAAGTGTCAGCAATAATCAATTCAGAGATGCAAAGTTGAATAAACGCTCAACGATGGTACTGTGGTGGTCCTAGGCTAGACCGTGCTAGCGACGCGAGCCTAGAACACTAACAAAATCACGACATTGCACGTAAACAAGGGAAAAGCACACTCTGGAAAAAAAATTCGCTCTGGTTTTTTTGCGCTCCTCTTTTATTTGCGAAAAAATCACTATAATGACGAGTGTCTCAAAACTCTTCCCAGGTCAAAATGGCAGGATGGGCACAATTTATTTTTACTATTTTTTCGAAAATCACGGCAGCGATGATGAAAAAGTGCGACAAAAAATCACTATGATGGCATGTGGCTCAAAAGACTCAGAAAAGCCTAAAAATAGGATAGCGAAAAAAAATCGATCGCCGAAATTTTGGCCTAAAACTTCCCCGGGGTCTCCAGACTCTTTTGTTTCTGAAACCTACTCAGGCAAGGAAACACGAATCGGAAATTAGATGGATCTCGAAAACAAACCTAATATGAAAGGAACTCTGATTGGTGGTGGATATATAGTGGTAGGATATGGCCAGAACTCGAAACTCTAAAAGACTAGACACTAAGACCAGCAACTTGACACGACAATGGAACCGCAAATTCAAGAAACCAAAATATTGAAAAGACTATGCAAAGGCTCAGACTGGTTCGGATAGGATGAACTAACCCTAATTTTTTTTGGCTTTTTCGTGGACAATAGGTATGAAGAACATACTCGATCTAAACTACAAAAAACTGTAAAATCTCACCGAGCAACCTTGAAATCTGATACCCCTTGATAGAGGCAAAGGTGTCCCGTCTTTCGATGAGATGATGGATATCGCTTTGGTGGAAGTCTACATTGATGATCCGACTACAAACGTGCGAGGACGTAGCGCCTTAGCAATCGCTAAACCAACTCCGAGAGGTTATTGACCACGCCGGAGCACGATCAACATGACCACGAAGGTCTATTTCCTACAAACAAACGAAGAACAAGCAAGAAACTAAGATTGCAATCTGGACATTGCGAATATAAGATGAAAGCTTTATTGATCAAGGTGGGGTTCTGTGACGTCTTGGTCTGGTCTTTGAACACAAACGAAGTATGCGAAGTTGCAGCTATGACGAACTTTTAATCTAAACAAAACCAAAAGTCTAAATGACACCCTAAGGGCTGTATATATGGAGGAAGAGGGGGGAATTTCGTGGCCCTTGGATGAGGGGTCCGAAACCAACCCTATCTCTTGTTTCCCCACACATACGGACTCTAAAAACAGCCTATACTTAAGTATTTCAAAATTACATGGGCCTGGCCCAATAATAAGGTGACGCAACATCTAGAATAGCCTCTGGACGAAATTTGTGAAGTGGCATCTTATATATTTCGTCCAAGGCTTCATGCACTCCTTATGGTGGCTTCAAAGTGCTGAAATCATCACTTGTAACTCCATTCTTGTTCCCCTTGCGCACGCCATCATCTCCATGCCTGGTCTTGCTCTAGTGTTCATCCCTCTTATCCATGCCAGGCCCTTCATTTGTAAGCAAAACAAATGTATCCAATTTAGGCAGCATCATATTCTCATGAATATTAGAATCATTACCAAGAAACAAAAGTACCTGATAATTTAATTGGCGTGTGCGAGCTCTAGTAATTGGTCCAGTATGTATAGCAGCCATGGTTGTGGGTGTAACCATGGTATTGATGTCCTCATCAATGTCTGTAATTCAAACTACAATACTCGTAAATTCCGGCGACCAGCGTGTGTACTGTCCCCGTCGATCTAGATTTCGGCCGTCAATAAATACTTCCTTGCTCACGTCGTCCCGCCTGCATTCTCATCTACATCCTCCCCTCGCTCGCCCTCTCTCTCTCTCTCACTCAAATCTCTGCCATGGCGCCGCCAGTCTGCCCACGCGCCGACGAGGAGTCGCCCCCCCCCCCCCGAGGACGCTCACTCGAATAGCAGCGACGAGGACCCCTGCGCGCCGCCTGACGAGGTTGCACCGGAACCCCCAACTATGGATTGGTTTTGGGGGCAGTACAATCTTTGTTTGTGGAAGTTGCTGCCGCCGGCTGAGAAAGCCAGGAAAGTGGCATTCAAGAAGGAGATGGCGGAGGAGGAAGCCAAGTACCAGGCGGCCTCTGAAGCCAGTGATGCCGCCTGGAAAAAGGAGGCGGCGGAGCTTTGGGGGCGGGCGCGTCGTCATGCCGAGGAGGTGTACGAAGACGGGTACTTCGCGAGGAAGGTCATAGGAGCTGGGCGCCTCGTCGCCGCGTGGAGGTGGGCCGATAAGCTCCAGCATGCCACCGACGAGGAGCTCCGGTGGGCGCCCAACGAAATGGCAAGATCGTTCACGCACGTCCGCCAGCAAGAGGCAGATCGGTACGTCAAGCACTGCGAGGCGAAGGAGTCGGAGTACTGCCTCCGCACTGGGAAGACGCCGCGCACCAGGGAGCTGCTGGCGAGGGGATGCCGGAATACTGGCCCAAGGAGGGATTATTAGTTTTAGTATTGTTCGTTTTCAATTTTATGCATTGTACCTAGTAGTTAAGTATCATCACGTATATGTGATGATATTATATATATATATATGTTCTGTGATGAACTAATGAACAATTAATATATATATATATTATGAATTCCATTTTCCATCTGTTTTTGTATACTAATTTGAATCTAGCTGTTACCATCCACATATACAGAATGGAAAGCGTATATAGACACATTGAAACAGAACATATAAGAACGTAAAATAGAGTACACACATTGAAACAGAGGAAGAAACAGAGCAATACTATGATTGTTGTGAATACATAGCTATCCATGTTGAAACGACTCAACAAAATAAAACGCGTCCATGAGACCATGAACAACAGCCCTTGCCTACGGTACCTCTTGGCTCTGCCTAAACTCATGCAGACGTTCGTCCAAGCAGTCGACACGCTCGCTGTACATCTGGAGCGCGATCTCAAGCTCCAAGTTGGCTATTTCATCAGAGATCACCAGCTCGAGGATGCGACGACCATGCTCCTCTACTGCGCCCAGGTGGACACCTGGGCCAAGGAGGTGGTCAAACCTATGGGCCAGCGCGTTGGCATCCTGCGGGCCACGGACAAGGTGAACAGCAGCACCCATGCGAACGACGCGGTGGGCATCTGGTACAAGTACGGTGCGGCCGGCCTCTGGTGCAAGTACGGCGCTAAGGGCCTCTGCCCACTCCTGGCGAGGAATGGGGGTACTGATGGGACGTGTACCCAGCTGTGATGCCGTGTCGACAGCAGGCAAGCGCCGATGGATCCTCTCTTGCTGTGCGGCGCGCCGCGCCTCTCGCTATGCGGCGCTCCAATGGTCTCGCCACGCGGCGAGCCGCAACCTATCGGCACGGACGCGCCTAGCTTGCTCTGCGGCTCACCATCTGCTCAACCCTGGCGATGACGCACATCACTGCATTGTCCATCGTGTTGTCGGGGAGTGCCTCGGTCTCGATGGGCCGTGGCGCCTGCTCGTTTTCCTCGTCGACGAGGTTGATGGCAGAGGCGGCGCTTTGGTGGGTTGGCATGCTTGGAAAAGGTGGATGTGCTACAGGTTGCGCTTGTCGCCTCCGTGCATCGCACGCCGCCTAGGTTTATGCGCAATATCGCTGGCTGGCGGGAAACAGGTGAAGAAATGGCAAGAAATGGGGGCGTGTTCATAAAACGCCATCAATTAATGGAAACTTAGCATAGAAGGAACATCGAGCTAGCACAAGAAGTAGATGATGATCAGATGAACAAAGACCACACTAGGGAACCCGTCGGTGATGAATTCATCAGTCGCAAATGGTTGAATACTAGCAAGCGTTTGCCCACAACACACATGGCTTATTCCATCACAAACATGTCGGATGGATCAACTGTATGCCATCTATCGCACATTGTCAAAAAGTAATGCGGTAGACCTTCTTTAACATGTGTTATAAAATAAAAAAATAAAAAACAAGGACCTCGAGGTTAAATTAACTCATGGGATGGGTCATATCAGTCATTTAATTTGACAAATACGACCCATCCTATCAGTTAATTTAACATCAACAGAACTTCCCATCCAGTCACCCATCTGATGGCTGCTCCAGCGTGAGCACACTTAACTTGAGAGTTCTCTTACATGAGCTACTAGTGGAACAACTAGTCCTTGATAATATAGGATGCCTCTTCGCATCCTTATGGCATATCTGGATGACCGCCCGTCCCCCAATGGCCAATAGATGTTGTGTAGACAGAGCATATCACATACGTCTTATTAGAAGCAATCGTCTGTGTTATTATCGGTCTTCGCACACATTTCTGATGACAGACCTGTTTTCCGCGTATCACACACATCTTGTTAAGTTGAACCATTTCTGTTCTCATGTCTCAACGCAAACAGTTCATCCAAGTGAACCGTATGTTGTACATTGCACACACCTTGATCTGGCCGACCGTTTCTTTTGTGTTGCCTAATCACAAATAGTTCATCCGAGTGAACCGTAAGCTATACATCGCACACACTTTCATCTGGCTGCGCATTTCTTTTGTTCCTCCTCAATGCAAACGGTTTGATTGAACTGAACCGTATGCCCTGCATCGCACAGGCAACTAAAATCTTAACCGTGTTTGATGCATCCTCCATCGCAAACGTTTTGCACCCTTTTGACTGTTTTTTTATACCACCGTTTGCGATTATGGCATCACACACAGTTTCCTCGAAGGATCTCTGATCGTAGTGTCGCGTTAGCAGCATCCTGCAGTAGTGTACCACCCACGCACCAGTGGAAGCCCCATGCTCCGGATTGGCGGACGACACGGTCGGTGAGCGACTATGTCCACACACCAGTGGAAGCCCCATGCTCCGCGCTAGCGGACGACACGGTCGAGGAGCTACTATGCCCAAGCCAAGTGGAAGCACCATGCTCCGCACTGCTGGATAAACAATTGAGGGCGCCCTAGCGGCTGCACCAACCTCAGGATGGCCTGCTCGGCCATTCGTACGGTCTTATCGTGTAGCTTTCCCCACCGAAGGTACGCGCGAGGGGGCTGGACACGGGGGATGTGCTCAGGCCAGGCTTGGCACATGCCACCCTACCAGGTCCGGGTACCTGGTCTTCTCGCGCCCCCCCAGGTGAAAGCTGGCGAGGAAAGGTATGGAGGACTCCGGATTAGCTTACGCTACTTGTGTTTCCTTCATGAGGGTTGTTTGCACGTCAAGGGGGCCCCTGAGCATCACGACTCAGGAGCCTCACTAGTCACTTAGCCCCTCGCCCCTTGGTCTCGTCCTGGTGATCCGGACGCCCCTACGGTGGTCGAGGCATGTGAAGGGCTGGGCCCTGTTGACGCAGAACACTAAGGCAAACAAGAAGGAAATCAAGCACAGAAAGAAAATCGCGGAGTTCTAGCAATTATTACAAAATACGTAGTGTTCCACAAATTCAAGCAGAAGTCTTTACGCCTCCACGAGGCATGGTGTAAATGTTGCAGGTTGAAACTAGGAAGAAGCACCGCCGCTGCCTTGGCCATCACAGCCGCTTGTCCTGGTCGCCGGGAGCCCATCCTTGACATCGCTGCCGCCATCCTCACCGCCGCCAGTCTCCATCACTGGACCCCCGAAATTGGGGATGCAGAGGAACTTCTTCAGCAGGGCATCTACCTGATCCTTCACGGCCTTCGCGACAGTGGTGCGGGATTCAGGAACCACCGGGTGGATTAGCATGTCGAGGTTGAAGCTTGGGTCCTCGAGGTAGTGATGGTTGATGACGCGTGTCGCAACCGCGGTGAAGAGCGAGCGGCACTCCTCCTCCAAGGAGTCCACTTCAGTGGCGACACCCCTAAGCGCTTCGGCAAGCTTGGGGAAGAGCCCTAAAAGTCCATCTTTGGGGGTGGCCAGCGGCTCTTCGTACCCTCCCCCGTGGATGGAGCACAGCGCCTGGCGAAATCCGAGCTCAAGGGAAAGGAAGGCCTCACATCCTACGGGTGCTTTCTTCTCGCCGGCGCCAAGGGCCTTCCCCTGGCCTCCAGCTGGGCTGCCACCTCAGAGATGTGCCGAGCGTGGGATGCCTGGGCATCGTCCACCTCTTTCTTCAGCGCGTCCAGGCGGCTGCGCTCCGCAGCCTGGTCGGTGGCCACCTGGGCAAGCTCGGCGTAGCGATCGGCGAGCTTTGCCTTGCGGGTCTTCAGGTCTTTCTCCCGCCGTTGGAGCCTTCGGCTGTACGAGGATTGTTCTTCCTGGAGGGCCTTCAGCTTGGCCTCCGCCTCGGCATGGCGCTCCTCGGCGGATGCAATGTTTGCCAGCACTGCGTCACGAGCATCCTTGGCTTCGGCGGCCTCCTTCCTGCTTTCCGCAGTAGCGGCCTCGGCCTGACCCCAGGCCGTCTTAGCGGATGTGTCAACCTGGAGCCACCCGGAGATAAGCCCCAGGCGCTCCCTCATGATGCACCTGCCGCATCCTGAAGATCAGCCTGGAGCTGCTCGAGCGCGGCGTGGGCATCGTCTAGAGTGCCTGGCCTGATGAGGGGGATATAGTCCGCCAGCGCAAGGGCCCAGGGAGGAGGCATCACCAGCCCGTCGGCTCGCGTCATCGCCAGGGAGGCAGTAACGAGGACAGCTTGGGGAGCGGGAGGCTCCAAGTCACCCTTGGGCATGACAAGGATGGACGATTCCGTGACCTGTTTGCCCACGGGGGCAGGCTCCTCTCGAGGCTACACCACCATGTCCTGAGGGGCCTGCTCCGCCACGAGGAGACGAAGGACGTCCTCCCCCGCCTGTGTCCGAGTCGCTGCAGCCGTAGCAAGACATGGCACCTCCGGAGTCCAGGCTCCTTCCTTCCTCTTCTTCACCACGACACGCATCCTGGTCCTGAGGAGTGGAGCGCCGTGAGCATAGTGCTAGTGTGTGCCAAACAAAAAAAGGTAAGGTACTTACTCATCGGGGTCGATGTACGCCCTCTTCTCCTTCCTGGCTGGGGCTGGGGCACCTCCGCTCTTCCTGGGCGCGACCTTCGTCGTGCTTGGGGAGTTGGCAGGGCGCACTTCGGCCGGCCCCGGCACGGCGCCGCCACTTCGCGAGGTAGAGGCGTCGCCCTGAGGGGGGGTGCCGCCCCGCCCTTCTTTGGGGGTCGCCTAGCCTGACCTTCGCGGGGCCCAAGGAGTGGCTCCTTGATAGAGGCGAGGGTGTCCCGATCTTTCGATGAGATGATAACTATCGATTTGGTGGAGACGACTTTGACGACCCGACTACAAACGTGCACGATGTTGCGCCTTAGCAATCGCTAAACCAATCTCCTGAGGTTACAGACGATGCCGGAAGCACAATCAGCCTGACCACAAAGGTCTATTCCTACAAGCAATCGAAGAACGAGAAAGAATATGATAAAGCAATCTGAATATTGCGAATATATATGAAGTTGATAATGGTGGGGATCCGTAAGCGGTCTTGGTCTGGTCGTTGGACACAAACGAAGTACACGAAGTTGCAATGGCTAACTTTTAACTAAACAAATCCCCAGGAAAAAGCTACTAGATGGATCTATGTATATAGGGGCAAGGGGTGATGGCCAAGGAGGTGGAAGGACGTCCCAAGGCAGCCTAAAACTAACCCTAGGTCGTACAAGGCTCATGGGCCGAAGTGGAGCTGATGCAACACCTTTGGACTTGTTGTTTGACTCGGATTCTGCTGCAGCGTCAGATTGTTTCGTTGATATCTCAATGCTCCGGACCAATTTGAAGGTGAATCCAATTGGGTTGGAAAGAGCACGAAATCTATTTTCCAACAGAAAAAGAATCACCCTATTCGGAGTCCGTATGAAAAAGTTGTTGGCGTTTTCAGTCAGGTATGTCTGTACAGTCCGAATCTGAATCCAGAACGTGAGAGACTTGGACTCTATCTTCTCTTGGCCCAAAAGTGACGTGAGAGGACTTTTTGAACAGAACCTAAACTTCTCCTTTCCCCTTATCTTCATATGTGGATTGTACAAATGTCCCATACACCTGCAATTAGACAAAACACAAAAGTGTGTGAAGTATTTTTGTTCTGGATAACATAAATAGATTATTGAATAGTTTGCACTAGAAATCACCTCACAAATATGCATGTATGCAATATTTTTGTTCGTATCCAAGGTAGTCATGTCCTCATCATCCTCACTTTCTTGAAAACAAAGCCGTCCTCGGCGTTGCTTAATCTGAAATGTGGCTAACAAAAGAGACAAGGTGTACATCTTGTATATGTATATGTCATCCATTTTTACTTCCCCTGATTTTTGCACATATGACACATGTATACATGAGTAACTTTCATAGATCATAAAATATAAAGCCAAAATATTATCATAAGTAGAAGGCATGAAAATATTGCAACTTAGTTTGCACATATAAGTGAAGCTCTTATTCATATCAAAACATTGACAATATTCATCATTAAACCATCCCAACATTGGTGAATAAACCTTACGTGCATCGAATTTACATGCTACAACATGCTTAAATAAGAAAACATGCAATAAGTCATTTGACACAGAATGATCACCAAGATTAGATGTCATATCAAAATGATTAAACATTGGCACAATTATGTTAAAATGTATTTGATCCAAATCTGATTTATTTCCTGATTCACATGGTTCTTTGACATCAATAGTTAATTCAATGGGCGCACTCAAAATTGTTGGTATTTTAGTTGTTTGATCACATGATGCATTCATGACAGTAACATGATTCTCTAAAATAGGTGGCGTGCTCAAATCAACAGGTAACTCAACACATGATGTGTTTAAGTTAACTAGGCATGCATCATTCTCATGTGAAGTTATATCATCAATACCTTTACGGTTACCTTGTCGCAAAGACGTAGCTGATGTAGGTATGGACAATGACAATGTACCATACACTTGAGATGATGTCGCATTCACAATCTGAGGTGTGGCTGCTCTAGTAGGTGCAACGGTGGAGGAATCAACCGATGGTAGTGAGCATGAATTGGAATAGTAGTTGTTGTAATCACCCTATGCATCCTGCTGTAACTGTCTCTCAAAGGTACAAGCATGGACATACATACCAGTAATGCAACGAGGAATATACTGAAATCTTGCCTGAATATCATGGTTCAAGCCACCAAAAATCTATTCATTGTATCATCCTCAGATTCTTCTATGCCACAATGATGCATATAAGATTTGAACTCTTGGTACTAAGCATGAACAGTGTTGTTGCCTTGTTTAAATTTTTCAAATTTGCGAAGCAATTCACGACGATAGTAAGGAGGGAAAATTTGTTGTCTCATTACATCTTTCAAATCTTTCCAAGTTGTGGGTTGGTTATCAATGTTTTTATTACAATGCACACTCCACCAAACAGAAGAAAAACCAGTAAATGCTCTAGTGGCAGCTCGTACGCGCTCAAGTTCAGAAAAGTCATGGTGACTAAAAACTTGTTCTACTTCAAGCTCCCAAGCTAGATAAATAACAGGATTAAATCTAGCCTCAAATGACGGTAAAGAGATAACTTGACCATGTGCTTGTGTGTGTTGTCCCAACTCTCGTGATGGTGAAGATGTGCCCGTTATCCAAGAACTTCTATCTCCGGAACCTGTCATGATTAGTAGAAACAAGAAACAAAATTAGAGAATAATGTTCCTATTAACTACTAGGTTGTGGTTGTAAAGTGCGCACAGTAAAGAAAATACCAATATCTTACAAGTTCTTACCATGCGGCAGGTGGTGACAGGCAACCAGCGGTTTCAAATAACTCCGAAGATTGTGTAAAGCGATTGCCAGGGGAACGTACGTATACACAGTGTAGAAATATGTGGAGCTGGTTTGGCTATATATGGTAGCAAAAGATTAGCAGTAATCAATTCAAAGATGCAATGTTGAATAAACGCTCAACGACGGTACTGTGCTGGTCCTAGGCTAGACCGGACTAGAGACGCGAGCCTAGAACACTAATGAGGTCATGGCGTAGCACAACTAGCATCAATGAAGAATACTAAGTAGCTCTGGACAGCAAGATATAAGTGAAGATCACAACGGCAGTAAAGATAATGATTAAAAACAGATGCCAAGCAGGATATACAACAACTCTCTCTCCAACTTTCCTCTTCAAAAGTTTGAGCCAATTTTTTGATAACTATTTTCAATGAATGCTACTAACTCAAGCTACCAATGCAAAAAGAATCACTCAATTCCGAATTGATATGGGAGTCAAATATTTCTAAAACTGGCCTGAAAAACTGGAACAAACTGTACGCGCGAACTTCGGAGGGCAAAAAGACCTATTTAGAAGCCGATTTTGAGATGCCAAATATTGAACTTGCTTTTGCAACTATTCAGATGCACCTCGTCGCTAGCTTTAATTCAGATGCCAAAATGGACGTCGTATGAAAAAGATATGCCTGTTTTACTGAACACTACGTAAAACAGATTCCAATCCGAATTCAGGTACGAGATTGATTTTAGATAGATCCGTATTTTCTTTTTTTTCTTCCCTTTTTTTCTCTCACTTTTTTTTTCTTTTTCTTTTTCTCTTTTTTTCTCTGACTTTTTTTACCTTTTTCTCTTTTTTTTCTCTCTGCCTTTTTTTCTCTCCCTCTTTCCAAGACAAACTAGATAAGATGCAGATTGGATCAAGCAAAGATGTGAACGACCTAAACTATGATTGTGACAATGAACTATGGGTAGCATGTGGTGGAAATTGATGGGTGGTGTGGCGGACATCACAAGGGATAATGATGCAGCGGCGATGTGACTAATGTGAACAGAACTCGAAACTCTAAACGAACTAGACACTAAGACCAGCAACTCGACACGACGATGCAACCGATAATTTAATAATGCAAACAATGAAAGAAAATTGCAAAGGCTAGGACTGGCTTGGACAAAGGATGAATAGATCTAACTTTTTTTCGTGGCTTTTTCTTGGGCAATAGGTAAGAAAATAAATCTAATCTAGGGAAAACTGGAAATTCTCACCGAGCAACCTGAAAACTGATAGCACTTGATACAGGCGAGGGTGTCCTGATCTTTCGATGAGATGATAACTATCGATTTGGTGGAGACGACTTTGACGATCCGACTACAAACGTGCATGACGTTGCACCTTACCAATCGCCAAACCAATCTCCTGAGGTTACTGACGATGCCGGAAGCACGGTCAGCCTGACCACAAAGGTCTATTCCTGCAAGCAATCGAAGAACGAGAAAGAATATGATAAAGCAATCTGAATATTGCGAATATATATGAAGTATTGATAATGGTGGGGATCCGTAAGCGGTCTTGGTCTGGTCGTTGAACACAAACGAAGTACACGAAGTTGCAATGGCTAACTTTTAACTAAACAAATCCCCAGGAAAAAGCTACTAGATGGATCTACGTATATAGGGGCAAGGGGTGATGGCCAAGGAGGTGGAAGGACGTCCCAAGGCAGCCTAAAACTAACCCTAGGTCGTACAAGGCTCATGGGCCCAAGTGGAGCTGATGCAACACCTTTGGACTTGTTGTTTGACTCGGATTCTGCTGCAGCGTCGGATTGTTTCGTTGATATCTCAATGCTCCGGACCAATTTGAAGGTGAATCCAATTGGGTTGGAAAGAGCACGAAATCTATTTTCCAACAGAAAAAGACTCACCCTATTCGGAGTCCTTATGAAAAAGTTGTTGGCGTTTATAGTCAGGTATGTCTGTACAGTCCGAATCTGAATCCAGAACGCGAGAGACTTGGACTCTATCTTCTCTTGGCCCAAAAGTGACGTGATAGGACTTTTTGAATAGAACCTAAACTTCTCCTTTTCCATTATCTTCATATGTAGATTGTACAAATGTCCCATACACCTGCAATTAGACAAAACACAAAAGTGTGTGAAGTATTTTTGTTCTGGATAACATAAATAGAATATTGAATAGTTTGCACTAGAAATCACCTGACAAATATGCATGTATGCAATATTTTTGGTCGTATCCAAGGTAGTCATGTTCTCATCACCCCTGACCTCATGATAACCCCGGTGGAGCGTGGGAATTCCCTGGCCGGGGGCTCGTCGGCGTGATCGTCAATGGCGAAGCCACAGAGAAGCTCGCTCCGTGATGGGGGGATAGCTCCGCCACGTCATCCTTGGTCGCCTCGGAGTCCTCCTTTCCCTCTTCGCCGGCACTGTTACCGGAGGGCACCGGCACTGTGGCGTTGGGGTGCTCAGGCGACACAAGCCCCAGCTCTTGAAGACAGGCATGGCGGCGATCAACGCCTCCCTATTGGCGCGGCGGTACAGTGGGGCGTAAGCCTCCGGAAGGTCCCCGGGCTCGCCCTCGAGCAGGGTGTTCATGGCCATGTCCATCTCCTCGCCTGTCAGGCTCCCCGAGTGCAGCCTGATGTCGTCCACCGCATGCCGGAGCTCCCACATGGGGCGCGTGTGCGACTAGAGCAGAGCCAAGCGCTGCGTCAGGAACTCCTTCACGAGCACGCCCCCCGTTAACGCCCTGGCGTCCACGTCTGAGGTCATCTTCCTCAGGACAGGCGCTGCCGGGGGGCCAGAGAACTTCTCGTGGCTCCACCTCTCGAGCCGTTTGGGCAGCACGGTCGGTAGCTCCAACCGCTCGTTAAGGCTCTGGGTATCCACGAAGACCCAGCTGCGTTGGAAGTTTTCCACCTTCTTCCCGGACCTCATGAGCACATTGATCTTATGTACCACGATGAAGGACACGCAGCTGGAGCGCTGGACCGGATCGTGCAGCCGCAGAGAGAAGAAATGTCGTAGGAGTGGCACGGAGGGCCTCACACCCACGAAGGCCTCGTAGTAGAAGGCAAAGATGAACAGAGGAGGATGGAGATGGGATGAAAATGCAGGGCCTGGACCTGGTAGTGGTCGAGGACGGCGGTGAAGAACTCGGAAAGAGAGGGACGAGCCCCGCAAAGATGGTGTGGACGAAGAAGGGGTAAACTGTCTACGCCAGAGTCCACTGCTTGGTGGAGCCAACCCAGATTACGGTCTCCTTTCACTCGTACTCGTCGCTTGCCGTGTATGGGAGAACAAGGGCAAGGTTCCCCTCTTCGGTGATGGAGGACGTGTTGAGTGCAGGCGCAGGAGAGGAGGAAGAGCTTGCGGCATGCGCCGCGGGCAGCGACTTGTTGGGAGCCACCAGCGAAGTCACCGGTGCGGAAGTTGGAAAAGGAAGGGGAAGTCGGGCTCGATTGGATCTGGAGAGGTCCTTGGCGGAGGAAAGGGGATCTGAGGCGAGGCAAGAATGAGTAATGATGTCCTGGCGGGGTGAGCCAGTCTTTTGTCAGTCCTGATAGTTGCCCAGGCGAAGTGGGGAAGCGGAGGCGCACATGTCCCGTCAAGCGCCACGCGTCAACCTGGCCCGCAGGCGATTGGGGCCCGCGGTGCTTCGCCCTTGCCCTTTGGCTTCACCTCGAAGCCAAGCCCGAGCGCGCCTTGGGCCCGATGGCTACTGTCGGCGTTCTGGGAACCAGGGTACCCAGACTTGCCTGCCTGCGACCCACGGTGTGGCTCACTCGACGGCCTGGTACGGCCCATCTTCAAGATCGCCAAGACAAGACCCTCGCGAGGGGCCAAGCCTCGCGAGGCGGACGACAGCAAGACCTCCCGATGGAGCGTAGATTTCTATGCATGTACCCGGCCTCATGAGGCTACGATGACGTGAGCCATGACGACTAAGGCAGGCGGGCGCCAGCTGGCTCATAGGAGGCAGTTTCCTCTTTGGTGCTAAGGAGGCAAGGACAGGCGTGGGTTTCCGAGGAATCTAGCAAAGGTTTCCATTCCGGTGCAACGAGACCAAGACCACCAGCATGGCAGGATGGATGTCATCGCCGAGCCCACCTCTGCGTCACGACCAAAAGCTTTGCAGGCGACGACCACCTTTCTTCAGGATAAGATGTACTACTTGTGCCCTTTCAAATTGGCCACTGTGGGATTCCTTCCCGCCTAAGTTTTGGGGGAAGAGGACTAAAGCCACTATAAATACAAGTTAGCCACCACGGTAGTGGGGATGAAATCCTACCCCTTCCACCCTCACCAGAGCAGCCCTCGCAAGGTTGTTCAGTCGCTATATTAGTTCATCATCGGCCCCACGTGAGGCCAATCCACCACAAAGAAGGAGTAGGGTCTTACACTGCAAGGTGGCCCGAACCTGGGTAAACTATCGTGTTCATCTTCTTCCTTGCTCGCGCGAATCGGGCTAGGCCATGGGGCGACGAGTTGGTAGGCTTGAGAGGTTGAGTTTTTCACACACGCCCCAGAGTTCGAACCTTCTTGGGTCCGCGGAGCCCTGAATCCGATACAATTTGCACTGCTCCTGCAAAAGTGGACCAGCGCTCTTTAACCCAAAGGGCATCCGTACGAAGCAGTACATGCGACATGGGGTTATGAAAGCGGTCTGCTCCTCATCTTCCTTGGACATGAATATCTAATGGTACCCAGAGTATGCATCCAAGAAGGAAAGCAGATTACACCCGGAAGTGGAATCCACAATCTGGTCGATACGCGACAAGGGGAAAGGGTCTTTTAGGCATGCCTTGTTCAAATCTGTGAAGTCTATGCAAAGCCTCAATTTCCCATTCGCCTTGTGTTGGGGATATAACTACTGAGTATAAACCGCCCAGGAGGGGCTGGGTTATACCTGTAATGAGTTATCCATATTGAAGCCCATGAAGACAAGGAATATGGCGCTTTACTGTAGAGATCTAAAGGCCCGGGGCCCAAAGGCGGATTAGGGCCCATAGACATAAACCGCCATATGATGTGTAACTTGTGTTGCAAGATAGGAAAGGGTAGAAACAGAGCCGGACACGTTTATGAGCCGGCCGAGATTCTGTAAACCGCCGGGTGTCAACCTGTGTATATAAAGGGACGACCTGGCGGCAGTTCAAGGACAACAGACAACAACTCGAGAGCCAGGTCAAGCGGATTCGCTCCCTGGTCATCGAAACCCTTGCAATTCCACATCAACTGGATTAGGCCTTTACCTTCACCGCAAGGGGCCGAACCAGTATAAACTGCTTGCGTCCTTTGTCCCGCTTTAACCCCTTTAAGCTAACCCGTCGCGATGGCTCTACGACTAAGTCCTCACACTAGGACATCTGCCGTGACAAAACTACGACAGTTGGCACCCACCGTGGGGCTATCGCACGATGGTTTCAAGTTCTTAGAGGGCAGCTTCAAAGGGCTCAAGGGATACACTGTGGGCCGGATGACCAAGAGTCGTCGTGGCAAGCTCTACATCGACGATGTAGGCTGGGGCCCCGAGGCCAGCTCAATCGAGTACGGGTACCGGGTCCCCTTCGGTGGTATTCACGTTTTCATTGGCAAGATCGGCGAACCGGGCCCTGAGCTAGACATCTGCACCGACATCGTCGAATCGGCTCAGCGTGCGAGACCCGCCCGGGTTCAGCCTGCCATGAAGCGTGCTTTCGTGGGAGTCGTTCACGGAGCGGAATCTAAGGATAGATTGGTATCTGGTGGTAAAACCGTTGTTTACTCTAATTACGAGTCATCTACCGGAGAGACCGAGTCATTATACCAAACTGCAAGATGGCCGTTTGGGGGCTGTTCCGATGGCGACAGTATTCTGGACCCCTCGATCCGCCGAGCCGAGTTGCGATCTTCATGGCCGGTACACAGTCAGCGCAACACTCTTCGACCGCAGCGGCGATGATCTCTGGTTCAGCGGCGGCGACAGCAGCTGGGGTAGGAGGCCCTGCGCAGCCGCCGGTGCAGGTTTTGTCCGATTTATTTGACACTTTGGCAACACTGCTGGCGGCTGAGTTAACCCGGCGGATCAGGATCAGCATAACGCAGAAGTTGCGAAAGGTGAAGGATCAGATAGCTCAAGCCAAGGCAGACCTGGCAGCTGAGAACACCAGGATGGCTGCAGAGCGGGCCGAGTTGGATGCACAGGCTTATCGGCTTATGTTGGATCAGAACGCGTCAAATGATGTAATGAGGAGAAGGTACCGGTCTCACCTGCCTCCGGTTTATGAGGCAAGGAATCTCTTTAACACGCCAGGAGCAGGAACCAGCAACCAGCCAGTGGTAAACCGGGTAGAAGCACCTGGAACGGGGGCGCCGGTTCAGCCGCGCACAATGGATCCGCCTCGTCAGAATGTCCTGTCACAGCATGTGTCAACGCCTCCGGGTCATTACTCCAACCCCTTGGATAACATAGTCACCGCCGCTTCACGATTGGCGGCCCTCCCAGTCGAAGGCGAGTCCCCCGTAGCGGTTGAGACGCGACGGGCTAGGGAGCTCCTTCAGACGGCTTTGACTCAGCAACAGGCTTATTCGTACAGCCGCGAGAGGATTCATTCCACCCCCCGCCCAAGCCGGAGTTACAGCAGGCATATTGATGAACCGGCTGTGTCAAGCAGTGCGCGGAACCGTAACCCGCCTCGAGGGCATAACCCGGCGGGCAGTGGTGCTAATGCTCAGGACGTGGTGGATCATGGTAGAGCACGTCGAGAGGCCGAGTTAGCGGCGCAGTACGCGGCCCGTCAGCTTACTCCGGTTCGTCCAACAACTTCAGTGGAACCAGGTGTTGCTTTCAGTTCTTTGGGGGTGCCGTGTCTCGCCCCGGCTCTACGCAATGTTCGGCTGCCCAAGGATTTCAAGGGTCCTCGTAAAGTGCCCAATTACACTGCCGACTTACCCCCCGAGTCATGGGTCGAAGCTATGAGATGGCGATGGAGATGCTGGATGTGGATGATGCGGCATGTGCTAAATACTTCACCATGATGTTGGAAGGAACAACTCGCACTTGGCTGAAAAGTTTGCCAGCTAACTCCATTGGGTCATGGGCCGAGTTAAAGGCCCGGTTTATCCAGAATTTCAAGGACACGTGCAAGCAACCCATGTCAATTGTGGACTTAGCCGCCTGTGTCCAAGAAGAAGGTGAATCGACAACCCATTGGGTGCACCGGGTTTCAGGAAATCTGCATTCATCGGACCGCATCAATGCCGATACAGCAGTCTTAACGTTGGAGGGCAATTGCCGGTTCACGCCTCTGAAGCTGAAGTTAGGGACGGCTCAAGCGTCACTGCAATGACATGGGAACGCTTATGGCAGCTCTGGTTAAGTATGCCGACTCTGATAGTACCAAGGACCCCGAGTCTGACGATGAAAAGCCGGGAAAGGGAAAGAAGAGCTACAACACCAAAGGGCAGCAGCATAACCCGGCGGGCCATGGAAACAACGGTAAGCGTAAAGCGGATAACAGCTTAGATTTTGTGGCTAACACCAACACACAGAATAATGGTCAGCGTCGTAAGGGTAAACCGTCCCCGTGGAGTGGAGGATCAGGTGTCAATCTTGAGCGCCTGTTAAACCAGCCTTGCCCAAGGCACGGGACGCGAGAAAGGCCAGCTACGCACCTCTGGAAGGATTGCTTTATTATGCGGGAGTTCAAAAACTCGGATCTTTTCCAATATGATCATGGACCGTCCGGCGGTTCAGGACCCAGGTCTCATGGGCTGGATTATGGTGGAGGCAGTTCTGGCTCAGGTTTTCAAGGTAATCAAGGCGGACATGACAATCAAGGCAGTTAGGGCAACCAGGGTGGTTATAATCATCAGGGGAGTCAGCAGCAGCAATACTCGGGTTACCAGAGCAACCCGAAGCAGTTGAATAGTGGGCAGTATCATGTCTTTACCACTAGCCTGTGCAAGCGTGATCAGAAGCTTCATAAAAGGGTAGTGAACTCCATTGAACCGGCAGTGCCCCGTTACTTGCGCTGGTCTGAACAGCCCATTGTGTGGAGTTGAGAGGATCATCCGCCCCGGGTTGATAATCCAAGTCATCTGGCATTGGTGGTGGCGCCTCAGGTTGGAGGGTATTAGTTCACCAAGGTGCTCATGGATGGAGGGAGCAGTATCAATATCCTTTATTATGAAACCTTCTGTCACATGGGGTTGACAGATAAAAATCTTAAACCGTCGAACACTGTTGTCCATGGTGTGGTGCCTGGTAAATCGGCGTATCCAGTTGGCAAGATAGCTCTGGAGGTTGCTTTTGGAGATGATCATGACTCAAGATCAGAGACATTGACTTTTGAAGTGGTGAAAATCAAGAGCCCTTATCATGCCCTGTTTGGACGGCCGGCTTATGCTAAGTTCATGGCAAGGCCCTGTATTGTTTATCTGCAGCTCAAGATGCCGGGTCATAAGGGGACCATCACGGTGCATGGGAGCCGTAAGATAGCTTTGGAATGCGAAGAAGGTGATGCGGCCTATGCTGAGTCAGTTTGTGCAATAGAGGAGTTGAAGTTCTACAAGGACAATGTTGATCCGGCGGATATGACTTCTTTGAAAAAGCCAACTACAGAGCATGATCCGGCCTTGAAGTTTAAATCGGCTGATGAGACTAAGCTGGTTGATTTTGTTCCTGGCGATTCATCCAAGCAGTTTAGCATCAGCGCTAACCTGGATCCGAAATAGGAAAGCGCGCTCATCGAGTTCATCCGTGAGAACCGGGACATCTTTGCATGGAAACCTTCTGACATGCCAGGTGTACCGAGGGAACTCGCTGAGCACACTCTTAATATCGATCCCAAGTTTAAACCGGTCAAGCAGTTTCTCCGCCGCTTCAATGAAGAAAGACGCAAGGCCATTGGTGAGGAGGTAGCCCGGCTCTTGGCAGCAGGGTTTATTGTGGAGGTTTTTCACCCTGAGTGGTTAGCTAACCCGGTGCTAGTACTTAAGAAGAACGGCACTTGGCGTATGTGTGTGGACTACACAGATTTGAACAAGGCTTGTCCAGCTGATCCCTTTGCTCTCCCTCGTATTGATCAAATTATTGATGCTACAGCGGGTTGTGAGCGTTTGAGTTTTCTGGATGCTTATTCTGGTTATCATCAGATCAAAATGGCAGTTAAGGACCAGGAGAAGACAACTTTTATAACTCCCTTTGGAGCCTTCTGCTATGTATCTATGCCTTTTGGGCTCAAGAGTGCCCAGGCGACTTATCAGCGTTGTGTGCAGAATTGTCTTCATAATCAGATTGGGCGCAATGTTCATGCTTATGTGGATGATATTGTGGTGAAGTCCAGAAAAGAGGAGACGTTAATAGATGATTTGAAGGAAACTTTTGATAATCTCCGGGTTTATAAGATGATGCTTAATCCGGCCAAGTGTGTTTTTGGTGTACCGGCAGGCAAGCTCTTGGGTTTTCTAGTGTCTAACAGGGGCATTGAAGCTAATCCGGAAAAGATCAAAGCTATTACGTCTCTGGCTAAACCGGCGTGTATCAACGATGTTCAACGTCTGGTGGGTCGTATTGCAGCGCTGAGCCAGTTTATCAGCCGATTGGGAGAGAAAGCTATCCCTCTATATCAGATGATGAAAAAGACAGACAATTTTGTCTGGAGTGATGCTGCTAATGCGGCGTTTGAGGACTTGAAGAAACAGTTAGCTGAGCCACCTGTCCTTGCTGCTCCGGTCGATAAAGAGCCGCTGTTGTTATATGTGGCTGCCAATGCCCGGGCTGTCAGCGTGGCCATTGTGGTAGAGCGCAAGGAGGTTGGCAAGGAGTATCCGGTTCAACGACCGGTTTATTATATCAGTGAGGTGCTTATTGAGTCCAAACAGAGGTACCCACATTGGCAGAAACTGGTGTATGGAGCTTTCATGGCGAGCCGGAAGCTTAAGCAGTATTTTTAGGGTCATCCCATCACTGTGGTCAGTTCTGCCCCTTTGGGAGATATAATCCAAAACAGGGAAGCAACTGGCCGGGTTGCCAATTGGGCCATTGAGCTTGGACCTCACGGGTTAAGGTATATGCCTCGTACGGCAATCAAGTCCCAAGCGCTTGTGGATTTCATCAATGACTGGACAGAGTTGCAGGCGCCGGAAGAAAAGCCGGATAACACTTATTGGACTATTCATTTTGATGGGTCCAGGCAATTGGAGGGCTCGGGGGCTGGAGTCGTGTTAACTTCCCCACGAGGTGATAAGTTTTGTTATGTTCTCCGTTTAATGTTCCCTTGCACTAACAATGTAGCTGAATATGAGGCCTTACTCCATGGTCTTCGAATGGCTAAGGAGATGAATTTAAGCCGGGTTAAGTGCTTTGGTGACTCGGACCTAGTAGCTCAACAAGTGTCTGGTACTTGGGATTCCAAGGATCTGCTCATGGCCGCATATCGACGAGAGGTGGATGTTGTGGCTGGTCACTTCAAGGGTTATTAGGTTGACCATGTGGACCAGCGAAAGAACGAAGCGGCAGACGCTTTAAGCCATTTGGGTTCCCAACGTAAACCGGTGCCACCCAATTTTTTCTGGATGTCTTGCATAACCCGTCGTTCAAGTTACATAAAGAGGATGATTAGGCTATTCCTGACCCGGAGGCTCAGTTGGTGGCAGCTCTTCATGTTATCCCAGATTGGACAGTCCCATATTTGGCGTATATGAACAGGGGCGAGTTACCGGAGGATGAAACTTTGGCTAGGCAGATAATCCGACGGTCCAAGTCAATGACCACTGTCAACGGAGAATTGCATCATTGCAGTGTCACAGGGGCATTTCAGCGTTGCGTATCTCCTGAAGAAGGCTGTGAGATTTTGCGTGAGATCCACGAAGTAGATTGTGGTCATCATGCCGGTTCAAAGTCCCTGGTAGCTAAAGCTTTTCGTCACGACCTCTATTGGCTGACGGCTCATGTTGATGCTGAGGACTTGTTGAAAAAGTGTGATGGTTGTCAGAAGTTTTCACGTCGAGCTCATGTTCCGGCTCAGGAATTGAGGATGATTCCAATCACTTGGCCGTTTGCAACTTGGGGGCTGGATATGGTTGGGCCCTTTAAGAGGTCCAAGGATAAGAAGACCCACCTTCTGGTGGCGGTTGATATGTTCACTAAATGGGTGGAGGCAGAGCCAGTCAGTAAGTGTGATGCAGCTACGGTGGTTCAATTCATCAAGAAGGTGATTTTCCGGTTTGGTTTTCCACACAGCATCATAACTGATAATGGCACTAATCTGTCCAAGGGTGCTATGAAAGAATTTTGTCAACGTGAGCACATCCGGCTTGACGTGTCATCAGTGGCTCACCCCCAATATAATGGTCAAGCGGAGAGAGCCAATCAAGAGATACTAAGAGGCGTCAATCCCCGGCTTATGGTTCCTTTACAACGGACGCCGGGTTGTTGGGTGGAGGAGTTACCTTCTCTGTTATGGAGTATCAATACCACACCCAACAGATCTACGGCTATACGCCTTTTTTCATGGTTTACGGAGCAGAGGCGGTTCTCCCTAGTGACATCCGTCATGACTCGCCCCGTGTGGCGGCTTATGTTGAAGCTGACAATGAGAAAGGACGTCAGGAAGCACTTGACCTATTAGATAAGGAGCGTGATATTGCAGCGGCTCATTCGGCGATTTACCAGCAAGATCTGCGTCATTATCACAGCCGCCGGGTTAAAACCAGAACTTTTCAAGAAGGCGATCTGGTGCTCCGGCTCATCCAGGATTAGACTGATATGCACAAGTTATCCCCGCCTTGGGAAGGACCATTTGTGGTCAGCAAGAATCTGCACAACGGGTCATACTACCTTATCGGAGGAGGACACCCACCGGCTGTGGAATATCGCTCATCTTCGGCCTTACTACACCTGAGCCATAGGCTCCTCTTATGTACATATTCTTGACAATGTTTATATTATGATCAATATAATAAACTGGCATCCCTACTAAAGCAGGGCCTCTGCCGTTCTTCCTTAGCTTCTGATTACTTGGGGACTTCTATTTATAAAACGGAGTTCTGATTGCCCATTGACCGGCTCAAAGGCTATAAAAAAGAAAAGCTTGGGGGCGTGTTACCCAAAGTCAAAAGGGGCCAAAGAGAGTGTTGCAAAAGCATAACTCAAACATAGGCACCCATTGAGCACAGCTCCAAATATTTCTCGGGGGCTCTTTGCTTCTACAAGAACAAAGAGTCTATAACCTTGTAATAGGCTATAAAAGCCAGGCTTGGAAGCCAGGTGTATTCACCTAAAACCCCAGGTTATCCTGCCTTTTCAAGTAAGCCACTCCGCCCAGGTAATCCTAGTACGACCCGTCGAACGTTTGACAAGTCAATCTTATAAAGACCCTGAACTTGTCATAGTTAAAATGACGATTGGTTAATGTGAGGTCCATCTTATAAGGCTTTGCAAAATGGTTTAACTCAGTGGCCTGGCAGCCCATGAAAAGCCTCGCCTTTTTGCATGGTTTCTTCTGAAATTTTTCTTTTAGCAGTTTATTTTGATGAGGTTTATGTTAATCCGGTGTTTACTGACCCGGTCTGGTTTTTGAGTTGCCAAATACAAAATTACAAAATGATCGGTGTCAATTGACCCGGCTTGGCTTTCAACTATAAGTTGTCAGTGCACGATCAATTATAATCCGGTGTTCGTTGACCCGGTCTGGCTTCGACTACAAGTCGCCAGTATGATATACGGATAATCCAGTGTTTACTACAACCCGGTACGGCTTTACTATAAACCGGCAAAACATGGGAGGAGTTATCATCACTCAAGTTTGGGTTATCACCCTTACTACAATAAGTTGGTAAACCAACGATGTGATTCAATGTCACAAGTATGATTTCATATTTAATTATTCTTAAAATACAGCCTTGGTTATAAACCATGGATTTATGTTGGGCATTATGACCCGTCCGGCGGTAAACCGCCAGGACACTTTAAACATGTTGTATGCAAGAACAGGTCGAATAAGCTGTTCAGAATCATAAGCAGGCATAACATATCTTAAATCATGGCGGATTAACAGTGTCATGCAAAGTGAATACGTACGATGGCGTAGCAGACCAAGTATTTAAACTAGCCTATTACAAGGCGCTTTGATGCCCAAAAGGATAATTGTTTATCACGCGCATTGCTGTGTGCAGAAGCTAAACCGGCCTCCGGATCCTGATTCTTCACCAGGCTGACTTGAAGGTTGTGGATCATCCTGCGCTGGTTCATCCTCCTCCTCTCCACCAAGTGGCTGGAAGTCAATGGTTGCCCAGTCAATCCCAGTTAAGGCTTGGAAGACAGCTTCATCACTTATAAGGGTGGACGGTTCAACATCAGGGGCGTAGGTATGCTTACGGATTGGCGGGATAAGATTTTGCACATCATAAGTTGGTGCGTTAACCCGTTTGTTGTTGGCGTCATAAATCGATTGGTAATATGACAAATCAGTGTCTTCAGCAAATTTGCTTGCCAGTGGACGCATTTCCCTTGTTAGGGCCCTGAGGTCATCATTATCAAAATCTGACCCGTCCTCTTTTTGGCTTGGATAGCCGTTTCCAATATCTTCCGGATCAAGGTCAGATATCCATGCCTTGGCCCGAGTCAATGCAGTAAGAGTACCGGCCCTAGCAGCTGATTTCTTCAGTTCCTCAAACCGGTCAGGCATCATAGATAACATTTCCAACATTTCCTTGATTAAAGTTGGGGGTGGTTTATTATGTGAAGCTGTACAGATGAGCCGTTGAACGCCGGTATATAATTGCTCTATCAGTGTATAAGCAGCCTTCAGTTTTTTGCGCATGTCTGAGCCAAGATGAATAACACGGCTACCTGCAATGGTCAAAATATTGGTAAACCGGCAGTTTCATGGATGTTGCTTATTTAAAGCTTATGAAGAGGATATTTACCGAAGACAGCAGTGGTCATAGCATTGATTTGCCACTTCAAGCCAGTTAGTTCTTCTGCTACCGGATTAAGGGCTGCTTCAGTGTCCTCCGCCCGCTTTAGCAGAGTTGCTTTTTCAGCGTCCCATCCTGCCCGTTCGCTTTTAAAGCTTTCATTTCAGTTGTTCCATGGCTTTTAAAGCGCTGGTCAGCTCTTCTTTAGCCTTGGAAGTTTCTGCTTGCTGGGACTTGATATTTTCTTGAAGGTCGGCAATTTGAGATTCCTTTTTGCTCAGATCAGCCTGCAAGAGAAATTTAATGAGTTGGCTGTGCATATTTGAAGTCCCAAGCACATAACAAGTTATACACTTGGCACTTGGGGGCTAATGCATATTGCTTCTTATCAACTGTCATTTTAAGTCCCAAGCACATAACAAGTTATAGAATTGGCACTTGGGGGCTAATGCATATTTGCTCAAGTCAAAGTTATGGATTTTTCCTCCTCAATCGGATTACAAAGATGATTATCAAGAATTTTGGAAGCTTCATGACAGAAAGGTACCGGTTCATCCTAAAGGTATAAACCGGTCCCTGGGGGCTACGCAAGCAAAATTAAAAATTGATTCTGTTACAAGTCCCGGCTCACATTAATATTATGAACCGGCCCTTGGGGGCTACTGGAATTGATAGTCTAAGCTGGTCATAAGGAAAGAAACTTATGCAGAGTGAGTGATATTTACCTCATACCGCTCCTTCATCAGGCCCACTAAAGCGGCTTCATAGTCGCGGCTTGTGTACAGGCGGTTTAAGAATCCAGAATGAATATCTTGGGCACTGAGGTGGCCATAGCTTGATAAATCTGTTTTCCACTTGCTCTTGTCCATTGCAGAAAGTTCTTCCTTGGCAATATGCTTTGATAAAGAGATAGGATTGCCAGGGGTGGTGTGGCCGACGCCGGTAATCATGATATCGTCTGTGTTGTCATCAGCAGCTTTGGCTGGACTTGACGGTTTATCAGCCGTTTTTGCTGGGCTTGGCGGATCAGCAGCCTGACTCGTCGGATGTGTCTCCACCGGCTCAACGAAAGTATCCTAAACTTGAGGTACCGAATCATCCAAGATAGAATCAGCATTTGGGTCCAGTGGTTCTGGGGTCTTCTCCGGTTCAGTGGCCGGGTTATCATCAGTCAATTTATTCAGTTTGGCCTTTTTGCTGGGTCCGGCCTTGGCACTGAAAGGAACAGACATAAAGGTTAGTATAATAAAAAAGTATAAGGCATAAAGGGTTAAGTTTAATATGCTCACCCAGGAACAGTCTTGAGGGGAGGGAGTTGTGTGGACGTTGACTCGCCGGATGATGAATGAGGTGTTCCTTGATAGTTTGAATCAAACGGATTAAGAGGTTGTCGGAAATAACCCGCCTTGGGATAAGAAGCATCAGAAATATATGAGACCTCTGATCGACGTTTCCAGACTGGAGTATTCGGTAAACCGGCTGAAGTAACTACATGGCCGCTATGCCGGGTTGTGCGGCGAGCTTCGTGTTTCTGCTTCTTCAAAAGAAAGTTTGGGTCCAAGTGAGCTAGGGGGTGAGAAAATCTTACTTTCCGGTTTGCTTGACGGGTTTTCTTTGTTGGCAGAGGATCTGAACCGGAGGAAAGAATAATTACCTCTACATCATAAGCATGGTTGGCTTCAGCGTCATCCTGATAATAGTCATTGTCAATGAGGTGTATGAAAAAAGAGCCAAGAGAATCAAGTTCTACATCTGACTCCGGATTATCCAGATCATCATCAACGTTTAACTCCGAGGATTCAGCGGTATTCTTCTTGGCAGGTTTTTTGGTAACCTTAGTCTTGGGGCGAGGCGTCTTTGCCGGTTTATCCTGAGGTTTCTTCTTCCAGAACGGATCATCACCCTATCAAAGATTGACAAAATTTTGAGGGAATATTTAAAAGGATCGGATTAAAGCAAGAGTTATATGATTCTTACAGCTGGCGGTTTATTGGAAGCGCAGAAGGGACTTAGCCCTGTTTTGCTGCAGACAGCCTCCGGTTCATTCAGTATCTTCTTGACAGCTTCAGTAATTTCAGCTTCAGTTAGCTAAATGTCAATATGCCATTGAGAGTCTTTTAAGTCCTCTGTGTACTCGCACATTAAACCGGGGCGTCGGCTTAAAGGCAGAATACTCCAGGAGATCCAACAACGAACAAAATCAATGCCTGTTAAACCGTTTGCAATGAAGGCCCGAAGCTTTGAAAGCTGTGGCGCGTACTTGGCTCGTTCTTTGGCGCTAAGTCGTTGGGGAAATGGATGTGTATTGGTAAGTCGGTCAGGACGGTAACCTAGCAGAGGATTCTCATTAGTTGGAGACGTATCTCGGCAGTAAAACCAAGTCTGATTCCAATCCTTGGGGTGACTATGATGCTTGACGTGAGGAAAACTGGCATCTTTCCTCTTCTGGATTGAAACCCCGCCAAGTTCAGTATTGGGCCCATCTGTAAACTCAGTACGGCGGTTTAAATAGAAGAAGTCTCTGAACAGTTCAACAGTGGGTTCTTCCTGCAGATAAGCTTCGCAGAACACTTGAAAATTACAAATATTGGACACAGAGTTAGGTCCAATATCCTGAGGGTGGAGTTGGAAGCTAGCAAGCACATCACGGAATTTTTTTTGATCCGGGAGGGCTAAACCCTCGACCCAGATGATCAACGAACACGATTACTTCTCCATCCTTGGGCTCAGGAGGATTTTCTGGACCAGGGGCCCTCCAGTGGATAACTTCCTTTTTTGCTAAAGCGCCGGTCGCGACACATCCGTTTAGTTGCTCTTCAGTAACCTGGGAGGGGACCCAGTTGCAAGCATAGAATTGTTTGGCCATTTCAATGAAAAGCTGAAAAAAGATCAATGCCGGTTTAAGATTCATGACTAACAAGTATAATGCGTCACAAGGTCAGAGGGAGAAGATGTTGAGGCATATATACATGTTAAACCAGATTCTGACATTGGCAGGGTTACAAAAATGATGAATCGGCGGTTTAAGAGAGGGCTAATGGTACCTGGCGGATTATAATTTTCTAAAATTAAACCGCCTACATTGGTATGGAAGGTACAGATCTGAAATAACTAAGTGATGGAAAAACAGGTTTCACAAATTGGCATTACAAATCTAGATCTATCGTGTGTCAGAAAATGGAAAAATATTCAGGGTTAAATGTTCTGGCATTGGAACAGTTGAAGGATCCAGATGGGGTTTTCTACTTAAATGAGATGTAGTAATGGAAAGGAAGGATCATGGCTATCTCTATACAGGATAAACATCAAAGTTTAAATCAAGAACTGTTGCGTAGAGACGAACAATGACGAACACTGATGAACACCGATGGGTACAGAAACCCTAATGACAGATCTAGGGTGGAAGGAAAGAAGACTTACTGGGGTCACAGGAGCAGCGGAGAGGCGCTGCAATTCTCTGGTAAGCTCAGGGTGATGCAGCGGCCGGAGTTGAGGTCGAGGACGAAGATTTGGCGGCGGCGGCTGAGCTTGAGTGCTAGGTCGACGCGAGGAAGAAGAAGAAGTGGAGAGGCATGAGGGGAAAAGGTGAAAATGACCCTCGGCCTTATTTATAAGGCGAAGGGATAAGCGACAGGCGCGATAATCGAGGAGCCCAAAAGATGGATATGTGACAGAACTGTCGCCTCGATTTTCGGAGGCTCATTACTAAAAGTGAGGTATATACGGGTTTTTAGTAAACAGGTGACGTCATGACAGTTTACTGTAATCTTGGAAGACGGCGTCATGGCGGATTACAAGGTTTACGCTAAGGTGCTGAAGAAGAAATTTTCCTAAGTGTTGAAGATTGACATGAGCAGGTTCAAATCAATATGGGGCCTAATGTTGGGGATATAACTACTGAGTATAAACCGCCCAGGAGGGGTTGGGTTATACCCGTAATGAGTTATCCATATTGAAGCCCATGAAGACAAGGAGTATGGCGCTTTACTGTAGAGATCTAAAGGCCCAGGGCCCAAAGGCGGATTAGGGCCCATAGACATAAACCGCCATATGATGTGTAACTTGTGTTGTAAGATAGGAAAGGATAGAAACCGAGCCAGACACGTTTATGAGCCGGCCGGGATTCTGTAAACCGCCGGGTGTCAACCTGTGTATATAAAGGGACGACCCGGCGGCAGTTCAAGGACAACAGACAACAACTCGAGAGCCGGGTCAAGCAGATTCGCTCCCTGGTCATCGAAACCCTAGCAATTCCACATCAACTGGATTAGTCCTTTACCTTCACCGCAAGGGGCCGAACCAGTATAAACTCCTTGCGTCCTTTGTCCTGCTTTAACCCCTTTAAGCTAACCCGTCGCGATGGCACCACGACTAAGTCCTCACACTAGGACATCTGCCGTGAAAAAACTACGACACCTTGCGCACCACCAGTGGGTTTGCCAACCAAGTTGGATGCAATACTCCTCTGACCAAACCAGCCACTTTGAGTTTCTTGATCTCTTCGGCAATGAATTGCTGCCGCTCCGAAGCTTGCTTCCTGACCTTCTGCTTGACGGAACGGGCATGAGGGCAAACAGCAAGGTGGTGCTCGATTACCTCCCTGGGAACGTCGGGGATGTCAGATTGTTGACATACAAACAGATTGACATTCGCCCGCGGGAAGGTAATGAGCGCACTTTCCTATTTGTCGTCAAGGGTGGAGTTGACTGTGAATGTACCATCAGCGCCAACCAGCCCTGTCGGGACCCTCTTCACAGCAGGTGTAGCAACCTTGGATCTCTTGCTAGTGGAACTCTCTGGCAAGTCATCGACAGGCGCAGGGCACTATGGAGAGGGGCGCTTCCCGGATTCCTTGCTGGCATCCCGCTAGCTTTCCTCCCTTTCTTGTTTTCCTTGGTGGGAACTAGGGCTTCCGCGGCCTCGGCAGCGACCGCATCCCACTACATCTTATCCACGCATATGATTGCGTCCTTCTTTTCTAACGGGGTGGAAATGACGCCCATTGGTCCTGGCATCTTCAGGGTATTGTAGGCATAGTGGGATGTCGCCATGGACTTTGCCAGGGCTGGTCGACCAAGAATCCCACTGTATGTCCAAGGAAGCTCGACCGCGTCGAACACAATCTTCTCGGTCCGATAGTTCAACTCTCCTCCAAATGTCACCGACAGTGTGATATTCCCCTTCGGAAGATTCTTGCCGGGGTTGATCCCTTTAAACGTGCCAGTAACCTCGAGCTCTTCATCTGATATTTGCAATTTGCTGATTACCTTGGGGGAAGTCAGATTCAACCCTGCCCCGTCGTCAACTAACATATTTGTGACCTTAAGGTTGCAGATTGTTGGAGAAACCAACAATCGCAAGCACCCTCCCACGGTGGTGCGGTCAGGATGATCCTCTTCGTCAAAGACGATGGGCGTGCGGGACCACTTGAGTGGTTTCCCGGGAATCTGCCGCTGGTTACAACAAAGATGCCTACACATCTCATTGATTCCTAGCTTGCAAGATTCAGAACCAACAAATGCCACTCAAATAAAAAGTACAACAAAGATCCCTACACATCTCATTGATTCCCAGCTTGCAAGATTCAGAACCAACCCATTATAGCCTTTTGATAAAGTGAATATCGGGATTAAATCCATCTTGGCTAGCCATGTCATACAACCCAAGAACTTGGCGAATGCTCTTGACCATCACAACATCTGTAGTTGAGTATTCCTATTTGCACAGATAAGAAAGAGCATGATTACTATAATAGTGGCACTAGTTGAAGTTAACCTGCAGCTCCACTCGATGGTTCAATTCATGCGACTTTTTCTGCAGTTCACCTGAAATGAAGCAAAGATTGCATCATTCAGCTAGCAAGAAGTACTTGCTCTCATGAGCTGGCAGGTTCTTCTTTAGTAGTTGCACTAAAATTGAGCAACGTTAAGGTTGGTTGTCCTGCTCATGTAAGGTGCAACTATAATTTGCTTATCCTTTTGTGGAGTTCCACTAAAATAAACTGCCATTGTGGTAACAGTGACGGCTCATCTTGCAAAGTCTAATAAAATGTTGCAAGAGATTACCAGCAGAATTTGACGGAGATTTTGGAAACTCCAATCACCATTTTGTGCAGTTCCACCAAAATTGAGAGATGTTACCCACGGGACATTTTAGTTGAACTACACAAGACACTCATTCCAAAAAAAGTGTTTTGTGCAGTTCACCAAAAGGTCACAATAGCAACAAGGTGAAATGGATATCCATATCTGCACAAAAAGATAGAAAGAAAATAGGTGTTGGTCAATAACAAGATATGAAACATACACGAAATGAAAAGAAGCATCTTGATTATGTTCATGGCAATCACGCAAGGACAGTAGAATATTTAAAACGCCAGCAATGCTTCATGTTACCGGAAGCATTGCGATCAATAATGACATTCGTCAAATATGGGATTACTTTAATGGTGGCATTGCTTGTTTACCATATACAGTAGATCAACAACAGCTAAAGAATTGGCTTAAGGGCATGGGACCGCGGGGACACTAGGACACTCAACAGTGTAAAGAAGCAACTTACTTATCATACTGGGGAAAACCGCAGGAGTACCATTTGTAACACGGTTTAATTGCATCATATCACTGGAGGCATTAGATTACAATAACACTGGTTAGACATGTCCTTAAGGTAACAGTGTGATCGCTTCATTTTACATGCGCTCTTACATTAACAATAGCAAAAAGATGGTATAAGGACATGCGATAGTGGACACATCAGCACAATGTACCTACAAGGAGGCATACGTGGTGATGTTGAGTTTGTTCATACTCTGTGAGGGCAGCAAATCTAATCCTGGAGACCTTTTACTATGTGAGGGCAACAAATCTAATCTTGGACATACTCTGTTGACTTGTCCACCAGCCGCCACTTTCAATCCCTTTTTCAACCAATAATAGATCCTTTCCTTATCTAGTTTGTACTGCCTTTTCCCTTTATTTCCCTTTTCAACCAAGAGACCGGTTGGGTATCCAGTCTCTACTACTTCCCCCATGTTATTTCCTCTTTGAATCAAGTCCTAGATTCATGCTACGACTTCCCTCCCTTTATTCATTATTTGAACCAAGTCCTAGATTCGACTGCATGAAGTAGCTTTACCTCCAATAATACAAAAAATTTAGGTGGCTTTGGAAGAGCTGATGAAAGTAGAAAAAGATGCACATGCAGACACGTGGGGAGCTGGGGCAGTAGAGCAAGGCCACTTTCGAAGAACTTATACTTGAGGGTTGGCGGGAAGTCAGTGGAGGCTGATGTCTACTACGGAACCTTCTCTTTGTAGACTCGGGTTGGGCCTCCAAGCGCAGAGTTTTCTAGGACAGTAGCAAATTTCCCTCAAGTGGACGACCTAAGGTTTATCAATCCGTGGGAGGAATAGGAAGAAGATGGTCTCTCTCAAACAACCCTGCAACCAAATAACAAAGAGTCTCTTGTGTCCCCAACACACCCAATACAATGGCAAATTGTATAGGTGCACTAGTTCGGCGAAGAGATGGTGATACAAGTGTAATATGGATGGCAAATATAGGTTTTTGTAATCTAAAAATATAAAAACTTCAAGGTAACTAGTAACAAAAGTGAGCAAAAACGGTATTGCAATGCTAGGAAACAAGGCCTAGGGTTCATACTTTCACTAGTGCAAGTTCTCTCAACAATGATAACATAATTAGAAAATATAACAATCCCTCAACGTGCAACAAAGAGTCACTCCAAAGTCACTAATAGCGGAGAACAAACGAAGAGATTATTGTAGGGTACGAAACCACCTCAAAGTTATTCTTTCTGATCGATCTATTGGGCAATTCCTATAAGTGTCACAAACAGCCCTAGTGTTCGTACTAAACTAACACCTTAAGACACACATCAACCAAAACCCTAATGTCACCTAGATACTACAATGTCACCACAAGTATCCGTGGGTTTTATTATACAATATGCATCACACAATCTCAGATTCATCTATTCAAACCAACACAAAGAACTTCAAAGAGTGCCCCAAAGTTTCTACCGGATAGTCAAGACGAAAATGTGTGCCAACCCCTATGCATAAGTTCACAAGGTCACAGTACCCGCAAGTTGATCACCAAAACAAACATCAAGTAGATCACGTGAATATCCCATTATCACCACAGATAAGCACATGCAAGACATACATCAAGTGTTCTCAAATCCTTAAAGACTCAATCCGATAAGATAACTTCAAAGGGAAAACTGAATCCATTGCAAGAAGGTAGAGGGGGAGAAACATCATAAGATCCAACTATAATAGCAAAGCTGTAGGATCGGAAGTATGTCTAGGGGGGTGATTAGACTACTTGACCAAATAAAAATCTAGCCTTTTCCCAATTTTAGTTCTTGACAGATTTTTGCAACTTAGCACAAGTCAAGCAATCAACCTACACATGCAATTCTAAGAGTATAGCAGCGGAATGTAAAACAATTGCATATGAAGGTAAAGGGATGAGTTTGAAAGAGCAAACGCAAAGTTGACACGGAGATTTTTTATCCGTGGTTCCGATAGGTCGTGCTATCGTACATCCATGCTGATGGAGACTTCAACCCACGAAGGGTAACGGTTGCGTGAGTCCACGGAGGGCTCCACCCATGAAGGGTCCATGAAGAAGCAACCTTGTCTATCCCACCATGGCCATCGCCCACGAAGGACTTGCCTCACTCGGGTAGATCTTCATGAAGTAGGCGATCTCCTTGCCCTTACAAACTCCTTGGTTCAACTCCCCAATCTTGACGGAGGCTCCCAAGTGACACCTAGCCAATCTAGGAGACACCACTCTCCAAGAAGTAACAAATGGTGTGTTGATGATGAACTCCTTGCTCTTGTGCTTCAAATGATAGTCTCCCCAACACTCAACTCTCTCTCACAGGATTTGGATTTGGTAGAAATGAGATTTGAGTGGAAAGCAACTTGGGGAAGGCTAGAGATCAAGATTCATGTGGTTGGAATGGAATATCTTGACCTCAACACAAGTGTAGGTGGTTCTCTCTCAGAAAATATGTGTTGGAAGTGTAGGCATGTTCTGATGGCTCTCTCTACGAATGAAGAGAGGGTGGAGGGGTATATATAGCCTCCACACAAAATCTAACCGTTACACACAAATCACCAAACTAGGTGGGACCGATTCAAAGAACTCCGTCGGACCGATTTGGTTCATAATGTGACCGTTAGGCATTTCGGTGGGACCGACTGGATCAACTCGGTGGGACCGATGTGGTAGGGTTAGGGCATAATGTAATCTCGGTGAGACCGATTACACAAACTCGGTGAGACCGATTTTGGTAATAGTCAAGCAGAGAGTTGGTCAGGCAAACTCGGTGGGGCCGATTCGCTCATCTCGGTTGGACCGAAACATTATGAAAGGGAAACAGAGAGTTTGCATTGCAATCTCGGTGAGACCGATCGCTCGTCTCGGTTTGACCGAAACGTTACGAAAAGGAAACAGGGAGATTACAACCCCATCTCGGTGGGACCGAGATCCCTATTGGTGAGACCGAATTGATTAGGGTTTCTGGCAGTGGCTATGTCAACTGAACTCGGTGGCTCCGGATATGAAATTTCGGTGGGGCCGAGTTTGACTTTTTGGATTAGGACATATGAGGAAGTGAGAAAGTAGTGGAGGGTTTTGGAGCATATCACTAAGCATTTTTAGCAAGAGCCTCATTAAGCAACACCTCATCCCTTCTTAATAGTATTGGCTTTTCCTATAGACTCAATGTGATCTGGGATCACTAAAATAGAAAATGTAGAGTCTTGTGCTTTGAGTTTGAGCCAATCCTTTGTCCTTAGCATTTTGAAGGGTCCACTTTCTAATCCATGCCATGTCAATCATTGAGCTTTCATGAAATATTTATCTTGGAATAGCATTAGCTCAATGAGCTATATGTTGTTAGGAATTACCAAAACCACCCAGGGATAGTTGCACTTTCAATCTCCCCCTTTTTGGTAATTGATGACAACATATAGATCAAAGCTTCGACAAATGATAATAAGACTGAGGAAACATCGTCGTTTGAGAAGTATGTGATAAGCAAGAGCTGCCCCTAAATTTGTGCATTATTTAAGATTTACTTTTGAATGCAAATGCACAATCGATTAGGATCATGGGTTACTCTTCCATGTCACATACATCTTGGTGGAGCGCTCAAAATGATAGAGATTAAAAACATGCACTCATCACCAAGCAAAGTGAATGATCATAATAGGATATAAGAGATAACATTATCCAACAAGCATTAAGGGTAGCATATGATCAAACACATGATCAAACAAGTATCTCACAAGTAACTCACACAAGCACGCAATAAAGTTTCAAACCGAACCAAATAAGTGCAAAGAGAGATAAAAACCAACACACTCTCTCTCTCGAAGCCAATGATCTATACATTTTCTCCCCATTTGGCAACAAGTTACCAAAAAGTTTGAAAAAGCATAGTGCTAAACGACTCTCAGGCTTGATCTTCGGGAGGTGGTGTTGAGAGAACTCCAAGGACGAAGGCTTCTGATGAAGTAGCTGGAGCTGGTGGAGTAGCTGCTGGAGTTGGAACTGGAGCTGTAGCTGCTGGTGCTGATGTTGTAGCTTTGGTGTTAGTCACTGGCACTGCTGCAGACCTCTGTCCTCTGGGCACTCTAGCAAATGCATCTGTGGTAGACTTTCCCTTCTTCTCCTCTGCTTCCTTGTAACGCCCACGATGCGGCTATATCTCTCACGTGTCGAGGCACGACTTAGAGGCATAACCGCATTGTAGGTTTTGTCGCAAGAAGGGTCATCTTCACACAATCCCATGTAATGAACAAGAATGGGATAAAGAGTTGGCTTACAATCGCCACTTCATGCAATACATAAATAAATTCATACATCATTCAAGATACACACATAGACCGACTACGGTCAAATCCAGATAAAAAGAAGATAACCCCAAATGCTAGGTCCCCGATCGTCCCAATTGGACTCCACTACTGATCATCAGGAAAACGAAACATAGTAACGACCCAGGTCCTCGTCGAACTCCAACTTGAGCTCGGTTGCGTCACCTGCACTGCTATCATCGGCACCTGCAACTGTTTTGGTAGAATCTGTGAGTCACGAGGACTCAGCAATCTCACACCCGCGAGATCAAGACTATTTAAGCTTATGGGTAGGAAAGGGTAGTGAGGTGGAGCTGCAGCAAGCACTAGCATGTATGGTGGCTAACATACGCAAATAAGAGCGAGAAGAGGAGCAACGCAACGGTCGTCAACTAGTAATGATCAAGAAGTGATCCTGAACTCCTACTTACGTCAAACATAACCCAAAAGCCGTGTTCTCTTCCCGGACTCCGCCGAAAAGAGACCATCACGGCTACACATGCGGTTGATGCGTTTTAATTAAGTCGAGTGTCAAGTTCTCTACAACCGGGTATTAACAAATTCCCATCTGCCACATAATCACGGGCACGGCTTTCGAAAGATATTACCCTGCAGGGGTGTCCCAACTTAGCCCATTATAAGCTCTCACGGTCAACGAAGGATATTCCTTCTCCCGGGAAGACCCGATCAGTCTCGGAATCCCGGTTACAAGACATTTCGACGATGGTAAAACAAAACCAACAATCCCGATAGGAGTCGCACGTATCTCGTTCTCAGGACACACCGGATAAGCGAAGCGTACAGGTACCGACGTAACCCAAGTTGCCAAGGGATGGTCCCGCACGGTGCTCTAGGTTGGACCAACACTTAGACAAGCACTGGCCCCGGGGGGTAAAATAAAGATGACCCTCGGGATGCGCGACTCCCAAGGGAAAAGGGCTAGGTGAGGCAAATGTAAAACCAAGGTTGGGCCTTGCTGGAAGAGTTTTATTCAAAGCGAACTGTCAAGGGGGTCCCATAAATCACCCAACCGCGTAAGGACGCAAAATCAAGGAACATAACACCAGTATGACGGAAACTAGGGCGGCAAGAGTGGAACAAAACACCAGGCATAAGGCCGAGCCTTCCACACTTTACCAAGTATATAGATGCATTAATTAAATAAGAGATATTGTGATATCCCAACATATCCATGTTCCAACATGGAACAAACTTCATCTTCACCTGCAACTAGCAATGCTATAAGAGGGGCTGAGCAAAAGCGGTAACATAGCCAAACAACGGTTTGCTAGGAAAGGTGGGTTAGAGGCTTGACATGGCAATAAGGGAGGCATGATATAACAAGTGGTAGGTAGCGCAACATAGCGATAGAGCGAACAACTAGCAAGCAATGATAGAACTGATTTCGAGGGTATGGTCATCTTGCCTGAGATCCCGCAAGGAAGAAGAACGAGTCCATGAAGACAAACAGACGTAGTCGAACGAACCCTCGCAACTCCGGAACGAAACCGAAGCTAACGAGAGAAGCAAACCGGAAAGAAGCAAACAACATGGTAAACACTCAATCATAAACATGGCATGATGCACAGTCAAGTATGATGCATGTCCGGTTTAAATGAGGCATGGCATGGGAAAATGCAACAAACAATACTACAAATTAAGTGGAGCTCAATATGCAACGAGTTGCATATTGACAAAACACCACATCAATTATTTAGTTCTCTTCCGTTTATGTACCCAATAAAATTAACTGTGGTTAAGCATGGAAAGATGTGAAGTATAATAAAACTATCTATTTAGGCAAGTTTAAATGAGGCCGAAAATAACAAACAACAATTCCGGAAAATCCCCATATGCATATTTAGCAATTTAATGGAAACAACAAATATAAACATTTTAAATGTTTTTATCATGATGCGGATGACATTTACAATTTTTATGCAATTTATGAAAATGTTGACATAAGCATGTTATGAAGCATTTGGTCACCATGGCGGAACGAAAGGGGTGCCACGGCAACGGAAATGACAACGGAAACGGTGCCACGGCAACATTCCGGTTCCGACAACTCATTGAGATATCGATGCAACAGAAGCAAGTGCGCGGATGTGCGGAACATGCTAGAGATGGTGGGGTGATCCCGATTACCGGATTCCCACATGTTGGTGGCATGGAAAACGAGGAGTAACGTGCAAGGAACAACTCGGACACGGTGCAAACACGAACATCTCATACAACATCCATTCGTTCATCGCGGTCATCTCGGGGTTATACCTTTGAGGCGTGACTTTTCGGAACGGGTCAAGTTCGTAGTGGAAGTATACGTTCTCGCGATGGTGGTGGAAGTAGTGGTACACGTTTCGTAGTCACACACATTCCGTAGATGTTCGGGGTCACGGCGAGGAACTTGACGTCCACGGAGTCTTAAAGGGGCGACGGTAGTGGTACACACGTTGTCGGGGTACTTCTCGGTCCGGTCTTGGCGACTGTAGTTGTGGACAGGTCGTAAAGGAACTTGATGCATCTGAGGTCTTCGGGTTCGTAGTTGTACTTGGCGTTCGGAGTCCGGGTCTTGTCGGTGGTGTACTTGGTGCTTGAGGTTCCGATACGGGGGTGCATGCGTCCACGGTAACACTGGATGATGCGTAGAGGCGACAACTTGGGCGGTGCTGGGCATCGGGATGACGGGCGTGCTCGCTCGGGCATGGAGCTGGTCGCGGTCAACGCGCGAGGCGCGCATGCAGGCGGATCGAGCAGGCAGCAACGCTGCTCGTCCTCCTCGGTCGAGGCCGAGGCGAAACGGGGCAGAGGAGCTTGGCGGATGCAAGCAGCAGCACAGGGCTGGCAGAGGTGACGCGGGTTGAAGGAGAGGAAACAGCAGCGCGATGCAGGGGCTTGGCGAGGCGGGTACCGCGCGGGAAGGATGGAGTCAAGGAGCATCGGCGAGCGGGACTTGGCGAAGGGCGGCGCGACAAAGGACTTGGCGCTGTTGAGGACGACGGCCTCAGGTCAGGGGAAACTCGGGCGCAGAGAAGGCACTTCTCGTCGTCCTCCCGCTCGATGCAAAGGAGGCGACGGCGCGGGCCTGCGGGGCTCCGACGGGAGAGTCTTGAGGCGCAGGGGTGGCGCGCTTGAGCAAATTCGACGGGGACGGGGCACCGAAGAAGGGACGGCGATGGTTTTGGTGAAACTTGGGGACGAACTCCCGGCAACGAGACGTCTCGTGCAGGGAACGAGAGGGCCAGGCAGGGAACCCAGCGCCCGATGGCTTGAAGATGGCGGTGCGACGGACTTGGTACAAGGACCTTGGGGCTCCGGTAGCGCCGGGAACGGCGAAAATGGACGAATCCGGTCGGTGGCTGGTGAGGGGAACGGGCGCGAGCGCTGCCCTCCGCGTGCGTGCGTGTGGGTGGCGGCGGAGGGGTAACGAGAGGGAGAGAGTGGAGAGGATGAGAGATGGGATCGGTCTGGCTAGGGTTAGAGCTGGAGCGCGGCTGGGCCTAGGGATGGGCCTTAGCGGCCGGCCCAGTAAAGAGGGAAGTGGCCAGAGGCCTGGCGGCTAGGCTCTCTCTTCTCTCTCTTATTTTCTAAGAAACAGAAAATAACAAAGCAGAGAAGGAGAAGAAAGGAGGTGTTGGGGAAGAAGTTTGACACGCGGATAATCTTCCTGGATTCGCAAAAATGCGCTTGGTCTGAGAAAAGAGAAGTTGGCACGAATGCAAGATTTAAATTCAAACACATTTGAATTTAATTCAAATGGTTTGAACTAGGACAAGGTTTAGGAGTGGCCAAAATGTTGAGATTTTTGGTGGAGCTCCCGAAAGTGAAGAAAGAATTTATGGGAAAAGTTTGAGGTCAAGAATATTGAGATAGAAAAGGCATGGAATTAAATTGCACGTGTGTTATGGTGTACTCCCATTTAATGGAATATTTTAATATAGCTCCCTAATAATATTGGGAGGATATATGTTATAAAGAGAAATCACCATGTTGTAGCGACCCGACCCGAATGGATCAAGTCTCTATGCTTAAGTGTCATCCCTGGATCGGTATGCTGACACACACAGTACTCGAGGATTTATAACAGAGGTAAATCACATGTATAAAGTAATGTAAATACTATTACCTCAATCCAAATAGCGGAAGTAACAAGGTTGTGGATTCCCATCAACACCAACGGCAAAGTTGAGTGTAGAAATCGTAACCCTAACGAATCACTTACTCGTCGTAAGATATCCTGCAACATGAAACGTTGCAGCCCGAAAACGGGTCAGCACATGGAATATGCTGGCAATGTAACACATAGAGAGTAATGAACAGAATAATGCTATACTACATGCATATATGGCTGGTGGAAAAAGCTCTATGGTTATAATGTTTTTGCGAAAAGCCAATTTTTCCCTACTTCAAAGGAATAAATTTTATTTAACTATCATGGTGGTTGTGAAACATTGAGATGGTTGACAGCATCTCAATCCCAATTAAGAACGTGATTAAACCCAAATCAAATTTAAATTAAGTAACATGATGAGATCAACGGGATAATCCAAGAACTAGATACTCAAGATGTCCATAACCGGGGACACGGCTAATCATGATTAGTTTATACACTCTGCAGAGGTTTGCGCACTTTTCCCCACAAGACTCGATCGCCTCCGCTTGATTCTCGCACTGCCTGATGTTTGAGAAATGGATGACCGAGACACAGTCTTTCAGAAGTGTTTGCACCTTACGTATGGGTAGACAGTTACACCTACTTTCCCCTACATCTGCTAGTCTACCACTGTAAGAGTTCACACAACTTAGTCAACTATGCTAGAGCCCATAATAGCTTGCGGCTGCACACGGAAGTTTCTAGCATGAATAATCTCATGATCCCTTTGAACCTGGGTGGCGGTCCAAAAGAAAAACAGGCAATCCTGGAATACCCAGGTACCTCAATCCACCCAGATGTGAGTTTTAGTTGCCATCTTAAGTAAACCATTAATTAACAACCTCACATCTGTCATGGAAATCTCTCAAACCCAATCCACGTCTACGAGCATAGCATGGCAATATAATAGCAGCGTAGAAGTAACTCCCAAGGGTTTGATAAATAAAACAGGTAATAGGTACTACGTCAACTACTTCCCAATACCCACAATTTAAATTTGATCCTAACCATGCAATGTTTGAGGAATAGAACTAATGCAATAAAAACTGGGTATGGAAGGTATATGATCAAAGTGTTACTTGCCTGCAATGTTGAATGAAGATGATTCGCACTCAATACTTTGGATAGATCTACTCGTCACACTCAGGTCAATCTATCGAGAGCAAGCAATGGCAACCACACATAAGCAATCACTCAAAAGATCAGAAAGAACGAGGAAAACAATTCGGAAAACTTCAAAACCAAGCAAATAACTCTTGCAACATAAAACAATTTCTAACAGTACCAAAATTATGTGAATTTGGCCTTATCAGAAAGTTTAGGTCAAGAGCTTCGCTTTGCAAAAAGAATCAACTCAAACGGAGTTACGGAACTTAAGTTATGAGCAAAAGAAGTTTGAATACAAATCTGTTTGAATTCAAATTTTAAAACATTCAAAAACATGTTTAAGTTGGATTACTGGATAGAGGAGATCATAACGAAGACGTGGGCGTTGGTTTCGTTGGATTTGGACAAACGAGTAAAAAGTTGTAGACGTTTGAAGAACAGGGACTAAACTGTAAATAAAATCAGCACAGATAAGTCCCTGGCGAAAAACTATAATAAAAGAAAAAGACTAAATAGCGAACGTTCGCTACACAGATCTACAGAACGAAAACGTTCACTAAAACTAACTAAACAAAAACGTTCGTTAAATAACTAAAATAAAAAAAACGGGTTTCTAAACAAAAACCGAACCTTAAAATAAACCGTTCGGATCGGTTGGTTTATCTCCTGTTCAAGAGAAAAGACCGGGGCGGCGGCTACTCCGGCGGCGAGGCGGACGGCGGCGACGTCGGGCGCGGCTGCGGACGGCGGCTCCGGCGAGAGGAAGCGCGGGCGGTGGTGCGGGGCAGCGGCGCGGGCTGCGGCAGCAAGGCGGCGGCGTGCAGCGGCGAAGCAGAGGCGAAGCGCGGCACCGGCGGCGAGCAACTGCGGCGGCAGCGGAGCGGCGATCTGCGGCTGCGGCGCGATAGGGGGGAGGAGAGAGAGGGGCCCGGGGCTCCGGCTTTTAAGAGGGGGGCGAGGAGGTGGCGTGGAGGAGGGGTAGGAGGAGGCCGGGGCGGCCACGGCGAGCGGCGGCGGCGGCTCGGACTCGGGGAGGAGTCCCGCACGGGGACGACGGCGGTGCGCGGAGCTGGGCCTTGGCCTGGCAAGAGCTGGGCCGGCCCAGTTCGGGAGGGTGGAAGTTTTTTTTTAACAGAGAGAAAAAAGAAAAGAAATAGAATATAAAATAAAATATTATATAGGCATATAATATATCAAAATTTTCAGAAAAAGATTTCCAACAACATGGACATTTTTGTGAATTCAAATAAAATCCTCACAAATTTACATAAAGCCAAGAGTGCTACTGCCTTAATAAAATCCAATAAAAATCATTTTTAAAAATACCAAAATGAATTCCAATTTATTTCTCTCCAATTTTCTGTTGTAGGGAATCATGTTACCCTATTTTCTGTATATTTTATTTTTGGAGAAAAATAATTTGAATTGAAAAATAATTGCAATGGGACTTTGAATAAATCCTTTGAAACTCCCAACTCATATTTCATTTGTTATGAAGAAGTCATTTTATCTTCTCTCGTGAAAATCATTGAGTTGCATAAAGTTTCAGAAATGGGAAATATTTTCAAATGAAATTCAAATATTTTCAACACCCCTTGTCATTTAAATAAATGGAAGAAGTCATGTCATCTTCTCTCCAGGGTTTTGTGGTGAAAAGAATTTGAATTCATGGAGATCATAAAAGAAAAATGAAAGTTTGGGAAAGTCCTTTTATTCCCTCTCATTTAACTTTCAAAAGATTTTGAATTCCACTCACTTTCAGTCAATCAATCAAACAATCAATCCAATCTATCTGTTATTATAACATTCCAAAATTTAGAATTTTGGGATGTTACAAACCTACCACCCTTAAAATGAATCTCGTCCTCGAGATTCGGAGAGGCTAGCAAGAAATAGGTTAGGGTTTGGGGGTCTTCTCAAAATCCATCGATTATCACCGGGGTCTGGGGTGCTACCACCCTTAGAATCATTGTTACGGTTCCATCAAAACTCGTATACTCCATCCTTATTGTTGACAGTGTCGGTCTTCTCAAATTCTCAGAAAAATTCCTTCTCTGGCTCTTTGGGTAGCGGCATAACCTTTTCCTCAATTCTTCTGTCTTACATCTCGGTAAGGTTATTCCGAGACTGGGTCTTCTTAGCTGACGGGTCAGGCGCCAATACTAAACAACTATCGACATCTCCTGTAGGTCAACAATTTATGGTTTTCCTGCAGAAAATGGGTCTGGGTTGATCCTCACCGTATAACCTACGATTGGCAACAACTGCCGTGTACAAGGGAAACATTCTTATACCATTCTAAGGTTCAAGCAACGTTTAATACCGTCGTCTCTCTACTATAGGTAGGTCACTCAGATTTGCCATACCATATAGCAAAGCGAACAATAAGAGTAAGTCGGTATGGTGATCAATCCATCCCGCACCCAAATCATTTCCTTGTACATGGTTTAGCGAATCTCGCATTCTAACACTCGGTCATCCTCACAAGCATTGCAGAATTTCTCTTGTCGACGAACCAAGTTCGGATAAATCCATGGATTCTGCAAGCCAAACAAACATCTATCGTTCCTTCCCAACCCTCAGGTTTTGCGTAACTCCAATAAGATCGTCTGCTGATAAAATCGTAACTTCTTCCAGGGTCTTTCCTTCAGTAAGAGTGTGCTTGCTTCTTGGCAGGTCCTGGGGCCTGTGGGTTATGGCCCATCTCATCACTGGTAAACCTTGAACTCATCATCGGGCAACTGATCATTAATCCAACATCCAACTTCCTGGTATTCTTAAATCCATCCAATCGTACTGTCTTCCTTCCTTCTATTGGCACCAAATTAAGACATGATTACTCAGACTCATCATGGAATTTCCATTGATCCATATTTCCAACATCATACCTCCTTTATATCCAATAGTAGTTCATCCTCGTGGGATATCCACATACCGAGATAAAAAAAACACTTATACTATGAAGTCCATACTCCACTTCGTGGAACATCATTATCCTTTCCAGGGTCATTCATCCTTACAGGGGAATATTGGCCATCTCTGCATGGCATTTCTTTAACTGGGAAACATGAAACACATCATGAACTCCTGACAGTCCTTCGGGTGACTCCAACTTGTTGGCCACTTCTCCCATACGCTCCAAACTCGGTATGGTCCTACAAATCTCGGGGCTAACTTTTCCTTAACTCCAAATCGTTTAACTCCTCGCAGAGGGAACACACGAAGACATGCTCCGTCTCCAATTTCATAGACTACCTCCTTTACATCCAATAATACTCCATACCCTCATATTCTTGGGGTATCCAACATATTGAGATAAAACTCATACTTATTTTCTTCGAAATCCACTTCGTGGAATATCATTACCTTTTTCCAAGGGTCAAGTTTCCTCACGGGGTACTACCACCTTTAAAATGCACAAACTTCCATAGACCATATTTCTCATATCCTCGAAAATGGTCAAAATCTTTCTTCATAGAGTAACAACTCATAAAATCCAAATCAATACCAATGATGCTAACTTTATTGATTCTCAAATTATTACAATCTCCTGCATTCCATTACATTGCCTCAATCCGACACCTCACTAATAAAAGAAATGTCCACACTACTACTACTATATTTCTCGTTGCACTCAACTATTTATCACAAGTCTCCGTCTCCTTGGGGCATTCTCTGGCAAAGTGCCCTGCTTCATCACAACGGAAACATTATTACTTCTGACGTATCTCGGGGTTTCCTTGTGATTATATAGCCTCCTGGGGTCCTCATCTTCCCTTTTGGGCAATCATTGTGGTAGTGTCCTGAATTTTTGCACCTGTAACATGTGATATGACTCAGGTCTCTCTTTGTAGAAATTGGGTTGTTCCTGGGATCCAATCTACTTTTCTTCCTGGACTTTTCCGTTCCAATGAGGGCTTCTATTTCCTGTGGGTCATACTCTACTTCCTCTGTCGGGAATTCTACTAAATCCCCATTCAGACAATTTTGGGAGATGTGTCCTTCTTCTCCACATGAATAGCATGACTTGGTGTAGTGTTTAATTGGTTCTTCTTTGGGTGTGTCCTCCACCTCTTCCTTCATCACAGATTCCTCTAAAATTTCCATGAGGGCTCTTTTCATTGCTTCTTTCTTCTGCTGGACGGTCCTTTGTACCATGGGGTAGATGTGACACTGAGCAGGGTAGTGGGTAGTCCCTTCACACAAGAAACAAGTGATCTGCCTAGTTGGGCATTCTTCAGCTGGGTGACTTCCTTCACAATTAGGGCATTCATCCTTGTGTTCCTTATGGTTGTGTCCTATTTCTCCACAAGGTTTGTATGCACAAGGTTTCTTCATATCCTTTCCATAAGGCTTCAATTTCTGGGACACAAGACGAGATCTTTGTAGAGTCCACTTAAATTCTTTCCAAGTGGTTACTTCTTGCCATCCATTGGTGGTTTGGTGCATCCTCCACCAAGTAGCAGCACCTCTTTCAAAACGTTGAAGAGCATGCCGGGTCATATCCTTTCCGACTATAGGGTTATTCTTCATGTGATCCTCCATGTTCTGAATCCATCGGTCCGTCTCCAATTGACTCATCGGTCCAGAAAATACAAGCTCATCTCCATTCATCCTCTATTGGGTCCATGGGTTTGGGGTGAGATAAGAGAGGTCGAGAGGGATGCACACAATACAAACAATAGTTTTGAAAAGACAGATTTTTATTGTGGCTGTCGGAAAAACAACAAACAAATGATAGCTCACAAACGTCGCATCTAACGTAGGCATAAAACAGGGGTTGGGTCTTCTAGAGGTCAAAAATCTTCAAAGTCGCCAAACTCTTCAAGTCTTGTTCATGTCTCCGATGGCTTCTTGCAATCATGCTTGTCCTTCTCAAGTTCTTTTGCCAAATCATCTCTGTTGACGCGAAGTCTCTCGTGACGTCCTTTAATATTTCTGGAGTTGCGTTCCAAACTTCTGGGTTTCATCAACCTCGACATGGACCATGATCCTACTGTCCTTCAGGTCATGACGAATCTTTGATGTCTCGAGGTTTTGCTCCTCCATCCTGGCTACTTTCAGCTTCTGGGTCATGAGTCCTTCATGAAGTGCTTACTTGTCGAATACTGCTTCCTGAAGGTTCATCTTTAAACTTCCTGATGTAATGCTCCAGATCCTGGTGATACACCAGCTAAGGTTAAAACTGCATCCTTTGCTGATAGATGCTCCATCAGCTTTCTACCATCCAATCCTTCCATGCATCTGCATGCTTAACTCCGCACGGTGACAATAGCATAAACGGGTAATAACACCATGGTCAGTCGTGTCTATGCCCATGTTACTGCCATGAGATTTCATTCCATAACTGATATCTCCTGTCTTTGGGTTTTCTTAACAAAAACTTTGAGTTCTAATGCTCCATGTTTCGGTCTTTCTCCGATACACCTTGGTCTCGGGCATTGACGGCTTCCATAGTTTGCCAAGTTCCATAAGGGTAACCTTCCTAGGTCATACACATCTGGCAATTCTTCAGAGCCTTCAAATTCTCCCAGTCTTCGGAGTCTTCAACCGTTGTAGTTTCCATTATCATAATGCACGGTAAAATCCTCTTCATTCCGAATGGTCTTAGTTGTCCGATATCTTGTACTTCTTGAACTGGTCTCATCCGTCGAATCTTCGAGTGGTCCAAAAGGAAAAAGGGTATGGTCTCACTAAAAGGGAATATTTGAATAAGACTCGGAAAAGAAGAGAGGTAAAAGATCTTTTTGGAAAGGAAAGTTTTTTGAGAAAATCCTTCCTATGGGCTTGCCAGTTTCTAGGGTCACGTCCTACAGTCAACATGTGCTCTGATACCATCTTGTAGCGACCCGACCCGAATTGATCAAGTCTCTATGCTTAAGTGTCATCCCTGGATCGGTATGCTGACACACACAGTACTCGAGGATTTATAACAGAGGTAAATCACATGTATAAAGTAACGTAAATACTATTACCTCAATCCAAATAGCGGAAGTAACAAGGTTGTGGATTCCCATCAACACCAACGGCAAAGTTGAGTGTAGAAATCGTAACCCTAACGAATCACTTACTCATCGTAAGATATCCTGCAACATGAAACGTTGCAGCCCGAAAACGGGTCAGCACATGGAATATGCTGGCAATGTAACACATAGAGAGTAATGAACAGAATAATGCTATACTACATGCATATATGGCTGGTGGAAAAAGCTCTATGGTTATAATGTTTTTGCGAAAAGCCAATTTTTCCCTACTTCAAAGGAATAAATTTTATTTAACTATCATGGTGGTTGTGAAACATTGAGATGGTTGACAGCATCTCAATCCCAATTAAGAACGTGATTAAACCCAAATCAAATTTAAATTAAGTAACATGATGAGATCAACGGGATAATCCAAGAACTAGATACTCAAGATGTCCATAACCGGGGACACGGCTAATCATGATTAGTTTATACACTCTGCAGAGGTTTGCGCACTTTTCCCCACAAGACTCGATCGCCTCCGCTTGATTCTCGCACTGCCTGATGTTTGAGAAACGGATGACCGAGACACAGTCTTTCAGAAGTGTTTGCACCTTACGTATGGGTAGACAGTTACACCTACTTTCCCCTACATCTGCTAGTCTACCACTGTAAGAGTTCACACAACTTAGTCAACTATGCTAGAGCCCATAATAGCTTGCGGCTGCACACGGAAGTTTCTAGCATGAATAATCTCATGATCCCTTTGAACCTGGGTGGCGGTCCAAAAGAAAAACAGGCAATCCTGGAATACCCAGGTACCTCAATCCACCCAGATGTGAGTTTTAGTTGCCACCTTAAGTAAACCATTAATTAACAACCTCACATCTGTCATGGAAATCTCTCAAACCCAATCCACGTCTACGAGCATAGCATGGCAATATAATAGCAGCGTAGAAGTAACTCCCAAGGGTTTGATAAATAAAACAGGTAATAGGTACTACGTCAACTACTTCCCAATACCCACAATTTAAATTTGATCCTAACCATGCAATGTTTGAGGAATAGAACTAATGCAATAAAAACTGGGTATGGAAGGTATATGATCAAAGTGTTACTTGCCTGCAATGTTGAATGAAGATGATTCGCACTCAATACTCTGGATAGATCTACTCGTCACACTCAGGTCAATCTATCGAGAGCAAGCAATGGCAACCACACATAAGCAATCACTCAAAAGATCAGAAAGAACGAGGAAAACAATTCGGAAACCTTCAAAACCAAGCAAATAACTCTTGCAACATAAAACAATTTCTAACAGTACCAAAATTATGTGAATTTGGCCTTATCAGAAAGTTTAGGTCAAGAGCTTTGCTTTGCAAAAAGAATCAACTCAAACGGAGTTACGGAACTTAAGTTATGAGCAAAAGAAGTTTGAATACAAATCTGTTTGAATTAAAATTTTAAAACTTTCAAAAACATGTTTAAGTTGGATTACTGGGTAGAGGAGATCATAACGAAGACGTGGGCGTTGGTTTCGTTGGATTTGGACAAACGAGTAAAAAGTTGTAGACGTTTGAAGAACAGGGACTAAACTGTAAATAAAATCAGCACAGATAAGTCCCTGGCGAAAAACTATAATAAAAGAAAAAGACTAAATAGCGAACGTTCGCTACACAGATCTACAGAACAAAAACGTTCACTAAAACTAACTAAACAAAAACGTTCGTTAAATAACTAAAATAAAAAAAGGGTTTCTAAACAAAAACCGAACCTTAAAATAAACCGTTCGGATCGGTTGGTTTATCTCCTGTTCAAGAGAAAAGACCGGGGCGGTGGCTACTCCGGCGGCGAGGCGGACGGCGGCGACGTCGGGCGCGGCTGCGGACGGCGGCTCCGGCGAGAGGAAGCGCGGGCGGTGGTGCGGGGCAGCGGCGCGGGCTGCGGCAGCAAGGCGGCGGCGTGCAGCGGCGAAGCAGAGGCGAAGCGCGGCACCGGCGGCGAGCAACTGCGGCGGCAGCGGCGCGGCGATCTGCGGCTGCGGCGCGACAGGGGGGAGAGAGAGGGGCCCGGGGCTCCGGCTTTTAAGAGGGGGGGGGCGAGGAGGTGGCGTGGAGGAGGGGTAGGAGGAGGCCGGGGCGGCCACGGTGAGCGGCGGCGGCGGCTCGGACTCGGGGAGGAGTCCCGCACGGGGACGACGGCGGTGCGCGGAGCTGGGCCTTGGCCTGGCAAGAGCTGGGCCGGCCCAGTTCGGGAGGGTGGAAGTTTTTTTTTAACAGAGAGAAAAAAGAAAAGAAATAGAATATAAAATAAAATATTATATAGGCATATAATATATCAAAATTTTCAGAAAAAGATTTCCAACAACATGGACATTTTTGGGAAGTCAAATAAAATCCTCACAAATTTACATAAAGCCAAGAGTGCTACTGCCTTAATAAAATCCAATAAAAATCATTTTAAAAAATACCAAAATGAATTCCAATTTATTTCTCTCCAATTTTCTGTTGTAGGGAATCATGTTACCCTATTTTCTGTATATTTTATTTTTGGAGAAAAATAATTTAATTGAAAAATAATTGCAATGGGACTTTGAATAAATCCTTTGAAACTCCCAACTCATAGTTCATTTGTTTTGAAGAAGTCATTTTATCTTCTCTCGTGAAAATCATTGAGTTGCATAAAGTTTCAGAAATGGGAAATATTTTCAAATGAAATTCAAATATTTTCAACACCCCTTGTCATTTAAATAAATGGAAGAAGTCATGTCATCTTCTCTCCAGGGTTTTGTGGTGAAAAGAATTTGAATTCATGGAGATCACAAAAGCAAAATGAAAGTTTGGGAAAGTCCTTTTATTCCCTCTCATTTAACTTTCAAAAGATTTCGAATTCCACTCACTTTCAGTCAATCAATCAAACAATCAATCCAATCTATCTGTTATTATAACATTCCAAAATTTAGAATTTTGGGATGTTACACATGTGCAACTCCCTCGATTTAAATGGATCGAAGATCCATGCAATTTACATAGTTGAGTTTTTTAAAAATTAAATGACATGATGGCATGATGACATGATGCAATGCAAAATAAATAGAGCAAGCAAAAGGAAACACACGGTGATCACGAAATATATGGAAGTCTTCTGAATCACCGGTCTTGGGGCGTCACAACACTCCTCCACTTACAAGAGATCTCGCCCCGAGATCTAGGGATGGCACCGAAGAGAAATGAAAGAGGAAGAGGTAAAACAAAGTTGCTTCCTGACAAAAGAGTGAAACCACGAACCTTGAGAGGTTAACCAATTTCAAGGAAAGAATACGGCGGAGATGAATGAAGTTGAGAACACTCCAATACATAAGAGGAACATGGAATACAACGAGAACCAAGAGGTTAAGGGACAAGATAGATTTTGAAGCCACTCCGGTTAAAACAAGATAGAGTAGGATTAAGAATGATATAATTTGGACAGCACTCCGACTGAAAATGGAAGGAATTAACATGAACTTGAGAAGATGGGATGATACTTGATGAAATCGACAATACACTGCCTCCGGAACTATTGAAAAATGGCACAAGGGGTAAGAAAGATTTCAGACAGCCCTCCGGTTGAGGAAGGAGACAAAACTTGATAAGATGAGAGAACTCGAATGAAAACACGACACTCCGGCTAAACGGATAAGAAAGGAAAAATTACATGATCTTGACAAAACAAGATGATTGGTCGAAGAGAGCAACATCACAAAGCCTCCGGAAACAATGCATGACAGTTAGATAGTTGGAGTGAATAGAACGAAGAATGAAACCAACATCTCCTACCATAAATGAATTTTAAAGAGCATCCATACGAAGTAGGATTGAACGGAGTTGTTGGAAAACCAACAACGAAAAGAATAAGCTTGTAGTGGGCTTATGGAAACATCTCAACATTATGAGGTGACAAACGGCCACTAAAGGAAGCCATTGGTTTGAGTAAGAGCACCAAGGCGATGAAAAACTTCTTTCACCAAGAGGATAGGAGAACACTTGGATCATTGATAAGCACCATAATAGCAACATTCCTTAGGGAAGGCTTTAGGTGAAACATGACACAAGATAAATCCAACGAAGAGATTGGTGGATTTAAAATATCTCATTCTTGACAACATGTGAATCATGAAACGCGAACTCAAATTGTCAAGAATGACATAACACCACCTCAAATGATAAGGTAGAACGAATTGCACTTTAGAATGCAAGATGAAGAATGCTTGGACTCCACAAAACAAAACATGTGTTGAACACCATGTTTATTTTAGAGTATAGCTTGGCGGATCTTAACTCCGAGAGAAATCTTGAAGAACAATTGAAGAATGAAAAGAATCCTTGTAACGATTTAGATGGAGCTTCGCGCGAGTTAACTGAGAGAGATTGGAACTCCGGAAACAAAAGGTGAACAACTTAGACCCGACAAATTGATATCACGAATGAACTCCAAAAGAAGGGATTAATCACTTGGATGAAACAAGAATAAGAATTATGTTATGTGTATCCTTCACCAATTTAGATTGATGACAAGCAACGGATTTGGCATACTACTTATTCTCGTATAAAGGATTAAGAGAGATATAGCGTAAACTTGGGAAGGTCTTCATCGAACCACCGGTAGGATTGAAACAACGAATAAATTGATATGTGACGAAGGAAGAGAAATCTTGAATGAACCACCGTAAGAATCTGAAAATCAACGAAGATAAGATAAAGAAACACCGGGAAGAATTAGAAAACGAATAAAGATACTTGACAAAATTTAGATACAAGTGAAACGAAGAGATCATGAACTGATTAGAGAATACTTGAATGATGCACCGGAAGCATATGGAGATGAACGAAGAGACATCAATTTTTTAGAATAATTGGAGAACGAGGCTGAAAACTTAGAACGAAGAAATCTTCTGAAAACATGGCATTTGGATGATCAAGAAATGAAAACAACTCATGAAATGCTCCGGATGGGTATGAGAAGAATTCTCACAATCGAAAACAATTATGAGAGGATGGCATAAACTAGAACTATGAATCTTCAAGAGAACGGACCAAGATTTAGGAGAAATTCTTCTTCGGTCTTCAAATGTTGAGAATGATGATGCGAAACACCACCATGAATTATTGAGGCACTCCGGGACCATGAAGAATAGAAAGGTTGGATCAACAGTGAAAAGAATTTGAAAGATCTTGGAGAAAGACATATGACTGATGATAATTCATTCTTACGTCAAACTTTGCAATGAATTTGAGAATAACTCCGAAAAGAATTAGAAGGGTCAGGTAAGATCCTGGGAAAAGACCTGTGGGTTAGGGCCCACTCAAAAGAAACACCGTTGAACAATTTAAAAGAGAGATTGCGCCGGTTGAATTAAATGGCTTGAATGAGATAACAACCTCGAAATAGCTTGAACGGATCTTGAATTAAAACACGAATCTCCTGAGATATCTTCAACACTCCGGAACAAAAGAATAGCGAGCGGTGAAAGATTAAGAGATACACCGTCATACGTAAGCACTTGAAACGGGGAAGGGGATAAGATCAACACCTGCAACTTGAATTGAATCCACCGAAAAAGAATACGAGAATGAAGAATGATACACTTGAAGCTTCGTTAGTATCTTCCTTAGAATCAACGGATAAAAACATTGACGGAAAAGAATGGTGAGACTTCCCATCAATAAAATGATACTTCATTAAGAAATATGAGTCCTTGAAGAAAAGGGTGGGAGGGTGGGAAAACAAAGGCAACTTGGGTCGAATGAAACGAACACCGTTGATAAAAAGCTTAGAACTGATCTTGCGAATGTTGGAAAGACTGGATGCACTTGAAGAGAAACACGCCGGTTGGAAAGAATTGGGATGACAATCTCGATGATCAAGAAGGATTGGTATTCACATAGAAGTATGAGAACACCGCTTAGGAAAAGTAGGGAATCAACACTTGACTTCGACGCATTCGAATACCACAAACGAAAACAAAACAAAGGATTGGCTTAGGAAATAAGCCGGAAACAAACATATGATAGATCCCATATCGTATCATGTGTGTGTTGGAAAGATAATCTAGGATCTACTTGAATTCCCACTTATAAACTCCCGAAACTTTCTGGTTATGCAATCAGGTGTTGGGGATACAGGGGACACAATATATCTCACCCAAACTAACAATACCTAGATCTAGCTGTATCCATCCTTCAACACAAAACCAAGAAACCTTCGGGAATCATTTACCTCAACCTTCGAAAAGCATCCGTTATACGAGCTATGGCAATTTTCCCGAACTCCCGCCCCAGTACTGGGTGGTGTCGAGGTGATCTCACCAACAACTACATAAAAGAGATTTTCGATGTCGGCGAAACTCAGGTATTCCAGAACTGCGATGATAAAATTGTGACGACAACACCTCGGAGCTCAACTCCCCGGGACACTGCCACAACCCCTAAATGTCAGGAGGGACCAAGAACAATGTTCTCGTCACAAAACCATCGGAACGATTCCAAGATACCCGCGTGATCCTAAATTTTTTTTAGTGAAATTTGAGGAGAGGAGAGTCAAAACTTCTACGTCAGGAGACCTCACCAGAGCGACGAAGGGACTGAGGAGTAAAAAGAATCCTACTCTCCGATATATATAATCCTAAGACTCAAAACATTTTTTTCTAGACTCAATAACGCCAGCGATTCGATCAAGCAGGGCGCTCCTAAGTCGGGGATGGCTCTGATTACCAACTTGTAACGCCCACGATGCGGCTATATCTCTCACGTGTCGAGGCACGACTTAGAGGCATAACCGCATTGTAGGTTTTGTCGCAAGAAGGGTCATCTTCACACAATCCCATGTAATGAACAAGAATGGGATAAAGAGTTGGCTTACAATCGCCACTTCACACAATACATAAATAAATTCATACATCATTCAAGATACACACATAGACCGACTATGGTCAAATCCAGATAAAAAGAAGATAACCCCAAATGCTAGGTCCCCGATCATCCCAACTGGGCTCCACTACTGATCATCAGGAAAATGAAACATAGTAACGACCCAGGTCCTCGTCAAACTCCCACTTGAGCTCGGTTGCATCACCTGCACTGGTATCATCGGCACCTGCAACTGCTTTGGTAGAATCTGTGAGTCACGAGGACTCAGCAATCTCACACCCGCGAGATCAAGACTATTTAAGCTTATGGGTAGGAAAGGGTAGTGAGGTGGAGCTGCAGCAAGCACTAGCATGTATGGTGGCTAACATATGCAAATAAGAGCGAGAAGAGGAGCAACGCAATGGTCGTCAACTAGTAATGATCAAGAAGTGATCCTGAACTCCTACTTACGTCAAACATAACCCAAAAGCCGTGTTCTCTTCCCGGACTCCGCCGAAAAGAGACCATCACGGCTACACAGGCGGTCGATGCGTTTTAATTAAGTCGAGTGTCAAGTTCTCTACAACCGGGTATTAACAAATTCCCATCTGCCACATAACCGCGGGCACGGCTTTCGAAAGATATTAACCTACAGAGGTGTCCCAACTTAGCCCATTCTAAGCTCTCATGGTCAACGAAGGATATTCCTTCTCCCGGGAACACCCGATCAGTCTCAGAATACCGGTTACAAGACATTACGACGATGGTAAAACAAAACCAGCAAAGCCGCCCGATGTGTCGACAATCCCGATAGGTGTCGCACGTATCTCGTTCTCAGGACACACCGGATAAGCGAAGCGTACAGGTACCGACGTAACCCAACTTGCCAAGGGATGGTCCCGCACGGTGCTCTAGTTTGGACCAACACTTAGACAAGCACTGGCCTGGGGGGGTAAAATAAAGATGACCCTCGGGATGCGCGACTCCCAACGGAAAAGGGCTAGGTGAGGCAAATGTAAAACCAAGGTTGGACCTTGCTAGAAGAGTTTTATTCAAAGTGAACTGTCAAGGGGGTCCCATAAATCACCCAACCGCGTAAGGGACACAAAATCAAGGAACATAACACCGGTATGACGCAAACTAGGGCGGCAAGAGTGGAACAAAACACCAGGCATAAGGCCGAGCCTTCCACACTTTACCAAGTATATAGATGCATTAATTAAATAAGAGATATTGTGATATCCCAACATATCCATGTTCCAACATGGAACAAACTTCATCTTCACCTGCAACTAGCAACGCTACAAGAGGGGCTGAGCAAAAGCGGTAACATAGCCAGACAACGGTTTGCTAGGAAAGGTGGGTTAGAGGCTTGACATGGCAATAAGGGAGGCATGATATAACAAGTGGTAGGTAGCGCAACATAGCGATAGAGCGAACAACTAGCAAGCAAAGATAGAAGTGATTTCGAGGGTATGGTCACCTTGCCTGAGATCCCGCAAGGAAGAAGAACGAGTCCATGAAGACAAACAGACGTAGTCGAACGAACCCTCGCAACTCCGGAACGAAACCGAAGCTAACGAGAGAAGCAAACCGGAAAGAAGCAAACAACGTGGTAAACACACAATCATAAACACGGAATGATGCACAGTCAAGTATGATGCATGTCCGGTTGAAATGAGGCATGGCATGGGAAAATGCAACAAACAATACTACAAATTAAGTGGAGCTCAATATGCAACGAGTTGCATATTGACAAAACACCACATCAATTATTTAGTTCTCTCCCGTTTATGTACCCAATAAAATTAACTGTGGTTAAGCATGGCAAGATGTGAAGCATAATAAAACTATCTATTTAGGCAAGTTTAAATGAGGCCGGAAATAACAAACAACAATTCCGGAAAATCCCCATATGCACATTTAGCAATTTAATGGAAACAACAAATATAAACATTTTAAATGTTGTTATCATGATGCGGATGACATTTACAAGTTTTATGCAATTTATGAAAATGTTGACATAAGCATGTTATGAAGCATTTGGTCACCATGGCGGAACGAAAGGGGTGCCACGGCAACGGCAACGACAACGGAAATGGTGCCACGGCAACATTTCGGTTCCGACAACTCATTGAGATATCGATGCAAAAGAAGCAAGTGCGCGGATGTGCAGAACATGCTAGAGATGGTGGGGTGATCCCGATTACCAGGTTCCCACATGTCGGTGGCATGGCAAACGAGGAGTAACATGTAAGGAACAACTCGGACACGGTGCAAACACGAACATCTCATACAACATCCATTCGTTCATCGCGGTCATCTCGGGGTTATACCTTCGAGGCGTGACTTTTCGGAATGGATCAAGTTCGTAGTGGAAGTAGACGTTCTCGCGACGGTGGTGGAAGTAGTGGTACACGTTTCGTAGTCGCACACATTCCATAGATGTTCGGGGTCACGGCGAGGAACTTGATGTCCACGGAGTCTTCAAGGGTCGACGGTAGTGGTACACACATTGTCGGGGTACTTGTCAGTCCGGTCTTGGCGACGGTAGTTGTACACAGGTCGTAGAGGAACTTGATGCATCCGAGGTCTTCGGGTTCATAGTTGTACTTGGCGTTCGGAGTCCGGGTCTTGTCGGTGATGTACTTGGTGCTTGAGGTTCCGATCCGGGGGTGCTTGCGTCCACGGTAACACTGCATGGTGCGTAGAGGCGACAACTTGGGTGGTGCTGGGCATCGGGATCAGGGGCGTGCTCGCTCGGGCATGGATCTGGTTGCGGTCAACGCGCGAGGCGCGTGTGCAGGCGGATCGAGCAGGTAGCAACGCTGCTAGTCCTCCTCGGTCGAGGCCGAGGCAAAACGGGGTAGAGGAGCTTGGCGGATGCAAGCAGCAGCACAGGGCTGGCAGAGGCGACGCGGGTTGAAGGAGAGGAAACAGCAGCGTGATGTAGGGGCTTGGCGAGGCGGGTACCGCGCGGGAAGGACGGAGTCAAGGAGCATCGGCGAGCGGGACTTGGCGAAGGGCGGCGCGACAAAGGACTTGTCGCTGTCGAGGACGACGGCCTCTGGCCAGGGGAAACTCGGGCGCAGAGAAGGCACTTCTCATCGTCCTCCTGCTCGATGCAGAGGAGGCGACGGCGCGGGTCTGCGGGGCTCCGACGGGAGAGTCTTGAGGCGCAGGGGTGGCGCGCTTGAGCAAATCCGATGGGGACGGGGCACCGGAGAAGGGACGGCGATGGTTTTGGCGAAACTTGGGGACGAACTCACGGCGACGAGGCGTCTTGTGCAGAGAACGAGCGGGCCAGGCAGGGAACCCAGCGCCCGATGGCTTGAAGATGGCGCGGCGACGGACTTGGTACAAGGGCCTTGGGGCTCCGGTAGCGCCGGGAACGGCGAAAATGGACGAATCCGGTCGGTGGCTGGTGAGGGGAACGGGCACGAGCGCTGCCCTCTGCGTGCGTGCGTGTGGGTGGCGGCGGAGGGGGAACGAGAGGGAGAGAGTGGAGAGGACGAGAGATGGGATTGGTCGGGCTAGGGTTAGAGCTGGAGCGCGGCTGGGCCTAGGGATGGGCCTTAGAGGTCGGCCCAGTAGAGAGGGAAGTGGCCAGAGGCCTGGCGGCTGGGCTCTCTCTTCTCTCTCTCTCTCTCTCTTATTTTCTAAGAAACAGAAAATAAGAAAGAAGATAAGGAGAAGAAAGGAGGTGTTGGGGAAGAAGTTTGACACGCGGATAATCTTCCTGGATTGGCAAAAATGCGCTTGGTCTGAGAAAATAGAAGTTGGCACGAATGCAAGATTTAAATTCAAACACATTTGAATTTAATTCAAATGGTTTGAACTAGGACAAGGTTTAGGAGTGGCCAAAATGTTGAGATTTTTGGTGGAACTCCGGAAAGTGAAGAAAGAATTTATGGGAAAAGTTTGAAGTCAAGAATATTGAGATAGAAAAGGCATGGAATTAAATTGCACGTGTGTTATGGTGTACTCCAATTTAATGGAATATTTTAATATAGCTCCCTAATAATATTGGGAGGATATATGTTATAAAGAGAAATCACCATGTGCAACTCCCTCTATTTAAATGGATCGAACATCCATGCAATTTACTTAGTTGAGTTTTTAAAAAATTAAATGACATGATGGCATGATGACATGATGCAATGCAAAATAAATAGAGCAAGCAAAAGGAAACACACGGTGATCACGAAAAATATATGGAAGTCTTCTGAATCACCGGTCTTGGGGCGTCACATTCCTCCTGAAGTTGCTCAACTGCAGTTTGGATTTCAGTTACCTTGACATCAAGGTCATAGAATTTTGTCTCAATAATCCTTTCCAAGCTCTCCTGGTTATTGGTCAGGGTGGCCAAGCCCTGCTCAGTCCTCAGAGTGGATTGGATCAGATATCCAAGCTGGTCTTGCTTGCTCTTCAAGAATACCTGAGATGCCTCTTCCACAGTTGGCATCTTTGCAGCCTTCTCAGCTTTAGCTTTGGCTTTCTTCTCTTGTGCTTGCACAGATGATGGTTCTCAGTCATGACAACTGTGTTATCCTCAAATTCAGGGTAGATGGGCAGGTGCTCCTTATCCAAAATGTACTTTCCTTTGCCCATCTTTGAGTTGATGAGCTCCTGGATGTGTGGGGCATATCCACAACTTCTCTTCTAATCAGCTGCAGTCCTCTTGATTGTTTCCACAATCAGGCTCATAACCTTGAACTTCTGTGGGACATCAAATATGTGCAGCAAGTTGATAGCATGTCCTCTGATCATCTTGTGATCACCTGACTTGGGTAGCAGTGTGTGCCTTAGAATCCAATTGATAGTTGGTAGACCAGACAACAAATAGTGTACAGATCCAAACTTATGTGTATCCAAAGCAGCATCTGGGATCTCTTTGTACATGTTGGCCATAGAGTTGTGGTCTTTCTTGTTCTTTGCATAGATATCCAAGTCATCCTCATGTTCCTCAGGAGCATTTATGAGCTTGGCCCATTCTTCAATAGTAGACTGGTACCTAGTACCCTCAGACATCCATACAATCCTTCCATCTGGATAGAAGTGGGCAGTGGAGTAGAATTGCATGATGAGCTCATCATTCCACTTGGTGAACTTCTGAGCCACAAACTTATAAACTCCACATGCCTTGAAGCTGTCAAGCACGCCAGGGAAGTGATCCTCATTCTCCATAATGAACTCCCAGTCAACCCATCTCATGTCACACACTATGGGCTTCTTGTCAAGCAGAATTGTCTCATAGAAGTCCTGCTGTTCCTTACTGTGAAATCTATAGTCCACAGCAGTCCTTCTCCTGGTAGCATATGGATCAGACTCTCTCCATAGTCTCAATCCCGAACCCTTCCTCATTTTCATGTTCTCTGCAACTGGGTGTGCATCATTGTGATCAGGGATCTTGAGCTTCAGCTTTCTCAAAACAACAGAATCATCTTCTTCTTCTTCAGCAGCTTGAGGCACTGGGGCCTTGTTTTTCTCCTCAGTAGGGATGTTCCTAGTGCTCCTCTTGGGTTTTGACTTTGGAGCTGGAGCAGCAGCCTTGGGAGCAGCTTTGGGCTTAGATGGAGCAGCCCCTGATCTGTTTGCATCTCCCATGAGCTTTTGAGCTTTGGGTGCTGGTGCAACATCCTCTTCCTCTTCTTCAGAATCTCTCATCATTGATGGCTTCCCAATGACTCTGGCAATGGTCTTCTTGACCCTTTCTTTTCTCTTCTTGCCATATCCAGTTTCCTTGGGTTCAAGAGTGAACTCCATTGTTTCTCCCGCGGCAACTTTTCTTGGCTTAGACATGGGCTGTCTTCTTGCTGGCATCTTTGTTTTCAGACCTGGCTTAGTTGCAGCAGCTGAGCCATACGCTTTCTTCAGCATTTTCTTCTTGGAAGTGGCTTCATCTTCAACAGCCACATAATCTTCATCTTCAGAGTCAGAAGTCCTCTTCTTCCTTGTCCTTGTGGCAGCCTTTGGCAGATTGCTTGGAGTGCTCCTGCTGCCTTCATCATAGCTGCTAGAGGGACTAGTGCCCTCACTTAACTGAACCTGTTCCTCTGACTTGTTCTGGCTGTCACTTTGGTCAGACATCCTGCAGGCAAACTGTCAGCAGACCCTGTGAATAGGTTATAGATGAGGTAGAGTAGATGAGCACCACAAAGTACATGAGTTTTTGCAAAAAGGATGAATTAATAACTTAGTTTTAGTTCTTCACAGAAAGCATTTCGGATCTACCGATTTGTAAACTCGGTGATACCGAAGCAGCTTTTGGAACCTGAACTAGTGAACTCGGTCAGACCGAGTCATAGTTCAGTGGTACCGAGACTGCTAGGGTTTCACAAAGAATCGAACTCGGTCACACTGATTTGCAATTTTTGGTCAGACCGAAAACGCATGTGCTCTGGCCTAAGCCAAAATCGGTGAGACCGATTCTACAACTCGGTCAGTCCGAGATGAGTTCGGCGGAGACCTAACCCTAAATTTTCAAATCAAAACTAATCTACGGGATGATTTCACTGGACAGGATGATTTCAATCATGGCAAGAATCATGGCAAAGCAATGTGCTAAGAACCGAAGTTAGGGATTAGCACAATGATCAAGTTCATACCCAAGTTCGGCGATGAACTTGCTATGGCGGCAACGGCAGTGAAGATTTCCGTTTACGGCGGCGGAGACCAGTGGCGGGAGGTCGCTGGCGACGAGAGGATGATCCGGAGACCAGAGGAGGTAGAGTAGGTTACGCGCGGGCGAAGGGGTTCGGAGAAATTTCCAAAATTTTATATATAACGACCCTGTCGGTGTGACCGAGTTGAACGACTCGGTGGCACCGAGATGCAAAACTGCAAGCAGTTACTGCAACTCGGTGTGACCGAAAAGTTCTAATCGGTTGCATCGAGATTGAAAACCCTAGATCAACTTGGTGACTCGGTAGGACCGAAAAGGATGAATCGGTCAGACCGAGATGCCCAAAGAGGTTTTGGAGGTTTAAGTCTATGATGAATCGGGATCTCCGAGTGCTCCTCACACAGAGTGGTTCGAATCTGACTTGATCAAACTTTGTGATGTAGCATGAATAGAGTTTGAGACGAGAAAAGCATAGATAGCTAGAGGGTGTTCTTAGGCATTCTTGTCCATCCATTTGGCAAAAAGAGAAAAAGCCAAACAATCAAAGCAACAAATGGATGTCCTTGAATGAGTAAAATATGCAACCAACATGCTCACACAATAAAATGGCAAATGAAATATGTGACAAAGCATGCACAAACATTCCAGCATCTATCAAGCAATTGGCGATGACTAGGTCATCTATATATGAGTATATTGACTTAGGAGTCAAATGAGAACACTTGATCATAGGTCATACTCATCGTTTAAGCACAAGTGGGGTTACCACTTTTACATAAAGCACTGTTGTGATCACACCATTAGAGTTGCTTTAGCTCATTGGTTTGAGTAAAGCTCCCCCTAGATGTGATATCCCCCCTAAAAGGGATGAACTAACCTTGGGTTTTGTCGATGATGACTTCATGTAGGTGTTGAAGATGTAGATGCTCAATGTTGATGTAGATCATTCGGAGCAATCCTTTGGAGTGAGTTGCACTTTCAATACCTACACGGGTTAGTCCCACAAGGAACAAACAAGGATATCCATAGACATAGAGTGATGCACACACAAGATGATGTCCATGAAAGCATTAGGTTACCTTGTCCCTTGTCTTACCAACAAGAGGGTTTGTGACTCCTTGAACTAGTGCAAGATATGGAAGTTGTTTGCACTTGTCCTCACCAAAATGATAAGAGTGAAGTATGTTGGCGGAGTCACCCTCAAGAACTCTCTAGTTCTTCTTCTTCGGGATCCACATCATCTTGATGGGAATCCTTGGAATCGTAGTTGTGCTTGGTGAAGTAGAACTTGATGTAGTCTTGGGAACCCACTTGACCAAGGACTTAGGTGCTTCTTCAAATGCATCAATTTCCTCTTGAAGCTTGTCCTTGCCTTTTTGCTTGTGGTCTTGTGGTGGAAGATCATCTTGAGCTTGTGTTCCTTTGAAATAAGTAGGATCATACTTCTCTTGTTGAGGAACAAATTTCGTCTTGGGGTATTGACCTTCTTCCCACTCAACTCCATTGGCATTGAACTTTCGTTCAAAACCAACACCTTGATTCTTCCAGTGTCTTCCTTGCTTGCGCACTATTTCCTCAAATTGCTTACTTCCGGCAAGACTCTTGTAAACACCTTTCTCTATGATTCCCTTCAATAAGCTATTTTCTTGCTCAAGTGTAACTTGCCTAAGAGAATCATTAGTGGAATCAAGAGATCTACTAGAAGCAACAACATTGGATTTAGCATGATTGTTGTTACTACTAGATGAAGAATCTTTCTTGTTCTTGTTGCTAGATTTAACTTGTGGCATGTAAGTAGACAAGAGTAAACGCTTGGCAATATAAGAAGAACTTTTCTTGCGAAGATCATCATTGATTGCCTTTAAAAACTCATGCTCTTGCTCAAGGTAGAGCTTTTCAAAGCGTAGCTTATCATGAGTCTTTAAAAGTTCTCGATGATTTTCCAAGGTAGTTTCATGAGCTAACTTAAGAGTGTTTAGTTCTTGAGTTAGACGCTCAATCTCCTTCTTATCATCATCATTCGTTTTATCTTGATTAGCATGATTAATTGACGTTTCATCATAGTTTTCATCACTAGAGTTGTCAACAAGTAAATCATCATCACCTAGCAAATCATCTTCATCACTATTGAAATCAACATACTCGGGATGTGTTACCTTTGGACCTTTGGCCATGAAGCATCTTCCAATTCCTTCATTTGGTGAGTCAAATATGTCGTAGGAGTTGGTTGACACAAGTGCTAGACCGGCAACACCTTCATCTTGAGTATATTCGGAGTCGGAGTGATAACTTCTTTCGGAGTGATTGTCGGAGTCGGAGCCGGATACCCATTCACCAACATGAGCTTGATGTCTTCTTTTTGTGTAGCTCCTTGATGACTTTTCCTTCCTTTCCGAATCCTTGCTTCTCCGAGAGGGTCTTCGTTCATAACGATCATCTCTACTCCTCCTTTCTCTTGGTGGTGATTCTTCTCTTCTACTTCTTCTTTTGGGAGAATCTTCTCTTCTTTTGTAGGGGGCCGTACACTCATTGGAGTAGTGTCCGGGTCTTCCACAATTGTAACAATTTCGCTCACGACTAGAAGATCTTTTGTCATTGTAGGACCTTGACTTGGAGCTTCTTTCTTTGCTTCTACTCTTGTAGAACTTGTTGAAGTTCTTCACCATTAAGCTCAATTCTTCATTGAAGGTTTGCTTCTCACTTGATGATGTGGGAGCATCACACGAGGCTTTGTAAGCACCACTTGACTTGTTGTGAAGCTCTTCCTTATCCTTGAGTGACATCTCATGAGCAACAATTCTTCCAATGACTTCCGTTGGCTTGAGATCTTTGTAATTGGGCATCATTTGGATCAATGTGCACACGGTATCATATTTTCCATCCAAGGCTCTTAGGATCTTCTTGATGATGAATCTATCGGTCATCTCTTCACTTCCTAAGCCGGCAATCTCATTTGTGATGAGAGCAAGCCTAGAGTACATTTCAGCGACACCTTCACCATCCTTCATTTTGAACTTGTCAAGTTGACTTTGAAGCACATCCAATTTGGATTCCTTGACGGAGTCGGTACCTTCGTGCATATCAATCAAAGTATCCCAAATTTCCTTTGCATTCTCAAGACGGCTGATTTTGTTGAATTCTTCGGGGCACAATCCATTGAAGAGAATATCACAAGCTTGAGCATTCTATTGTAGCATCTTCAACTCTTCCGCGGTAGCTTCACGGTTCGGTTCTCTCCCATCAAAGAATTCACCTTGCAAGCCAATACACACAATAGCCCAAACGGCGGGGTTATGTCCAAGAATATGCATTTTCATCTTATGCTTCCAACTAGCAAAATTAGTACCATCAAAGTAAGGACCTCTACGGTGGTAATTTCCCTCGCTAGACGCCATACTCTCCTAGGTTGTGAAACCAAGGCTATGACCACCAAAAGCTATGGAAATCAAAGCAAATGGAGACCAAAGCTCTGATACCACTTGTAGGATCGGAAGTATGTCTAGAGGGGGGTGATCAGACTACTTGACCAAATAAAAATCTAGCCTTTTCCTAGTTTTAGTTCTTGACTGGTTTTTGCAACTTAGCACAAGTCAAGCAATCAACCTGCACATGCAATTCTAAGAGTATAGCAGCGGAATGTAAAACAATTGCATATGAAGGTAAAGGGATGAGTTTGAAAGAGCAAACGCAAAGTTGACACGGAGATTTTTTATCCGTGGTTCCGATAGGTGGTGCTATCGTACATCCACGCTGATGGAGACTTCAACCCACGAAGGGTAACGATTGTGCGAGTCCACGGAGGGCTCCACCCACGAATGGTCCACGAAGAAGCAACCTTGCCTATCCCACCATGGCCGTCGCCCACGAAGGACTTGCCTCACTCGGGTAGATCTTCACGAAGTAGGTGATCTCCTTGCCCTTACAAACTCCTTGGTTCAACTCCACAATCTTGACGGAGGCTCCCAAGTGACACCTAGCCAATCTAGGAGACACCACTCTCCAAGAAGTAACAAATGGTGTGTTGATGATGAACTCCTTGCTCTTGTGCTTCAAATGATAGTCTCCCCAACACTCAACTCTCTCTCACAGGATTTGGATTTGGTAGAAAGAAGATTTGAGTGGAAAGCAACTTGGGGAAGGCTAGAGATCAAGATTCATGTGGTTGGAATGGAATATCTTGACCTCAACACAAGTGTAGGTGGTTCTCTCTCAGAAAATATGTGTTGGAAGTGTAGGCATGTTCTGATGGCTCTCTCTACGAATGAAGAGAGGGTGGAGGGGTATATATAGCCTCCACACAAAATCTAACCATTACACACAAATCACCAAACTCGGTGGGACCAATTCAAAGAACTCGGTCGGAACGATTTGGTTCATAATGTGACCATTAGGCATTTCGGTGGGACCGACTGGATCAACTCGGTGGGACCGATGTGCTAGGGTTAGGGCATAACGTAATCTCGGTGAGACCGATAACACAAACACGGTGAGACCGATTTTGGTAATAGTCAAGCAGAGAGTTGGTCAGGCAAACTCGGTGGGACCGATTCGCTCATCTCGGTTGGACCGAAACGTTATGAAAGGGAAACAGAGAGTTTGCATTGCAATCTCGGTGGGACCGATCGCTCATCTCGGTTTGACCAAAACTTTACGAAAAGGAAACAGAGAGATTACAACCCCATCTCGGTGGGACCGAGATCCCTATCGGTGAGACCGAATTGATTAGGGTTTCTGGCAGTGGCTATGTCAACTGAACTCGGTGGCTGCGGATATGAAATTTTAGTGGGGCCGAGTTTTACTTTTTGGATTAGGACATATGAGGAAGTGAGAAAGTAGTGGAGGGTTTTGGAGCATATCACTAAGCATTTTGAGCAAGAGCCTCATTAAGCAACACCTCATCCGTTCTTAATAGTATTGGCTTTTCCTATAGAGTCAATGTGAGCTTGGATCACTAAAATAGAAAATGTAGAGTCTTGTACTTTGAGCTTGAGACAATCCTTTGTCCTTAGCATTTTGAAGGGTCCACTTTCTAATCCATGCCATGCCAATCATTGAGCTTTCCTGAAGTATTTATCTTGGAATAGAATTAGCTCAATGAGCTATATGTTGTTAGGAATTACCAAAACCACCCAGGGATAGTTGCACTTTCAAAAGCTCGCGTTACATCAAGATCGTGCCAAATCAAGAACACGAGAGAGAGAGAGAGAGAGAGATCAAGCACATAGCTACTGGTACAAACCCTCAGCCCCGATTGTGAACTACTCCCTCCTTGTCATGGAGAGCGACGGGATGATGAAGATGGCCACCGGTGATGATTTCCCCCTCCGTCAGGTTGCCGGAACAGGGCCCCGATTGGTTTTTGGTGGCTACAGAGGCTTGAGGCAGCAGAACTCCCGATCTAGGTCCTGTTCGGGAGTTTTTGGGATTTATAAGAGGAGTGGGCGTTGGGAACAAGTCAGGGGGACCCACGAGTCAGCCACAAGGTTGGGCTGCGTGCCCTAGGGGGGCGCCCTCCACCCTTGTGGTGGCCTCGGGACTCTTCTTCGGCATCTTTTCCTTCCAGTATTTTTTATATTTTCCAAAAATAATCCCCGTCATTTTTTTGGTCAATTGGACTCCGTTTGATATCCCTTTTCCGCGAAAATCAAAAACAAGGAAAAAAATAGAAACTGGCACTGGGCTCTAGGTTAATAGTTTAGTCCCAAAAATCATCTGAAATAGCATATAAATGCATATAAAACATCCAAGATAGATAATATAATAGCATGGAACAACAAAAAATTATAGATACGTTGGAGACATATCAAGCATCCCCAAGCTTAATTCCTGCTCGTCCTCGAGTAGGTAAATGGTAAAGACATAATTTTTGATGTGGAATGCTACCTAACATATTTATCCAAGTAATCTTCTTTATTGTGGCAAGAATATTCAGATCCACAAGATTCAAAAAAAAATTTAATATTGACATAAAAACAATTATAGTTCAAGCATACTAATAAAGCAATCATGTCTTCTCAAAATAACATGGCCAAAGAAATTTATCCCTACAAAATCATATAGTCTGGCTATGCACCATCTTCATCACACAAATTATTCAAATCATGCACAACCCCGATGATAAGCCAAGCAACTGTTTCATACTTTTGATGTTCTCTAACCTTTTCAACTTTCACGCAATACATGAGCGTGAGTGATGGACATAGCACTATAGGTGGAATAGACGGTGGTTGCGGAGAAGACAAAAAGGATATAGTCTCACATCAACTAGGCGTATCAACGGGCTATGGAGATGCCCATCAATAGATATCAATGTGAGTGAGTACGGATTGCCACGCAATGAATGCACTAGAGCTATAAGTTTATGAAAGCTCAAAAAGAAACTAAGTGGGTGTGCATCCAACTTGGTTGCTCATGAAGACCTAGGGCAATTTGAGGAAGCCACTCATTGGAATATACAAGCCAAGTTCTATAATGAAAAATTCCCACTATTATATGAAAGTGGAAATATAGGAGACTCTCTATCATGAAGATCATGGTGCTACTTTGAAGCACAAGTGTGGTAAAAGGATAGTAGCATTACCCCTTCTCTCTTTTCTCTCACTTTTTGGGCCCTCTTTTTTTGGCCTCTTTTTTTACTTTTTCATCCGGAGTCTCATCCCGACTTCTGGGGGAATCGTAGTCTCCATCATCCTTTCCTCACTGGGACAATGCTCTAATAATGATGATCATCACACTTTTATTTACTTACAACTCAAGAATTACAATTCGATACCAGAACAAAATATGACTCTATATGAATGCCTCCGGCGGTGTACTGGGATGTGCAATGAATCAAGAGTGACATGTATGAAAGAATTATGAACGGTGGCTTTGCCACAAATACGATGTCAACTATATGATCATCCAAAGCAATGACAATGATGAAGTGTGTCATAATAAATGGAACGGTGGATAGTTGCATGGCAATATATCTCCGAATGGCTATGGAAATGCCATAATAGGTATGTATGGTGGCTGTTTTGAGGAAGGTATATGGTGCGTTTATGGTACCGGCGAAAGTTGCGTGCACTAGAGAGGCTAGCATGGTGGAAGGATTAGAGTGCGTATAATCCATGGACTCAACATTAGTCATAATGAACTCACATACTTATTGCAAAAATCTTGATGCGGAGCATCCTACGATCATCCCCATGGACCTACCATCGTCTCATCAAGAGCCAAGAGGACCCATGACACGAGCACGAGCTAGAGCTCTCAAGAACGAGGTGACTTCCTTCCTTAGTTATGACATATGATCCACTCGAGACATGGCTACTACCTAAGTCCAAGGTGTTGTGCATGATTAGGTATCAAGAGGACCCTCCCGAAGATACGTGAAGACGGACAAGCCGCCAAGTCCACGGATGAAGAGGAACGTCGAAAGGAGAAGAAGACCGCTCCAGGACCCGGACTTCCGGCCCCGAGCCCGGACATCCGGCCGCTGGAGACCTCCACTACAGCAGCATCCCAGTCGCCAAGCATCTACAGGCCCCGGACATCTGGCCCCAGCCCCCGGACATCTGGCCCAGCCCGGAAATCCGGCCCCAACTCCCGGACAACCGGACAAGCTCCACCCAGAGGACAGAAGAAAAGCCCCGTCAGCCCGGACATCCGGCTCCAGCCCCGGACATCCGACTCCTCCCGAAGGCGCACAGTAAAGGGCCGAGGCCCATGTACCCCTTCGCCCACCTAGACTATATATACTCGTCCTCCTCCCTCTTTCTAGGGTTAGCATTGGTTTAGCTCATATGTGAGATAGAGCTTTGCTCATCCATACGGATCTACTCCACGAGAGAGACCGCAACCCCTCTACGGAGAAGGTCACCTTGGATTCAATACCCCCTCTTGGGTGGCCCCATCAAGACCTCCTCTAGGAGAAGAACCGGTTACCTTTGTATCGTACTTTGTTGATCGTGGATCTTGTATCTCCTCTCATGTTTCGAGGATCTAGCATATGTGTGACTATATCTTGTTGGTTTGAGAGTTCCTCTTGTGTTTTCCCTTGTGTTTCCCCGTATGTTCTTCGTGTTCTTAGTTGGGATCCACTCCTTTCATGAAAGATCGGCCGTCTAGGGTTCCACCCTACATCATCTTGGTATCATGAGCCACGTTGATCACGATTTCGGAGCCCCCTCTCTTTGTTTTCTAGCCTAGTTTTGTTGATTTTATTCCTAATTCGAAAATTGCCCCACAAAAATAGCCCCAATTTTTTTTTGTGATTTGTTGGTGTGATGAAGTTTTGTTGGATTTGATCTGTGGATTTCGTGTGTTGCAGGTAGATCTAGCTTTCCCACATCTTTTCCCTAATTTCCATCCATAAAATCTCCCGAATTTTTACCCCAATTTCACCTCTCCAGGCGGTGTTCTTCGAGTTCGTCCACGGATCCAGAGCCCGGACATCCGGCCCGACAGCCCCGACATCCGGCCATCCCGGACATCCGGCCCTCAAGCCCGGACACAGCATCACTTCCTTCCACCACTCCGTTTCCCGCCTAACTCTCGCCAAATTTTGATCCGGTGCCCACATCCACTTCCGCATACCACCACCACTTCCGCATAGCACCACCATAGCCTTCACGCTACCAACTCCGTCAATTTTCACACGTTTTGCTTTGAGAATTTGAGTTGCGGTTCCCATGTCTTATTGTGTTTCGGCTATTTAGGTACGGTGCAACATCGACATCACCACCGCTCATCTTCGCAATGGATTCGTCATCAACAACGACAACTCCACCATTTTGACACCATACCGTCAGAAACAACGATAAACTAATCTTGGTATCGTGATATCATCATAAATTCTTGCAATTGCATTGATAACCCCATAGCCCATTTTGCGTAGCTTACCCATCGAGACTAGCCTTTGAGTATTGCCGACAACGTGACTTGTGCACATTAGTGATCATATTTCCCATAGCATACATACCATATCATTGCGTTGCATCTCTTGGTACCATCTCTTGTGTCACAAACTTGTCATCGCATATACTCAATTGCTATCTTGGTTCGTGAAGCATTGCATGAGAAAAGAGCTCAAACAACAAAGAGCCAAACAAGCTTTTAAGCAAAAAAGGAAAGATAAGCAAAGAGCTTATAAGCAAGAACCATAGCATCATACAACATAAAGATTGTCATACTCGACCATCTTGGATCATACCATCGGAATACCATACATATAGCATACATGGGATAGAAGTCGTTGCATTTTTGCTTAGTAGGTTGTGCACAAGTTCGTATCCGCCTATTGCGCAATCGTGCTAGCGTCCCTCTAGTGTTGTGCAACAAGAGCATTTTCGTGGCTTCCACATTTTGGCTCATTCCTTGGTTGCACGACCCCACTTATCTATTTGTGTGTGTTTCCATGTACCACATCTTGCTATTGGTATACTTTTTGCATTTGCAAATTTGCGAATATTTTCCAACATTATTGAGTCTCACTTACAATTGCATCAAATTTTGTGCCACCATCCTAACCGAGCTCCACCATAAGCTTTTACTTGTGTAGGTGTGAGAAACCGACAAGAATTGGTACCAGTTGTGCTATTTGCTTGTTACACATTGGAGTGATCAGTGATCCATCTTCAACATCGCTCAAGGTACATTTGGTATAAGTTCTTCTCTTTCTCCAACTCACATATTTGCTTGAAATGATGGATAGGCCAAGTACTTCTACCAACCCACTCTCCCTTGAGAAAGACGATGACCCGAACAACTACATCACCAAGCTACACCTATTTGGTACACAACGAGCTTTGCATGAAGAGCAACTAGCAATGAGCGACCGCATCGACAACCTCGCCACTGACTTGCGACTCTACGAGCAACGTACAAGAGACTACTTCGACAACAAGCTCGACAAACACAAGCATGAGAATGACGCAAGAATGGACGAGATTCGTGCCTTGTTGGTCAACCGCTCTTCTACCACTTCGTCCTACTCAAGAAGGAGCCGCTCGAGTCGACACTCCGACGACACTATCTCCGGCTCAAGTACCCCGACATCAAACACTCTTGATCGTGTCGCGCTTCAAGATCGTCAAACCAACCGCAATCCTCTACACGACACCGACTCTCAAGAGCATCGACACCGTCAAAACCAAGCTACATTCGCGCAAGCACAAGAACTGCAACGCCAACGACAACAAGAACAAGAGGAGCGAGCGCGACAACACCAAGATGCACAAGATGTCGAGGCACAACATCAAGAACAACAACTATGTAAAGCTCAAGCACTTGAGGCACAACGTTCCCTTCATGATTCAAGTCAAGCCGTAGCCAATCGAGGGCGATAAGCTCATGAGAATCAAGAAGCGCTTCGTGATGAAGTTCAAGAAAGGATTTATCAATCACGTGTGCATCGTCAAGTTCCTCGTCAAGATCGACAAGCGCCTCCTCAAGCTCAACAAGAACCTCACGTTGGCCAAGAACATGAAGACAATGGAAATCCTCCAAGACAAGAGCAACACGGGTTCGACAACCCTCCTCGCCAAGAGCAACATGAGATTGTCAATCCTCAACAACATGGGCGTCACCATCCTCGACCCCAACACAATGAAGAGCACGATACGGGAAGCTAAAGTTCACCATGCCCAAGTTCACCGGAAGCAATGACCCCTAAGAGTACATATCATGGGCATTGAAGGTTGACAAAATCTTCCGCTTGCACAACTATGAAGAAGAGAAGAAGATCGCGATGGCATCCCTTGAGTTCCAAGACTACGTCCTCATTTGGTGGGAACAAGTCACTGAGCGACGAGAAGCAAGAGGTGAACCACCCATCACTACTTGGGCACAAATGAAGGATGTCATGAGAGCACGTTTCGTGCCTAACTACTACAACCGCGACCTCTTCAAGAAACTCCAACTCCTCAAGCAAGGAACCAAGAGCGTTGAAGAGTACTACAAGGGAATGGAGATTGCCACGATACGAGCCAATGTCATGGAAGATGATGAGCAAACTAGGGCACGTTTCTTGAATGGACTCAATCATCCAATCAAGAATATCGCCGACTTCCAACCATACTCGAACCTCATCGATCTAGTGCATCAAGCTACCAAGGCGGAACGTCAAGTGCAAGATGTCTTCAAGTATGCCATGTTCTCATCATCCAAGTCCTACGGCTTCTCCAACAATCAAGCTTCAACGACTTCAACACCTTCTACCTCAACCAAGCCATCTACAAGCAACGGCGACAAGTCAAGTTATAAGAAAACTTCCACAACCTCAAGTCGTCCTCCTACTACAAGCAACTTCAAGCCGAAAGCTTCATCATCATCTACCCCAACCGATGAGACCATCAAGACAAGTTCCTTCAAATGCTTCACATGCCGCGGCCGAGGCCACAAGTCCTTTGAGTGCACAAACAAGCGCACCATGATCCTCAACGATGACGGAACCTATGACTCCATGAGTGAAGAGGAGACGGAAGCCCTTGAGCAACTGGTCATGCACCGGCACGTGAATGAAGATGAAGATGATCAAGTCTTTTGTGACGAAGATTCGAGCCCCGCTCTCGTTGTCTCCAAGGTCTTGACTCTTGAACATCAACAAGAAGAAGACCAACAATGCCACATCTTCCACACCAAGGCCGGCATCAATGGTAGGTCCGTCAAGGTCATCATTGATGAAGGGAGTTGCCATAACTTAGCAAGTGAAGCACCCACACCCATACAAAGTTCCAATTGGACAAGATGAAGCACCTGCACTCATACAAAGTTCAATGGCTAAGAAACTCCGGCACTATCCATGTCGAGAATAGGGTACAAGTTTCCTTCAAGATTGGAGCATACGAAGACACTTTGGAGTGTGATGTCATTCCAATGACCGTTTGCCACCTCCTTCTTGGACGGCCATGGCAATTTGACCAAGGTGTCATCCACAATGGGCGTACAAATGATTATAGCTTCAGATGAAAGGAAAGGAGTATGTGCTACGACCTATGTCTCCAAGCCAAGTGATCACCGACAAGCAAGCCACCTATCGTGGAGAGAATAGTGAGAGAGCGAACCACCAAAAAGAGAGTGAGCGCCACAAGCCCAAATTGAGTGCCTCCACGATGAGCGACAAGAAGAACTTAGTCCTATTTGCCACCAAACGTGAGATGAGAGACGTGTGAGAACCCATCAAGTGTTATGCACTATGTCCTTTTGTGCAAAGATGAGGCACCAAAAGCTAAAACCTCTCACAATCTACCTCTAGTGTTATCTTCTCTTTTGCAGGAATTCAAAGATGTTTTCCCCGACGAGCTACCTCCGGGTCTACCTCCACTACGAGGCATCGAGCACCGCATCGACCTCATCCCCGGAGCACCACTTACAAACAAGGCTCCCTACCGAGTTAACCCCGAAGAAACCAAAGAAATACAAAGGAAAGTAAAACATCTCATAGACCACGGACATGTGCGTGAAAGTTTAAGTCCTTGTGATGTACATGTCATTCTTGTACCAAAAAGAGACGGTAGCTTTCGCATGTGTTCCGATTGTAGACCTATCAATGCTATCACCGTTCGCTATAGGTACCCCATTCCACGCCTTGATGATATGCTAGATGAACTTAGCGGTGCCACTATTTTTTCGAAAATTGATCTCAAAAGTGGTTACTATCAAATACGCATACAAGAGGGTGATGAATGGAAAACCGCTTTCAAAACAAAGTTTGGTTTGTATGAGTGGTTAGTTATGCCAATGGGTTTATCGGACGCACCCGGTACTTTCTTGTGTCTTATGCATTATGTGTTTCGCCCTTACATTGGTGAGTTTGTTGTGGTCTACTTCGACGATATCCTTGTTTTTAGCAAATCCCTCAAAGATCATGTCACCCACCTTACAACCGTGTTGCAAACTCTTCGAAAAGAGCGCCTCTATGCTAATATGCACAAATGCCTTTTTGGTGTTGATAAGCTTGTTTTCTTGGGTTTTGTAGTATCCTCTAAGGGTGTTCATGTTGATGAATCTAAGATCAATGCTATTAAAACTTGGCCCCAACCAACCAATTTGCAACAAGTGCGTAGTTTCCTTGGTTTAGCCGGTTTCTACCATAGATTTGTGAAGGATTTTAGCACTATTGCATCTCCTTTACATGCTTTGAGCAAGAAGAATGCACCTTTTGTTTGGGGACCATCTCAAGATAGCACATTTAATGAGCTTAAGAATTTGCTTACTCATGATCCCGTGCTTGCATTACCAAACTTTGATAAACCTTTTGAAATTCATTGCGATGCTAGTGGTAATGGCATAGGAGGTGTGTTAACGCAAGAGAAGCGCCCCATAGCATACTTTAGTGAGAAACTTTCCGGAGCGCAACTCAGTTATCCCATCTATGACAAAGAGCTTTATGCTTTAGTGCGAGTTTTGCACGAATGGGAACATTATCTCCGCCCTCATAAAATTGTCATCCATACCGACCATGAAACGCTTAAGTATCTAAAGGGTCAAACTAAGTTGAACAAGCGTCATGCTAAATGGAGTGAGTTTATTGAGTCTTTTCCTTATGTCATCAAGTATATTAAAGGTAAGAAAAATGTTGTGGCAGATGCACTTTCCCGTATATGAATGCTTGTTACTCAACTTGAATTGAATGTCATTGGCTTTGAGCACATAAAAGACTTGTATGCGCATGATCCTACTTTTGCTATTCCTTATGCCAAGTGTTTGACGCATACATCTTGGGATCGATATTACCTCAAAGATGGTTACCTTATGAGAGCTAACAAACTTTGCATCCCCGAGTATTCTTTTTGTTTGTTGCTTTTGCAATAATCTCATGGAGGAGGACTAATGAGACACTTTGGACGCGACAAGACATTTGCTACGCTCTAACTATTTTTGGCCAAGGATGTTTCACGACGTCAACCACTTCACCAACCGATGGTCTACATGTCGCGAAGCTAAGTCTAAAGCTCAATCTCATGGACTCTATATGCCTCTTCCAATTCCGTACCAACCATGGGAAGATATTAGCATGGATTTTGTCCTTGGTTTGCCTAGAACTAGAAATGGCAAGGATTCTATGTTTGTTGTTGTGGACCGATTCTCTAAAATGGCACATTTCATACCATGCAACAAGATAGACGATGCTTCACATGTTGCAAATATTTTTTGTAGGGAAATCTTGCGCTTACATGGAGTGCCAAAGACGATTGTCTCAGACCGTGACGTCAAGTTCTTGAGTTTCTTTCGGAAGACCTTATGCGCCAAGCTCGGAATCAAGCTCATGTTCTCTTCGGCATACCATCCTCAAACTGACGGCCAAACGGAGGTGATGAACCATACAGTCTCCACTCTACTACACGTGTTGATAAAGAAGAACATCAAGGAGTGGGAGGAGTGCCTACCAATCGCTGAGTACGCCTACAACCGTGCAAGACATTCAAGTACCAGCAAGTCCCCCTTTGAGGTCATCTATGGCTTCAACCCGTTGTCCCCATTGGACATTCTTCCTCTACCGCTACAAGAGCGCACAAACATGGACGCGGGTGCCCGAGTCAATTACCTCAAGAATATGCACGAAGATACAAGGAACACCATCGAGCACCAAGTACAACGACTCGCGACCAAGCTCAACGTCAACAAGCAATCCATGATATTCAACATTGGAGATCTTGTGTGGCGACACCTCCGCAAAGACCATTTCCCCAACGAACGCAAGTACAAACTTCTACCACGAGCCGATGGACCCTTCAAGGTGCTTGCATGCTACAACAACAACGCCTGCAAGATCGAACCCCACGCGACAAGTACTCTATGAGTGACATCTTCAATGTCAAAGATCTCTCCCCGTACCATGGTGATGAGGATTTCGATCCGAGGTCGGATCTTTCCCAAGGGAGGGGAGATGATGCGGAGCATCCTACGATCATTCCCGTGGACCTACCATCGTCTCATCAAGAGCCAAGAGGACCCATGACACGAGCACGAGCTAGAGCTCTCGAGAACGAGGTGACTTCCTTCCTTAGTGATATCACATATGATCTAGTCGAGACATGGCTACTACCTAAGTCCGAGGTGTTGTGCATGATTAGGTATCAAGAGGACCCTCCCGAAGATCCACGTGAAGACGGAGAAGCCGCCAAGTCCACGGATGAAGAGGAACGTCGAAAGGAGAAGAAGACAGCTCCAGGACCCGGACATCCGGCCCCGAGCCCGGGCATCCGGCCGCTGGATACATCCACTACAGGAGCATCCCAGCCGCCAAGCATCTACAGGCCCCGAACATCCGGCCCCAGCCCGGACATCCGGCCCGGCCCGGAAATCTGGCCCCAACTCCCGGACATCCAGACAAGCTCCACCCAGAGGACAGAAGAAAAGCCCCATCGGCCCGGACATCCGGCCCCAGCCCCGGACATCGGGCTCCTCCCGAAGGCCCGGACATCCGGCCCGACGCCCGAACATCCGGCCCCGTCTGTCTGCGCACAATAAAGGGCCGAGGCCCATGTACCCCTTCGCCCACCTAGACTATATATACTCCTCGACCTCCCTCTTTCTAGGGTTAGCATTGGTTTAGCTCATATGTGAGATAGAGCTTTGCTCATCCATACGGATCTACTCCACGAGAGAGACCGCGGCCCCTCTACGGAGAAGATCACCTTGGATTCAAGACCCCCTCTTGGGTGGCCCCATCAAGACCTCCTCTAGGAGAAGAACCGGTTACCTTTGTATCGTCCTTTTTTGATCGTGGATCTTGTATCTCCTCTCGTGTTTCGAGGATCTAGCATATGTGTGACTATATGTTGTTGGTTTGAGAGTTCCTCTTGTGTTTTCCCTTGTGTTTCCCCATGTGTTCTTGGTGTTCTTAGTTGGGATCTGCTCCTTTCATGAAAGATCGGCCGTCTAGGGTTCCACCCTACATCAAATCTATTAGTTATCGAAAGGAAGTACTACGCGCATGCTCCTAGGGGGATAGATTGGTAGGAAAAAACCATCGCTTGTCTCCGACCGCCACTCATAAGGAAGACAATCAATAAATAAATCATGCTCCGACTTCATCACATAACGGTTTACCATTCGTGCATGCTACGGGAATCACAAACTTCAACACAAGTATTTCTACAATCCACAATTATTCACTAGCATGACTCTAATATCACCATCTTTATATCTCAAAAAAAATCATAAGGAATCAAACTTCTCATAGTATTCAATGCACTTAATATGAAAGTTTTTATTATATGCCTCTTTGATTCCAACTACCTCCATTTCAGTTTATAAGTCCTACGCGTATACCTAGGTTGCCAATTTTATCACCCTAATATAAACTATATAACACAAAAATTATACCGTTTGAAAAAAGAACATGTGAAGTTTATATTGGTATGTTTTTTGTAATATATGACTTGTATTAGGTTGGTCAAATTGACGACTGTAACGCCCGGATAATAATGCTACAGTAAACCCATGCTAATGATGCCACATCACCTCTCTTACTGTCACTAATCTCGCGTTAGTTCAAAATGTTTCGAATACAAATTTGAAATTTTTGTCAAACATCAGAATTTTTCAAACAGTAAAACTAAAATGTTCGGTTAGTGCCAAATATTATATAGGTAATTATTATGAAGAATACTTTTTTTAGAAAATGCCTAAATATTTTAAAGTGAATTAAAACAGAAAGAAAAATAAATAAAAGAAAAGAAACAGAAAAAATATAAAAAATATAGTATTAATTAATTAATTAAATTAATTATGTTTAGACTAACATAATCATTAGGTAAACTAATTAACTCTGTTTAATTACCTAGCTAACTAAACAGCCTATGACATGCGGACCCCACACGTCAGTTTGACCAGTCAACACCTCTGTTGACTCCTGACGTCATGCTGACATCATGCTGATGCAATAATACTAATTTCAAATTAATTTAGTAATAATAAATTAGAAAATGATTTTAAAACTTTAAAAATCAATAGAAATTAAACCGTAGCTCGGATGGAAAAACTTTGTACATGAAACTTGCTCAGAATGACGAGACGATTCCGGATACGCAGCCCGTTCGTACGCTACACATCCCTAGCATAGCAAACAAGCAACTTTCTCCCTCCGGTTCATCTGTCCGTAAACGCGAAACACCGGGAATACCTTCCCGGATGTTTCCCCCTTCGCCTGTATCACCTCCTACCGCGTTAGGGCACTCCTAGCACCGTTACTTGACATGTCATGTATCGTTATGCATCTGTTTGCATTGTATTCATTGTTTCTTCCCTCTCTTCTCTCCGGTAGACTACGAGACTGACGCCGCTGCTGGTGCCCCATCGATTACGTTGTTGAGGACCCCTACTTGCCAGAGCAAACAGGCAAGCCCCCCTCCCCTTGATCACTAGATATCGCCTATTCATTCTCTGTACTGCTTGCATTAGAGTAGTGTAGCATGTTACTGCTTTCAGTTAATCCTATTCTGTTGCATAGCCTGTCATTGTTGCTACAGTTGTTACCCTTACCTGCAATCCCAAATGCTTAGTATAGGATGCTAGTATTGCATCAGTGGTCCTACACTCTTGTCCGTCTGCCATGCTATACTACTGGGCCGTGATCACTTCGGGAGGTGATCACGGGCATATGCTATATACTTTATACTGTTACATTACTTATGATACTGTTCGGAGATGGGGGCTGAAGGGCAGGTGGCTCCATCCCGGTAGAGGTGGGCCTGGGTTCCCGACGGCCCCCGACTGTTACTTTGTGGCGGAGCGATAGGGCAGGTTGAGACCACCTAGGCGAGAGGTGGGCTTAGCCCTGGTTGGCGTTCGCGGTTACTTCATAATAACACACTTAACGAGATCTTGGTATTTGATCTGAGTCTGGCCACTGGCCTATACGCACTAACCAACTAAGCGGGAACAGTTATGGGCACTCGACGTCGTGGTATCAGCTGAAGCCTTCTTGACGTCAGCGACTGAGCGGCACGCGCCAGATTGGACTAGAACGCCTGCTCTTGTATTAGGGAGGCTAGGTCTGCTTCCGGCCGCCCTCGCAACGTCCAGGTGTGCAATGGGCGATGGGCCCAGACCCCTGCGCCATAGGATTTAGACCGGCGTGCTGACCTCTCTGTTGTGCCTAGGTAGGGCTGCGACGTGTTGATCTTCCGAGGTCGGGCATGACCCAGGAAAGTGTGTCCGGCCAAAGGGGATCGAGTGTGTTGGGTAATGTGGTGCACCCCTGCGGGGAAGTTTATCTATTCGAATAGCCGTGTCCCTCGGTAAAAGGACGACCCGGAGTTGTACCTTTACCTTATGACAACTAGAACCGGATACTTAATAAAACACACCCTTCCAAGTGCATGACATAACCCGGTGAGCGCTCTCACACAGGGCGATGAGGGGAGGATCGCCGGGTAGGATTGTGCTATGCGATGATACTTGGTGAACTTACCATCTAATCTCTTCTACATGCTGCAAGATGGAGGCTGCCAGAAGCGTAGTCTTCGACAGGACTAGCTATCCCCCTCTTATTCTGGCATTTTGCAGTTCAGTCCATCGATATTACCCCTTTACACAGATACCCATACATATGTAGTGTAGATCCTTGCTTGCGAGTACTTTGGATGAGTACTCACGGTTGCTTTGCTCCCCCTTTTCCCCTTTTCCTTTCTTCCTGGTTTTCGCAACCAGATGTTGGAGCCCAGGAGCCAGACGCCACCGTCGACGACGACTCCTACTACACTGGAGGTGCCTACTACTATGTGCAGGCCGCTGACGACGACCAGGAGTAGTTTAGGAGGATCCCAGGCAGCAGGCCTGCGCCTCTTTCGATCTGTATCCCAGTTTGTGCTAGCCATCTTATGGCAACTTGTTTAATTATGTCTGTACTCAGATATTGTTGCTTCCGCTGACTCATCTATGATCGAGCACTTGTATTCGAGCCCTCGAGGCCCCTGCCTTGTATTATGATGCCTGTATGACTTATTTATGTTTTTAGAGTTGTGTTGTGATATCTTCCCGTGAGTCCCTGATCTTGATCGTACACGTTTGCGTGCATGATTAGTGTACGATTGAATCGGGGGCGTCACAACAACCTAGGGGTACGCGCACGCCCTGTAAACTGAGAGAGTTGTAGTATCATATTAGGACTAAATTTAAAACCAAAGCAAATTACCATGCTATTTAAAGACTCTCAAAATAATATAAGTGAAGCATGAGATTTCAACAATTTCTTCAAAATAAAACAACCGTCATGCTCTAAAAAGATATAAGTGAAGCACGAGAGCAAATGACAAACTACTCCAAAAGATGTAAGTGAAGATCAATGAGTAGTCGAATAATTATATAACTATGTGAAGACTCTCTCTCATTTAAGTAAAATTTCAGATCTGAAGTACTTTATTCAAACAGCAAGCAAAACAAAATAAAATTATGTTGCAAGGATAGCACATATCATGCGAAGAAGCAAAAACTTAGGCTCAACCAAAACTGGCCGATAGTTGTTGAAGAAGAAAGGTGGGATGCCAACCGGGGCATCCCCAAGCTTAGATGCTTGAGACTTCTTGAAATATTGACTAGGGATGCCTTGGGCATCCCCAAGCTTGAGCTTTTGTGTCTCCTTAATTCCTCTCATATCACGGTTTCCCTAAATCTTAAAACTTCATGCACACAAAACTCAATCAAGAACTCATGAGATAAGTTAGTATAAATCAACGCAAAACCTTATCATTCTCTACTGTAGAAAATCACTAAAATTATAATTTAAGATTGCATACTAAATGCCTCCGCATATTAAATACACCTATCCTCAAATAGAATCATTAAACAAGCAAACATATGCAAACATAGCATCAATCTGTGTAAACAGAACAATGTGTAAAGAATGCAAGAGGAATCATACTTCCCTAGCTCCAAAAATTCTGAAAAATTACCACACTGTAGATAATTTGTTTTTACTCATTGTGTAAAAATTTCAAGATTTTATCATGTTCTGGCTATTCACAAATATTCGAAACATAACAGCAAACTTTCTGTTTTCAAACAACAACATATAGACTTGAAAAATAAGCATGGTAAAGGCTACACTTGACTTTTTTATTGAACCAAAAGATGCCAAACATTACTCTAAATAACAGCAAGCAAATCCTAATAAAATAAAATGACGCTCCAAGCAAAACACATGTCATGTGGTGAATAAAAATATAGCTCCAAGTAAGGTTACCGATGAACGAAGACGGATGAGGGGATGCCTTCCGGGGCATCCCCAAGCCTAGGCTCTTGGTTGTCCTTGAATATTACCTTAGGGTGCCTTGGGCATCCCCAAGCTTAGGCTTTTGCCACTCTTTATTCTGAAGTCCATCAAAACTTTACCCAAAACTTGAAAACTTCACAACACAAAACTTAACAGAAAACTTGTAAGCTCTGTTAGTATAATAAAACAAATCATTCACTTTGGTACTATCAAGACAAGATTCATAATTTTTCTCACATGATTCCTAATGTACGCTATTATTTCTACAATTTATATTAACCAATATAGGCCATAGAAACTAGAAAACAAGCAAACTATGCGTTGAAAACAGAATCTGTCAAAAATAGAACAGTCTGTAAAGATCTGAGTTGAAATCATACTTCCGTAACTCCAAAACTTCAGAAAAATTAGGAAAAACTAAAAAATTTGTATATCAATCTTGTGTAAAACATTCAAATGAAAAGCGCATTCCAGTGAATTTTCAAAATTCCTGGACTGGGAGCAAAAGTTTCTGTTTTTGCACAGAATCAAGTCAACTATCATCCATACTATCACAAAGGCTTTTACTTGGCACTTTATTGAAACAAAAGCCATAAAACATGATTACTACAGTAGCTTAATCATGTGAACATGCAAAAACAGTAGGGGTAAATATTGGGTTGTCTCCAAATAAGTGCTTTTCTTTAATGCCTTTCTAGCTAGGCATGATGATTTCAATGATGCTCACATAAAAGTAAAGAATTGAAACGCAAAGAGAGCATCGTGAAACATATGTGGCAAGCACATTTAAGTCTAACCCTGTAGTGACCCGACCTCAAACGGTCAAATCTCTGTGCTTAAGTGTCATCCCTGGATCGGTATGCTGACACACACATTACTCGAGGATTTATAACAGAGGTAAATCACATGTAAAAAGTAACGTAAATACTATTACCTCAATCCAAATAGCGGAAGTAACAACAAGGTTGTGGATTCCCATCAACACCAACGGCAAAGTTGAGTGTAGAAATCGTAACCCTAACGTATCACTTACTCGTCGTAAGATTCCTGCAACATGAGACGTTGCAGCCACAAAGGGTCAGTACATTGAATGTACTGGCAAATTCACACCATAGGATAATGATGAATAATAGCTATCACTACATGCATAATGGCTGGTGGAAAGCTCTAAGTTTAATTTTGCATAAAGCCAATTTTTCCCTACTACAAAGGAATATATTTTATTCAACTACAATGTTTGTTGAAAAACATTGAGAAGGTTCCTCCAACTCAATCCCAAATTAATAATCATCAACCCAACAAATTAATTAATTAGAGTGATGAGATCAACATGATAATTCAAGAACCAGATACTCAAGATGTCCATAACCGGGGACACGGCTAATCATGATTAGATTGTACACTCTGCAGAGGTTTGTGCACTTTTCCCCACAAGACTCGATCTCCTCCATTGGATTTCTCGCACTACATGGTGTTTGAGCAACGGATGACCGATACACAGTCTTTCAGAGGCATTTACTCTAACCCTGGGTAGACAGTACCAACCTACATCCCCTACATCTGCTAGCCTACCACTGGAAGAGGTCATGCAACATACTCAACTATGCTAGAGCCCATAATAGCTTGTGGCTGCACACGGAAGTTTCTAGCATGAATAATCTTATGATCCCTTTGAGCCTGGGTGGCGAACCGTAGGATGATCACACGGGTACTCTAGGATATCCTAGGACAACACTGGATTCTCCATGTGCCCGCAACCAATCCACCCAGATGTGTATTTAAGTAGCCACCTTAAGTTAACCATTAATTAACATCTCACATCTGTCATGGATACACTCAAACCCAATCCACGTCTACGAGCATAGCATGGCAACGAGCATAACGTAGAAGTAACTCCCAAGGGTTTGATAATAAAACAGGTAATAGGTTCTACCTCATCATCTACTTCCCAATACCCACATGTTAGCAATCCTACTCATGCAATGTTTGAGGGTTGAAACTAATGCATAAAAACTAGGTATGGAGAGTATGATCAAGATGTGAACTTGCCTGCACTGTTGATGAAGATGATTCACACTCATAACTCCTGATAGTTCTACTCGTCACACTCCGTTAAATCTATCGTGAGCAAGCAATAGTAACCACACATAAGCAATCACTCAAAAGATCGGGAAGAACGAAGAAGACAATTCGGAAAATATCAAAACCAAGCACATAACCCTTGCAACATAAAACAATTTCTACCAGGACCAAAATTATGTGAATTTGGCCTTATCAGAAAGTTTAGGTCAAGAGCTTCGATTTGCAAAATGAATCAACTCAAACGGAGTTATAAAACTCGAGTTATGAACAAAAGAAGTTTGAATTCAAATCTGTTTGAAAACAAATTTAAATTTTCAAAAACATGTTTAAGTTGTTTTACTGGATAGAGGGGATCATAACGAAGAAGTGGGCATTGGTTTCGTTCGATTTGGATAAGCGAGTAAAAAGTAGCGAAGGCTTGAAAATCAGGGACTAATCTGTAAATAAAATATTCAGAGATGGGTCCCTGGCCGAAATTTAAAATAAAAAGGAAATCCTACAGAAACCTACAAAACGAAAACGTTCGCTACCAGAAGCTAACGAGCGAACGCTCGCTAAATAAGCGAAACCTATTAAATAAACCGATCAAATAAAACTAAACAGAACTAAAATAAAACCGGACGGACCTAGCGATTTTTCGTCGAAAACCGGCGGCGACGAGCGGCGAGCTCTGGCGTCTGCGGGATGCGGCGCGGCGGCTCCGGCGAGGTGCGGCAACAGCGGCGGTGGCGCGGTAGAGTGCGGCGGCGGCGGCGCGGGCAGCAGCGGCGGCGAAGTGCGGCGGCGCGGTGAGATGCAGCAGCAGGTGGCGGCGGCGCAAAGGGCGGCGACGGCTGTGGGGGGGAGAGGGGGCCGGGCCTCGCCTTTTAAAGGCGGGGTCAAGGCGGCGCCGACTTGGGGAAGGGGACGGCCAGAGGCGGGCGGCGCTCGGACTCCGGCGAGTCCTGGTCGCGCACGGGAGGAGAAGGCGGCGCGGCGATGGGCTGGCTGGCTGGGTGCGGCCCAGTTCGGCCGGCCCGAAATTCTTATTTTTTTTCTTTTTTAAATCAATTAGTAGACAAAATAAATAATAAAACGATACAAAAATAAACACATACTATAGGTATATAATATATCAAAATTTTCAAAAAAAGATTTTGTACAACCTGAACATTTTCCTAGAGTCAAATAAAATACACACAAATCTAAATAAAGCAAAGAGTGCTATTATTCTAATAAAATCCAATAAAGATCATTTCAAAAATACCAAAATTATTTCAAAATTATTTCTCTCCAATTTTCAAATGTATGGAATCATTTTACCCTATTTTCCATATATTTTATTTTTGGAGAAAAATAATTTGAATAAAACCGAAATAACTCCAAATTGAAATAATTTCAAAGGGACTTTACATTTGAATTCGTTGAAACTTCCAACTCATATTTCATATGTTTTGAAGAAGTCATTTTATCTTCTCTCATGAAAATCATTGAGTTGCATAAAGTTTCTGAATTGGAAATATTTCCAAATGAAATTCAAATATTTTAGAACCCTTTTCGTTTTTAAATGGTAGAAGTCATGTCATCTTCTCTCTAGGGCTTTGTATCTGAAAATAATTTGAATTCATGGAGATCATAAATGCAAAATGAAAGTTTGGGAAATTCCTTTTATTCCCTCTCATTTAACTTTCAAAAAGTTTCAAATTTGACTCAATTTCACACAAGCAACCGCACAATCAAACAAAACTATCTATTTAATATAACATTCCAAAATTTTGAATTTTGGGATGTTACAAACCCACTTTCTATGCATAGGGATTTTGAGAGCAAACAATATATGGGAGCAAGAATCAACTAGCATAAGAAGGCAAAACAAGCATAACTTCAAGATTTTCAACACATAGAGAGGAAACTTGATATTATTGCAATTCCTACAAGCATATATTCCTCCCTCATAATAATTTTTAGTAGCATCATGAATGAATTCAAAAATATACCCATCACATAAAGCATTCTTTTCATGATCCACAAGCATAAAAATATTATTACTCTCCACATAAGCAAAATTCTTCTCATTCATAGTAGTGGGAGCAAACTCAACAAAATAACTATCATGTGAGGCATAATCCAATTGAAAATTAAAATCATGATGACAAGTTCCATGGTTATCATTATTCTTTATAGCATACATGTTATCACAATAATCATCATAGATAGCAACTTTGTTCTCATAATCAATTGGAACCTCTTCCGAAATAGTGGAATCATCACTAAATAAAGTCTTGACCTCTCCAAATCCACTTTCATAAATATTAATAGATTCAACACCCTCCAAAATAGTGGGATCATTACTTCCTAAAGTTGACACTCTTCCAAACCCACTTTCATCAATATAATGATCATAAATAGGAGGCATTCTATCACCATAATAAATTTGCTCATCAAAACTTGGGGGACAAAAAATATCATGTTCATCAAACATAGCATCCCCAAGCTTGTGGCTTTGTATATCATTAGCATCATAGATATTCAAGAAATTCATACTAACAACATTGCAATCATGCTCATCATTCAAAGATTTAGTGCCAAACATTTTATAAACTTCTTCTTCTAACACTTGAGCACAATTTTCCTTTCCATCATTTTCACGAAAAACATTAAAAAGATGAATCATATGAGGCAACCTCAATTCCATTTTTTGCTGTTGTTTTCTTTTATAGACTAAACTAGTGATAAAACAAGAAACTAAAAGATTCGATTGCAAGATCTAAAGATATACCTTCAAGCACTAACCACCCCAGCAACGGCGCCAGAAATTAGCTTGACGTCCACTACGCAACCTTCTTCTTGTAGACTCGTGTTGGGCCTCAAAGCGCGCAGTTTTGTAGGACAGTAGCAAATTTCCCTCAAGTGGATGACCTAAGGTTTATCAATCCGTGGGAGGCGTAAGATGAAGCTGGTCTCTCTCAAACAACCTTGCAACCAAATAACATAGAGTCTCTTGTGTCCCCAACACACCCAACACAATGGTAAATTGTATAGGTGCACTAGTTCGGCGAAGAGATGGTGATACAAGTGTAATATGGATGGTAGATATAGGTTTTTGTAATCTGAAAATATAAAAATAGCAAGGTAACTAGTAACAAAAGTGAGCAAAAACGGTATTGCATTCCTAGGAAACAAGGCCTAGGGTTCATACTTTACTAGTGCAAGTTCTCTCAACAATGATAACGTAATTAGATCATATAACAATCCCTCAACGTGCAACAAAGAGTCACTCCAAAGTCACTAATAGCGGAGAACAAACGAAGAGATTATTGTAGGGTACGAAACCACCTCAAAGTTATTCTTTCTGATCGATCTATTGGGCTATTCCTATAAGTGTCACAAACAGCCCTAGAGTTCGTACTAAAATAACACCTTAAGACACACATCAACCAAACCCCTAATGTCACCTAGATACTCCAATGTCACCACAAGTATCCGCGGGTTTGATTATATGATATGTATCACACAATCTCATATTCATCTATTCAAACCAACACAAAGAACTTCAAAGAGTGCCCCAAAGTTTCTATCGGAGAGTCAAGACGAAAACGTGTGCCAACCCCTATGCATACGTTCACAAGGTCACAGAACCCGCACGTTGATCACCAAAACATACATCAAGTAGATCACATGAATATCCCATTGTCACCACAGATAAGAACATGCAAGACATAGGTCAAGTGTTCTCAAATCCCTAAAGACTCAATCTGATAAGATAAATTCAAAGGGAAAACTAAATCCATTACAAGAATCTAGAGGGGGAGAAACATCATAAGATCCAACTATTATAGAAAGCTTGCCTTACATCAAGATCGTGCCAAATCAAGAACACGACAAATAGTGATCAAACACATAGCTACTGGTACATACCCTCAGCCCTCAGGGTTAAATACGCCCTCCTTATCATAGAGAGCGCCGGGATGATGAAGATGGCCACCGGTGATGATTTCCCCCTCCAGCAGAGTGCCGGAACAGGATCCCGATTGGTTTTTGGTGGCTACAGAGGCTTGCGGCGGCGGAACTCCCGATCTATGTTTTGTTCAGGGTTTTTGGGATTTATAAGAGGCGTTGGCATTGGGAACAAGTCAGGGGGACCCACGAGGCAGCCACAAGGTCGGGGGTGCGTCCTAGGGGAGGGGGCGCACCCTCCACCCTTGTGGTGGCCACAGGACTCTTCTCCGGTATCTTTTCGTTCCAGTATTTTTATATTTTCCAAAAATAATCTCCGTATATTTTTAGGTCAATTGGACTCCGTTTGATATCCCTTTTCTGCGAAACTTAAAAACAAGGAAAAAACAGAAACTCGCACTTGGCTCTAGGTTAATAGGTTAGTCCCAAAAATCGTATAAAATAGCATATAAATGCATATAAAACATCAAAGATAGATAATATAATAGCATGGAACAATAAAAAATTATAGATACATTTGAGATGTACCAGCGGCAGGTCGGATCTGCACACAATATGGTAGGGAGGAAGAAGGGTCAGAGGACCTCCCGAGCCGGCGCTGTGTCGAAGAGAACGGCACGGGCAGAGGATCGGGACCCGCCGGCAGCTATGGGTTTCCTCCCTCGTCGCTGATGACCGCGTGAACGACGCACCTAGTCCTCTACACACACCGGCCGAAGGGATCCGACCGGATCTGTGACCAGCGGTGAGCAGAGAGAAAATTTTGCTACCGATGTCTTGTTTAAATCTGGAGAGGATGAGAAAATGAAGAGAGCAACCCTAGTAAAGCAAGCGCTCAGGCCCCTGCCTATATATATAGTGGAGTGATTATTTTTTTCTCTCCACAACAAGCATTTCAATTGGTGTACGTGGCATTAAAGAAAAGAAACTCTCTAGTTAACGTGACTAACTGTACGACTCCTACTTACTAGTATAGTAGTAGTATTGTTCACTTGTGCTCCCTGGCCCTCCATTCATTGAACAACTGATGTAGGGTAGAACCCTAGATGCCCGATCTTTCACGACATGGAGGGGATCCTACGAAGAAAACGAGGGTAAACACGAGGGGAATCACTCAAACCAACAAGATTCGATTACACATGTGCTAGATCCTCGAAAGACAAGAAGATACACGATCCAAATCCAACAAAGGACAATGCATGTAACAAGTTCTTCTCCATGAGGAGGTCTTGAGGTCTTCCCGTTAGTGGTCTTGAATCCACTTGGGGGATCTTCTCCGTAGAGGTCGTGAACTCCAATGGAGAAGTAACCAAGTGGATGAGCAAAGCTCCATCTCTAAATTGAGCTAATCCTTTGCTAACCATAGAAAGTGGGAGGAAGAGGTCTAGACTTGTTCCCACCATATGAGGACATAGTCTTGGAACTCAAGGGATGCCATGGCGATCTTCCTCTCTTCCTCATAGTTGTGAAAACAAAATATCTTGTCGACCTTCGATGCCCATGAAAGGTACTCTTCAGGATCATTGCTTCCGGTGAACTTGGGCATGGTGAACTTGCGCTTGCCGTAGCGTTGCTCTTCATTGTGTTGTGGTCAGGGATGATGACCTTGTCGTGGAGGATTGTCAACCACATGTTGCTCTTGGCGTGGAAGGTTGTCAACCTCATTTTGCGCTTGGCGAACTTGGGGTTCTTGTCGAGCTTGTGGTTGAGCTTGAGGAACTTGGTGGTGCACTCATGCTTGATATCTTCTTTCTTGAACTTCGCGCGAAGTGCGTGTTCTTGCTCGCGCCTATGGCGGTTGCATGTGGCAACGGCGCGACTTGTGTCGTGGAGGGCTCGTTGCACCTTAAGTGCTTGAGCTTCTTGTTGTAGTTGTTCTTGACATTGTTCCTCGGCATCTTGTTCGTCTTGGTGTAGGCGTGCTCGTTCTTCCGCTTGTTGGCGTAGACGTTTTTGTTCTTGTGCTTGCGCCAATGTAGCTTGGTTTTGGCGATGTTGATATTCTTGCTCGTCAAGTTGCTCTTGTGTAGGATTGTCGTGTAGAGGATTGCGGTTTGCTTGACGGTCTTGGAGCGTGGCTTGGCGAAGAGTGTTTGACGTCGGTGTACTTGAGTTGTCGGAGGAGTGTCGACTTGAGTGGCTCCGTCTTGAGTAGGACGAAGTGGTAGAAGAACAGTTGACCAACAAGGGACAAATCTCGTCCATTCTTGCATTGTTCTCGAGCTTGTTGTCGAAGTAGTCTCGTGTATGTTGCTCGGAGAGTCGCAAGTCGGTGGCGAGATGGTCGATGCGGTCGCTCAATGCTTGTTGTTCCTGATGCAAAGCTCGTTGTGCGCCAAAGAGGTGGTTCTTGGTGACGTAGGTGTTCGGGTCGTCTTCTTGCTCGATGAAGAGTGGGTTGGTAGAAGAACTTAGCCTATGCATCATTCCAAGCAAATATTTGAGTGGGAGAAGGAGAAGAACTTATACCAAATGTACCTTGACCGATGTTGAAGATGGATCAATGATCACTCAAATGTGTAACAAGGAAACAACACGATTGGTACCAATTCTTGTTGGTTCTCACACCTACACAAGTAAAGCTTATGGTGGAGCTCGGTTGGATGGTGGCACAAAATTTGATGCAATTGTTAATTAGCCTCAATAATGTTGGAAAAGATTCACAAATTTGCAAATGCAACAAGTAGACTAATAGCAAGATATGGTACATGGAAACACACACACAAATAGATAAGTGGGGCCGTGCAACCAGGGAATGAGCCAAGATGTGGAATCCACGAAAATGCTCTTGTTGCACAACACTGGAGAGACGCTAGCATGATTGCATAATAGGCGGATACAAAACCTGTGCACAACCTACTAAGCAAAAATGCAACAACTTTTATCCCAAGTATGCTACACTATAGGAATCAGACACTTTGCTGTCTGCCATGGCTGACGGCAAAGGCATGCCTAGCTGACGGCAAAGGCCTTTGCCGTCAGCCAGCAGATGGCAACAGGTCCGGCTGAATAGGCTACGGTGAAGGGCTCTTTGCCATCCGCTGGCGGACGGCAAAGATGAAACGCTCTTTGTCGTCTGCCAGCGGACGGCAAAGAGCCCGGACGGCACAAGTGTCAGGTTAGGTCCGTTAAGGGGTTAACATGTGCTTTGCCGTCCGCTGTGGACGACAAAGGCAATTGCATCTTTGCTGTCCGCCGGCGGACGGCAAAGTAGCGGAATAGGCCAACCCCAGGTGCTGCCACGTGTCAAGCTATGTCGTCCGCTGGCGGACGGCAAATATGAACGCTCTTTGCCATCTGCCAGCAGACGGCAAAATAACCAAATAGGCCAGCCAGTGCCCCAGGTTGCACAGGTAGCTGCCACGTGGCATGGTTGCCATCTGATGGCTGATGGCAAAGCTCTTTGCCATCCGCCAGCGGACGGCAAAGAACCTGAATAGCCCCTGTTTTCTCTGTTTTTTGTTATATCCTTGCACTTTCAAAATACATAAATTATCTAGCAGTCCATCAACACAATAGAACACATGTATCCATCATCTAGAAGTCCATCAACGCAACAGAACACATATATAGGGTATTAAAACGTCCAATACATACATAGTTTCACAGAGTTCATCAACAGACATACATAGTTTCACGGAGTTATTCAACATACATTGTTTATCAACACAAAATCAAAACAGAAACTAAAACTAGCAGTCCATCAGTCGAGCTTCCATGAAGTGAATCAAATCTGCATAAATGGGAGTAAGCAAGTTAGAAGAAGAAGAAGAAGAAGACTAGAAGAAGAAGAAGAAGAATGTTTTTACCCTTTTCCTTCTCATTCTTCTTCTTTTATTCTTTCTTTTTCTTGTCTTTCTTCTTCTATTCTTTCCTTTTCTCCTCTTCCTTGTTTTTCTTCTTCTCATTCCTTATTTGTGTCATTTTAGAGCTTACATAGGTAATTATGCCATTTTTTAGCTAACTAAGCTTATTATGTCAATTTGGAGGACATTAAGGTAAGTATAGGTCATTTTGTGCTAACATAAGTAATTATGCCATTTTTTAGGTAACGTAGGTAGAATGGATCATTTTGGAGCTAACCTACCTAAAATGGATCATATTGGCTAACGTAGGTAAAATGGATCATATTGTAGCTAACCTAGATAAACTTGCTCATTTTGGAGCTAACCTAGGTAAAATGGATCATATTGGAGCAAACCTAGGTAAAATGGGTCATTTTGGAGCTAACTTAACTAATTATGCCATTTTTGAGTTAACTAAGCATATTATGCCATTTTTTACATAAGTAAGCTAAGTATAGGTCTTTATTTAGCTAACCTAGGTAACTAAGCATATTGGAGCTAATTTAGTTAAGTATAGATAATTTTGGAGCTAAGTAAGCTAATTATGTCATTTTGTAGGAAGATTGGCTAAGTCTAGGTCATTATGGTACGGCCGAGAGCTTTGTACCACCATGCTGGAAGACCTTCTTGCCCTTCTCAACCAGCTCGCCCTCGCTAAAACTATCGTCAGACCAGGTCTCCTCGCCATCAGCATGGCCACTAGTCTCCGGAGTCACCTGGGACGAAGACTCTGGGACCGGAGTCTCGTGGGATGAAGACTCCGGGGCCCGAGTCTCCTGGGACGAAGGCTCGGCGACATGAGGCTCGTCGGCCCGTGGCTCGTGGACCGGAGTCCGAGACGGGTCCAAGTCTGACGGCTCCACCTGAGATGGAGCACTCCGGTGGTCAAGCTTCGGGTGGCGGCGAGGAAGGCACAACAGCCTTCCTACCTCTCCCGCCGCCACGTCCACCTCTAGATCCCCTCTTTGTCTTCCCCCGACCTCTCCCGGTCGAAGAAGAAGGGTCCGCCGGTGTCCCCATGCTGTCTACGATCCGAAGCTGCTGGTGTGGAATATAGCCACCCCTCCTAGCACGCGCCAAGGAAGAAGGAGGCTCGGAGTGCTCTTGACCCGCGCCCACCATCTGTCAACACCTACAATGACAAAGAGTAAACGAAATTAGTACAACATAAACATAATAAAAATTTGGTGGGTGAAAACAACACCTAAACAAATTAACTAACTAACTAAGTAATTCACCTAAAAATAACTAACTAACTAATTAAAGGCTTTTTCTTTAGACCAGAAATGGTCTTTAATAGGTTAAAATTATTTTAGTGTTTCAAATATATTTGAGAAAATTTAGGGAAGCTCATTTTACATATATTGTCTATATATGAGTGTTTCAAGACACGGTCATGTTCAAAATATTGGTCAAATCCATCAAAAACCCTTTTATGATATTTCAAGCTGTTGGAATATTTACAAGTATGCCATATTTGGTTATCTTGCCAAGTATCATCTCTTGGAGAACAAGATGACATCACCAAAACCCCTCACACTAATTAACCTAACTAACCTAGAAACTAACCTAGTCTAAAGATAACTAACCTAACTAACCTAGAAAATCAAACTAACCTAACTAACCTAGTCATCTTCTTCTCCTCCTCCTCCTCCTCCTCTTATTCTTCTTCTTCTTCCTCCTCTTTTTCTTCTTCTTCTTCCCCCTTTCTACTTAGTCTACTTTTCTTCTTCTTTTTTCGTCTTTTTTCACTTCCTTTAACTATGACTATTTAACTAAAACCTAACACTAATCTAATATAATATAATTTAATCTAGCTAACTATATATCTAATATATCTATTATCTAAAACAGAAAAGAAAAAACAGAAGAAGAAAAACAGAACTCCTCCTCCTCCTCTTCTTCTTCTTCTTCTTCTTCTTCTTCCTCCTCCTCTTTTTCTTCTTCTTCTTCCCCCTTTCTACTTATTCTACTTTACTTCTTCTTTTTTCATCTTTTTTCACTTCCTTTCATTATGACCATTTAACTCAAACCTAACACTAATCTAATATAATTAAACCTAAACTAATTAAACCTAAACTATAAAACCTAAACCCAAACTAAAAAACCTAAACCTAAACTAAATAACCTAAACTATATGAACTAAATACCTAAACTAATTAAACTAAATAACCTAAACTAATTAAACCTAAATAACCTAAACTAAACGGAAAAGGAAAACAGAAAAAACAGAAAAGAAAACAGGGGCAGGGGCTTACCATGGGGGGCGGCAACGGGTCATGGAGGAGGCAGCGACGGGGCGGCGGCGAGGCGGAGTGGCGACGGGGCGGCGATGGGCAGCACTCCTCGGGGGGGCGGGGTCGCCACGCGGCTGCGGGGAGGCTCGGGAGGGGGTGGGGAGGCAGGGAGGGGGCGACCACGGGGCGGGGAGGGTGCGGCGGCGACGGCGCGGGGTGGCACGGGTGGGCGAAAGAAAGAGCAGTGAGACACAGAGAGAGAGGGCGACGGCGGGGCGCGACCGTTAAGTCAATAGCTTTGCCGTCCGCAAGCTCTTTGCCGTCAGCTGGCAGACGGCATAGAATACTTTGCCATCCGCTAGCAGACGACAAAGAGGGGCCCCGTTAGGGGTTGACCGCCAGTGGGCCACCGTCCCTCTTTGCTGTCTACTAGCAGACGGCAAAGCTTCTATGTCGTCCGCTAGGAGATGGCAAAGAGATTGCTGACGGCAAACTATCTCTTTGCCGTCCGCTTGTTCTTTGCCGTCAGCCTTCTATATGCATATGGCAAAGACCTCCTTTGCCATCACCTAGCGGACGGCAAAGAACAGGCTGACGACAAAGATCCTGATTCCAGTAATGCTATTTGTATGGTATTTCGATGATATGATCCAAGATGATCGAGTATGACAATCTTAATGTAGTATGATGCTATGGTTCTTGCTTAAAAGCTCTTTGATTATCTTTCCCTTTTGCTTAAAAGCTTGTTTGGCTCTTTCTCTTTTGAGCTCTTTCTCATGCAAAACTTCACGAACCAAGATAGCAATTGTGTATATGCGATGACAACCTTGTGACACAAGAGATGATACCATGATAGAGGCAAAGGTGTCCCGTCTTTCGATGAGATGGTGGCTATCGTTTTGGAGGAAGTCGACTTTGACGATCCGACTACGAACGTGTGAGGACGTCGCGCCTTAGCAATCGCTAAACCAACTCTAAGAGGTTATTGACCACGCCGGAGCACGATCAACCTGACCACGAAGTTCTGTTTCCTGCAGGCAAACGAAGAACAAGCAAGAAACTAAGATTGCAATCTGGATATTGCGAATATAAGAGGAAAGCTTTATTGATCAAGGTGGGGTTCTATGACGCCTTTGTCTGGTCGTTGAACACAAACGAAGTACGCGAAGTTGCAGCTATGGCGAACTTTAATCTAAACAAAACCCGAAGTCTAAAAGGTGCCATAAGGGTTGTATATATGGGGGAAGAGGGTGGAATTTCGTGGCCCTTGGGGAAGGGGTCCGAAACCAACACTATCTCTTGTTTCCCCTCACATACGGACTCTAAAAACATCCTATACTTATGTATTTCGAAATTACATGGGCCTGGCCCAATAATAAGGTGAAGCAGCACCTAGAATAGCCTCTGGACGAATATTATGAAGTGGCATTTTGTATATTTCGTCCAAGGCTTCATGCACTCATTATGGTGGCTTCAAAGTCTTGAAATCATCACTTGTAACTCCGTTCTTGTTCCCCTCGCGGATGCGATCATCTCCATGCTTGGTCTTGCTCCAGTGTTCATCCCTCTTATCCATGACATGCCCTTCATTTGTAAGCAAAACAAATGTATCCAATTTAGGCAGCATCATTTTCTCATGAACATTAGAATCATTACCAAGAAACGAAAGTACCTGATAATTTAATTGGCGTGCGCAAGCTCCAGTAATTGGTCCAGTATGTATAGCAGCAGGGGCTGTGGGTGTTATAATGGTATTGATGTCCTCATCATACCAAGATATGTACCAAGATGATATGGTATGTATGCAATGGGAGCTATCATCACTAATGTGCATAAGTAACGTTGCCGGCAATACTCAAAGGCTAGTCCCGATAGGCAAGATATGCAAAATGGGCTATGGGGTGATCAATGCAATGGCAAGAATGTACATGATACGTCTCCAACGTATCTACTTTTCCTAACGCTTTTCCTCTTGTTTTGGACTCTAATTTGCATGATTTGAATGAAACTAACCCCGGACTGATGTTGTTTTCAGCAGAACTACCATGGTGTTGTTTTTGTGCAGAAATAAAAGTTCTCGGAATGGACCGAAACTTTGCGTGGATTTTTTATACAATAAAAAACAATTTCTAGAGCCAAGATCCAGCGGAGGGGGGCACCTGGGTGGGCACAACCCACCAGCGCGGCCCCCCTCCTGGCGCACCCAGGTGGGTTGTCCCCACCAGGTGGCCCCGCAGACCTTGAACCCGACGCTACAAAATCCTAATTTCCAGAAAAAAATCAGGGAGAAAGAATTATCGCAATCCACAAGACGGAGCCGTCGCTACCTCCTGTTCTTCATCAGGAGGCCAGATCTGGAGTCCGTTTGGGGCTTCAGAGAGGGGGATCTTCGTTCTTCTTCATCACCAAACCTTCTTCATCGCCAATTCCATGATGCTCCCCACTGGGAGTGAGTAATTCATTCTTAGGCTTGCTGGTCGGTTAGGAGTTGGATGAGATTCATCATGTAATCGAGTTAGCTTTGTTAGGGCCTGATCCTAGTATCCACTATGTGCTAAGATTGATGTTGCTATGACTTTTCCATACTTAATGCTTGTCACTTTGTGCCCGGGTGCCATGATTTCAGATATGGACCGTTTATGTTATCACCATTATATCCATGTTCTAGATCCGATCTTGCAAGTTATAGCCACCTACAACATGTTATGGTCTGGCAACCCCGGAGTGACAATAGTCGGGACCACTCCCGGTGATGACCGTAGTTTGAGGAGTTCATGTATTCACCGTGTGTTAATGCTTTGTTCTGATTCTCTATTAAAAGGAGGCCTTAATATCCCTTAGTTTCCAATAGGACCCCACTGCCACGGGAGGGTAGGACAAAAGATGTCATGCAAGTTCTTTCCATAAGCACGTATGACTATTTACGGAATACATGCCTACATTATATTGATGAACTGGAGCTAGTGCCGTATCGCCCTAGGTTATAACTGTCTCATGATGAATATCATCCAACAAGTCACCGATCCAATGCCTACGAATTTATCTTATATTGTTCCTGCTTAGTTACTACTGCTATCTACTGTTGCACTTGCTACAAAATTATTACTATCACTATTATCGTTACTATTGCTGTTGTCACTACTATCCAAACTATCATATTGCTTTGCTACTGATCATGCTACTGCAGATAATTAATCTCCAGGTGTGGTTGAATTGACAACTCAGCTGCTAATACCTTCAAATATTCTTTGGCTCCCCTTGTGTCGAATTTATAAATTTGGATTGAATACTCTACCCTCGAAAACTATTGCGATCCCCTATACTTGTGGGTTATCAAGACCTTTTTCTGGCGCCGTTGCCGGGGAGCATAGCTATATTTGTTGAGTCACTTGGGATTATTATCAATTTATCACTATGAAGAATCTGAAGGATGCTAAGACTAAGATGTATCCCTCTAAGACGAGGGGAGGTAAGGAACTGCCATCCAGTTCTGCTTTAGATTCACCTTCTGTTATAAGTAAACTTGCAACACCACCACATGCTATCAATTCTGATATGTCGCAAGTTATTGATGATGCTACTTCTGCTATGGATAATGCTTATGATGATGCTAGTACCTTGCTTGATGATGATGATGATGTGCCACTTGGTGACTTTCTTGATGAACAAATTGCTAGAGTAATACAACATGATGTTGTTGAATCTGATGATGAGCTTGAAACTGAAACTCCTGAAACACCTGCTAGAACTAGCCTTCCTAGATATGAATTGCCTAAGGTACCGGAAGGTTATGTTATGAATGAGGAGACAACTAGAGATATTCTTGCTTGTAGGGATAGAGATGATCTAGAGAAATTATTATGCAAGTATAAAGAAAAATCTCTTAATGCTAGAATGAAATATTATCGTAAGTTTGCTACTTCACCTATCTTTATTGATGATAAGGATTATGAATTATCTGTCGACCCAGAGTTAATTACTTTGGTTGAATCCGATCCTTTCCATGGTTATGAAATTGAAAATGTTGTGGCACATCTTACTAAGTGGAATGACATGGCCACTCTTTTTACTCATGATGAGAAGACTCGCTATTACTTTATTCTCAAATTATTTCCATTCTCATTAAAGGGTGATGCTAAAGCTTGGTACAATACTCTTGCTCCTGGTTGTGTGCGTAGTCCCCAGGATATGATTTATTACTTCTCTGAAAAATATTTCCCTGCTCATAAGAAACAAGCTCCTTTACAGGAAATATTTAACTTTGTGCAAACTAAAAAAGAGAGTCTCCCACAAGCTTGGGGGAAGCTTTGCCAATCACTTAATGCTTTGCCTGATCATCCTCTTAAGAAAAATGAAATACTTGATATCTTCTATAATGGACTAACCGATGCTTCTAGGGATTTCCTAGATAGCTGTGCTGGTTGTGTTTTCAGGGAACGAACTGTTGGCCAAGCTGAAGAATTATTGAATAATATATTGAAAAATTATGATGATTGGACTCTTCCTGAACCACCGGCTAAACCCACTCCGAAGAAGAGGGGTATATTATATCTCAGTCCTGAAGATATGCAAGAGGCAAAGAAATCTATGAAGGAAAAAGGTATTAAAGCTGAGGATGTTAAAAATTTACCTCCTATTGAAGAAATACATGGGCTTAATACACCACCACTACCTAAGGTGGCAGAGGTAAATTCTTTAATGAAGTTTAATGATAATGACAATCCTCACAATATGCATCCTAGCCAATGTCTTTATGAGTTTGCAAATTACATTAGAAAACAAGATCACTTCAATGCAAATTTTATGAAACAATTGAAATACAATTCTGATATGATTGCTCGCTTGAGTGACTTGTTATTTAGAATCTCAAATGATGTTAGAGGTGTTGGAAAGCATGCTTATATGGTTCAAACTCAGTTAGAACAAGTTGCTAAATCTCAAAGAGAGTTGCTTGATGAAATGAATAATAATAATAATAAACATGACTTTGATGTTAGAGTAGCAACTAGAGGAGGTAAAATGACTCAGGAACCACTTTATCCTGAGGGACACCCAAAAAGAATTGAACAAGATTCACAAAGAGTTAACACTGATGCACCTAGTCCTTCTAGAAAGAAAAAGAAGAAGAAAAATGATAGGACTTTGCATGCTTCTAGTGAACCTGAAATAGAAAAACCTCCTTATAATGATAATGAAACTTCTATATCTGATGCTGAAACTCAGTCTCGTAATGAACACTCACCTTCTGATAATCAAAAAGATAATGATGAGGTTCATGAAGATGCTCAACCAAATAATAAAGAACCAGACAATGATGTTGAGATAGAACCACCTGTTGATCTGGATAACCCACAACCTAAGAATAAAAGATATGATAAAAGAGACTTCATTGCTAGAAAACACGGTAAAGAAAGAGAACCGTGGGTTCAAAAACCTATGCCCTTTCCACCTAAGTCAACTAAAAAGAAAGATGATGAAGAATTTGAAGGCTTTGCTGAGATGCTAAGGCCAGTATTTTTGCGTACTCGCTTGACTGATATCCTTAAGATGCCTCCTTATGCAAAATACATGAAAGACATTATCACAAATAAGAGAAAAATACCGGAAGCTGGAATCTCCACTATGCTTGCTAATTATAATTTTAAAGATGGAGTACCTAAAAAACTTGGAGATCCGGGAATACCAACTATACCTTGCTCTATCAAAAAGAATTATGTGAAAACTGCTTTATGTGATTTAGGAGTTGGTGTTAGTGTTATGCCTTTCTCTTTATATAAAAGCTTGATTGGAATAAACTCAGACCTACTGAAATATCTTAGCAAATGGCTGATAAATCAACTGCCATACCTATCGGTATTTGTGAGGATGTGCCCGTTGTTGTTGCCAATGTTACTATTTTGACTGACTTTGTTATACTTGAGATGCCCGAGGATGACAACATGTCGATTATCCTTAGTAGACCATTCTTGAATACTGTAGGGGTTGTTATTGATTCCCATAAAAGAAAGGTAACTTTTCACATCAATGGTAATGAGCATACAGTGCACTTTCCGAAGAAACTGTTCCAAGTGAATGGTATTAATGTTATTGAAAAATCTCCGACAATCACTATTGGAAGTTTTCAACTACCTCTACCTACTGTTAAAAAGAAATATGAAATGCTTATTGTTGGGGACATTCATATCCCCGTTGAGGTAACTTGGTGATTTACGAAAGTTCTTCGGTTTCATGCTAATCGAAAGTGGTTGTTAATAAGACTTGATCAACCTTATTAATGGATAATTTTTGAGAGGTATGAAGTTGATGAATTTGGTAAGCACTACCTTCTGTCCCTACCTTTTGTTTCCTGTTTTTATTAGTTAAATTAAATAAAATGCCAGGTTTTCTCTGTTTTTGAATTTCCCGTGCAATAAAAAATGACCCAAAAATTAAAGTTCTCAGAATACTCTGAAATTTTAATATGATTTTTTCTGAATATTTAAGAATTTCTGGTGCAAATAATATCAAAGGGAGGTGCACCAGGTGGGCACAACCCACCTGGGCGCGCCAGGACCCCCAGGCGCGCCTTGGTGGGTTGTGGTCCCCATGTGGGCCCCCTCACTTATCTCTTCACACCACATGATAGCCTACCTCCAGAAAAAATTCACCCTTGCTCTCTCTCCCGTGTTCTTGCTCTCAAACCCATGGATTTCGATCTCTTTGCTCGAAGCTCCGTTTCCAAAACTGTTTCAGGGGATTGTTGCTTGGTATGTAACTCCACCGTTTGTCCAATTAGTTTTTGTTTTAGTGGTTTATATTTTGAATAATTAGCTACTCTTGGTGCTGCTGTAGATGAGCTTGCATTTTAAATTCTTAGAGTTCTAAGTAGTTTGAATGCTTGCTATGGCCTCTATGTATCCCCATGAGTAGTTGCTATCAATTTTGTGAAGTTTTGTTGAGAAAAGTTTGTGCACTAAAACTTTGAGAATTTTTGTTCATAGGAAAAGGATGAATATCTTTAGGAAGTTTGCTTCTAAGAAGAACTCCAAGGGTATTATTGGGGAGTCGTCTGACAGTGATCTCCATCCTCGGAGGTTGGTGGAGGTACGGCCGTGCGAATGGCCGCACACCCTGTTCATGGAAGAGGCTGGAATCCTTTAGGAGTTCACACAATATGCTGCTAATGTCGGCCTCACCGACTTCATCACAGCTGAATGTGAACAGTATCATCTCCTCACAAACATCTTTGTTCAAAGTTTTACTTTCCTTCCTAGGAATAATCCTCCTGAGGTGAGGTTTGATTTATATGCTGAAACCCGTCAGAATACCACTTACTGAATTTTGTAACATATGCATGATCCCTTCTGACGGGAGCTTAGTTGAGCCTAGGCCGGCAGAGTTTGAGGCCTTTTACCGTACCTTGGCAGTGGGAGATGAGAGAGGGGTGTCAGCTATCACTGCCACTGGCTTGCATTTTCCTACTGTTCATTACTTTACTCTTTTCGTTGCAAAATGCTTGCTTGCTAGAGAGAAGGTGGGTGCACTCAGTTCACCAGACCTTGCTGTTTTTTGTCGTGCACTAGAGGGCGACAACACTTATAGCTTGGGAGCTATTGTGGCTCGTCGCCTCCACATTAATAAGTCCAAGGGTAAATACATGGTGGGATTTTCGCTACTCGTTTGGCGGCTCACTTCAATGTTGAGATACGCCTTCATGATTACCCTCTTACCAAAGTTTACCTAGATCGCGCAGCCATGGGTCACCACCATTTCACTGATAACAATTCTCCTGACATCCCTGTTCCATATAACGTAGTTTTTAGTGTGAGGACTCGTGATATTATTCCATTGCCTGCTCCTGCTTTGTTTGATCCTGTTGCCAGGGGCGGATATAGGATTATGCCTGCGGATATCATCGCCTACCGGAACGATCAGGCTGCAACAGAGGAAGAGCCTCAGCAGTGGGATCAGTGGACGCCCGCTCCTCAGTACCCCAACTACTATCCAGGCTTCTGATTGATCACCAAGTTAGGCCAAAAGCCTAAGCTTGGGGGAGTACGTGTTTTCCACCGAGATTACATTCATGTTCACTTATTTCATTTGCCGGTGTCCGCACTTTTTCATTGTATCATCCATGCTTAATTTTATTTTCTCACTTCCTTCTTGTGCGTTTGAAAAACCTTAGAAAAAAACCAAAAAATGATTTGTGGTTAGTTTACTTTCTATGCATGCTTAGCTGTAGGATTGAAAAGAAAACCCAAAAAGATTTCCTTGTTCTTCTTTTGCTTGTCGGGAGCTTTCCCGTGTAAATAGTTTTTCTCGTTTTTGCTTTTCCCTTTTATTTGCTTGTTCAAGAAAACCAAAAACTCCAAAAAATATTTCAGTGTGTTTCTCCGAATTCCTTTTCTTTTTTTATTTGAGATATACTGAGGAGAAGACCACAATGAAAATGTTGAGTGGCTCTCATATGAATAACTGTTGATCTAATAAAGAGCCCATTTGACCTTGTCTTCTCATGTTGAATAAAATGTTTGCACATACCAGCTTAGTCCACGACACTCTTGCACTATTATTGTTTTCACATCATTCGGTCGCGCAAGTGAAAGACAAGAATGATGATATTCGATGAACTGGTTGTGGCAGAGAGAAACGGGCATTAACTCGACTTGTTCTGTTTGTGTAAATATGTTTAACCTAGTATCCATGATTCAACCCATTATGATTAAACATGTTTGCAATGACAATTAGAGATTATAGTTTCTAATGCCATGCATAAGAAGCTAGGAGTGGACAATGATTTATCATGGATATCAACATTGCGTTAAAATGATTGTGATGTAGTATGATGATATGGTATCCTCCTCTAAATGTTTCGGTGGCATTACATGGCACATGTTCATGCATGTAGTTGAATCAAAACCAACATAGCCTCTATGATATTTATGTTCATTGTGTTCATATCCTACTCATGCTAGTGTCCAATGTTACTTATGCATAATGCACGTTCATGACCATTGTTGCTCTCTAGCTGGCTGCTTCTCAACCTATTTGCTAGCCTTCGCCTGTACTAAGTGGGAATTCTGCTTGTACATCAAAAACCTTGAACCCAAAGTTATTCCAGATGAGTCCACCATACCTACCTATATGCGGTATTACCCTGTCGTCCTAGGTAAATTTGCATGTGCCACCTCTAAAAACTTCTAATAAATATCCTTTTTGTGTGCCTGGATCATTCATGGAACGACAGGAGGTGGTTGGTATCTTCCATGCTAAGCGGGTTATTCTCAGGTCGAGTGTTTATTCACTCGCCATCGGACGAGAGAAGGGCGATAATAGGGATTCCCAGTCCCGAACTAAAAAATGCAAATAATTAAACAAAACTCCCCGGGACTGTTGTTGGTTTGGATGGCACCCGTTGTTTCGGACAAGGTGTGGAGTGTGATTGTTGGTGGAGGGGGAGTAAACCTTTACTTTTATCGCTTGGGAACCGCCACTAGCGTGCTTAGCATGGAAGATATTGATAACTGGTAGTCGTGAAGTAAATGAGAAGGGTACATGTCTGAAAATATCATTTACCTCAGTTTTAAGAACTTGACATCTGGCACCTCTGCAAATCACTGCTTCCCTCTGCGAAGGGACTACCTATTTACTTTTATGTTGTGTCATCACCTTCTAAAAGAAGCGTCAGAACTGAGAGCACTGCTGTCATGACTTATGCATTGTGTGTAGCTAACATTGGGTACATCATGACTTGATCTTTTCTACCACGAATTACAATGTTTAGTCGCTGTGTGAACTTTGGAGGTGCTCTGCATTTATGTTTTGCGGTCTCAGAAAGGGCTAGCGAGATACCACTATTGTCATATTATATCATGGTTATTTTGACAACATGTTGCTGTCTGAGATATGTTATTATTGCTCGCTAGCTGATTATGTCATTGATATGAGTTAATATAATCTTTAAGAGTTATTGTCGGCATGGTTAGTTATAATGTTGGCTGAAAACCTGGGTGCTACTTAAGCTTATTTATGCAAACAAGAGCAAAAGAGTTCGTAAAAGTTTTTCTTTTTCACTTCCAATTTATCAACTGAATTGCCTGAGGACAAACAAAGGTTTAAGCTTGGGGGAGTTGATACGTCTCCAACGTATCTACTTTTCCTAACGCTTTTCCTCTTGTTTTGGACTCTAATTTGCATGATTTGAAAGAAACTAACCCCGGATTGACGCTGTTTTTAGCAGAACTACCATGGTGTTGTTTTTGTGCAGAAATAAAAGTTCTCGGAATGGAACGAAACTTTGCGAGGATTTTTTATACAGTAAACAAGAATTTCTGAGCCAAGATCCACTGGAGGGGGGCACCTGGGTGGGCACAACCTACCAGGGCGCGCCCCCTCCTGGCAAGCCCAGGTGGGTTGTCCCCACCTGGTGGCCCCGCAGACCATCAAACCGACGCTATAAAATCCTATTTTTCCAGAAAAAATCAGCGAGAAAGAATTATCGCGATCCACGAGACGGAGCCGCTGTCACCCCCTGTTATTCATCGGGAGGCCAGATCTGGAGTCCGTTTTCGGCTCCGAGAGGGGGATCTCCATTCTTCGTCATCACCAACCCTTCTCCATCGCCAATTCCATGATGCTCCCCACCAGGAGTGAGTAATTCCTTCATAGGCTCACTGGTCGGTGAGGAGTTGGATGAGATTCATCAGGTAATCGAGTTAGTTTTGTTAGGGCCTAATCCCTAGTATCCACTGTGTTCTAAGATTGATGTTGCTATGACTTTGCCATGCTTAATGCTTGTCACTTTGGGCCCGGGTGCCATGATTTCGGATATGAACCATTTATGTTATCACCATTTTATCCATGTTCTACATCCGATCTTGCAAGTTATAGTTGATACGTCTCCAACGTATCAATAATTTTTTATTGTTCCATGCTATTATATTATCTGTTTTGGATGTTTAATGGGATTTATGCTTTTTTATATTATTTTTGGGACTAACCTATTAACCGGAGGCCCAGTGCCAGTTTCTATTTTTTTGCCTATTTTAGAGTTTCACAGAAAAGGAATACCAAACAGAATGAAACCTTCGGGATGATCTTTCTTGGACCAAAAGCAATCCAGAAGACTTGGAGTTGAAGTCTGGAACGCCACGAGGCGGCCATGAGGCAGGAGGGTGTGCCCGGGGGGGTAGGCGCGCCCCCACCCTTGTGGGCCCCTCGTAGCTCCACCGACGTACTTCTTTTGCCTATATATACTCTTATACCCTAGATCGATCAGAAAGAGCGACGAAACCACTTTACCTGTGAGATCCCATCTTGGGGCCTTTTCCGGCGACCTGCCAGAGGGGGAACCGATTACGAAGGGCTTCTACATCAACACCATAGCCTCTTCGATGAAGCGTGAGTAGTTTACCACAGACCTTCGGGTCCATAGTTATTAGCTAGATGGCTTCTTCTCTCTCTTTGATTCTCAATACAAAGTTGTCCTCGATGTTCTTGGAGATCTATTCAATGTAATACTCTTTTGCGGTGTGTTTGCCGAGATCGGATGAATTGTGGATTTATGAACAAGATTATCTATGAATATTATTTGGTTCTTCTCTCAATTCTTATATGTATGATTTGATATCTTTGCAAGTCTCTTCGAATTATCGGTTTAGTGTGGCCTACTAGATTGATCTCTCTTGCAATGGGAGAAGTGCTTAGCTTTGGGTTCAATCTTGTGGTGTCCTTTCCCAGTGACAGTAGGGCAGCAAGGCACGTATTGTATTGTTGCCATCGAGGATAAAAAGATGGGTTTATATCGTATTGCTTGAGTTTATCCCTCTACATCATGTCATCTTGCTTAATGTGTTACTCTGTTCTTATGAACTTAATACTCTAGATGCATGATGGATAGCGGTTGATGTATGGAGTAATAGTAGTAGATGCAGAATCGTTTCGATCTATTTGACACGGACGTGCTGCCTATATTCATGATCATTGCCTTAGATAACTTCATAACTATGCGCTTTTCTATCAATTGCTCGGCAGTAATTTGTTCACCCACTGTAATACATGCTATCTTGAGAGAAGCCACTAGTGAAACCTATGGCCCCCGGGTCTCTATCTTATTATATTGCATCTCTTTTATTTACATCGCATCTCAATTACTATTTTGCAATCTTTACTTTCCAATCTATACAACAAAAATTCCAAAAATATTTACTTTACTATCTTTATTATATCTCACTTTTGCGAGTGACCATGAAGTGATTGACAACCCCTTTATCGCGTTGGTTGCAAGGTTCTTGATAGTTTGTGCAGGTATTAGGTAACTTGTGCGTTGTCTCCTACTGGATTAATACCTTGGTTCTCAAAAACTGAGTGAAATACTTACGCTACTTTGCTGCATCACCCTTTCCTCTTCAAGGGAAAACCAACGCATGCTCAAGAGGTAGCAAGAAGTATTTCTGGCGCCGTTGACGGGTAGATCTACGCCAAGTCAAGACATACCAAGTACCCATCATAAACTCTTCTCCCTCGCATTACATTATTTGCCATTCGCCTCTCGTTTTCCTCTCCCGCACTTCTAAAACGATTTTCGAAAACCTTTGCCTTTTATTCGCCCTTTTCCGTTCGTCTCTTTTTGCTTGCCTCTTGTGTGTTCGTTCTTAGTGCGGTTTGTTGCCATCATGTCTGGAACTGGGGAGGTTATCATTGAAAAGGGTAGTAGTAACGATGGGGGAAACTTTGATGCTTTTGATAATGCTCATGAAGAACCTAATATTTTACACACTAAAAAGTTTCGGATTGGTAGTGGTAATATTATTGGAAAATGAATTATTCAAGATTTCTTTACTTGCGGCGGTGCTTTGCTCACAATGGGTGGGTCTATTCTTCATAGAACTAGTAGTCTTGCGGATGCTATATCTTTGCTCGTGGTTGAACTTGAATGACAATTTATCCACATGCATCCTTGCATACAACGGTTTTTTTTAGAATTTTCCAATATTGAGCATTCTTCTATTAAGCGAGCAGCTACCATATTTTTAGCACATGAGTTCAGATTTATAATAAAAGAGGCCAACGAAATTTTTGCGCATTATAGGGTGGATGCTGGCCGTCCTCCCATAGAGGCAATCCTTTTTAATCAAGAAGACATAATGCGTTTACGATCTTTAGATCATGTTGCTTATAATGAAAACCTTAGATAAAAGGTTCCTACCGATGTTCTAGTTGATAGGATTTATGAACTTAATGATAATTTTTCTATTCAGAACAATGGGTTAGGTTTTTCTCTTGAACAAAGGCTCATGACTTTTTGCCAAAAGAATGCTTATAATGATGAATTGGTTGTGCAATATGAGGGGCTAAAGGAGGAACCAATACCTCCCGAGCTTGATCTTGGGGACTTTTGTCCCATTAAATTTAGCCCTTTTGATTACTTTTGCCTGCCACAAAGAAAACATGCTGCTGAGCGTAGGGAGTATGAGATGAGTTTTCGCGATTTGCCTTATCATTATGGCAATCCCTATATCTATCCTTTCTTTTATGCCTAGCTAGGGGCGTTAAACCATAGCGCTTGTTGGGAGGCAACCCAATTTTATTTTTGTAATTAACTTTTTGCTCCTGTTTAGTAATAAATAATTCATCTAGCCTCTGGTTAGATGTGTTTTTATGTTTTAATTAGTGTTTGTGCCAAGTAGAACCAATAGGATCTTCTTGGGTGATAGTTATTTGATCTTGCTGAAAAAGACAGAAACATTGTGCTCATGAAAATAATTTTAAAATTCACCAGAACGTGATAAAATGCTAATTCTTTTTGCAGTAGATTAACATACAAATTATCCACGTTGTCCTAGTTTAAGGGAATTTCTGGAGTTCCAGAAGTATTCGAACAAATCAGATTTCTACAGACTGTTCTATTTTGACAGATTCTATTTTTTGTGTGTTGTTTGCTTATTTTGATGAATCTATGAGTAGTATCGAGGGGTATGAACCATAGAGAAGTTGGAATACAGCAGGTTTAACACCAATATAAATAAAGAATTAGTTCATTACAGTACCTTAAAGTGGTGGTTTAGTTTCTTATACTAACCGAGCTCATGAGATTTTCTGTTGAAGTTTTGTATTGTGAAGTTTTCAAGTTTTTGGGTAAAGATTTGATGGATTTTGGAATAAGGAGTGGCAAGAGCCTAAGCTTGGGGATGCCCAAGGCACCCCAAGGTAAAATTCAAGGGCAACAAAAAGCCTAAGCTTGGGGATCCCCCGAAAGGCATCCCCTCTTTCGTCTATCGGTAACTTTACTTGAGGCTATATTTTTATTCACCACATGATATGTGTTTTGCTTGGAGTGTCTTGTATGATTTGAGTCTTTGCTTTTTAGTTTACCACAATCATCCTTGCTGTACACACCTTTTGGGAGAGACACGCATGACTCAGAATTTATTAGAATACTCTATGTGCTTCACTTATATCTTTTGAGCTAGATAATTTTGCTCTAGTGCTTCACTTATATCTTTTTAGAGCACGGTGGTGGTTTTATTTTATAGAAATCATTGATTTCTCATGCTTCACTTATATTATTTTGAGAGTCTTTTAGAACAGCATGGTAACTTGCTTTGGCTATAAAATTAGTCCTAATATGATGGGCATCCAAGATGGTTATAATAAAAACTTTCATATAAAGTGCATTGAATACTATGAGAAGTTTGATTCTTTATGATTGTTTTGATATATGAAGATGGTGATATTAGAGTCATGCTAGTTGAGTAGTTGTGAATTTGAGAGATACTTGTGTTAAAATTTGTGATTCCCGTAGCATGCACGTATGGTGAACCGTTATGTGATGAAGTCGGAGCATGATTTATTTTTTGATTATCTTCCTTATGAGTGGCGGTCGGGGACGAGCGATGGTCTTTTCCTACCAATTTATCCCCCTAGGAGCATGCGCGTAGTACTTCGTTTCGATAAGTAATAGATTTTTGCAATAAGTATGTGAGTTCTTAATGACTAATGTTGAGTCCATGGATTATACGCACTCTCACCCTTCCACCGTTGCTAGCCTCTCTAGTACCACACAACTTCCACCGGTACCATAAACCCACCATTTACCTTCCTCAAAAAAGCCACCATACCTACCAATTATGGCATTTCCATAGCCATTCCGAGATATATTGCCATGCAACTTTCAGTCGTCCCTTTTATTATGACACGCTTCATCATTGTCATATTGCTTTGCATGATCATGTAGTTGACATCGTATTTGTGGCAAAGCCACCATTCATAATTTTTCATACATGTCACTCTTGATTCATTGCACATCCCAGTACACCGCCGGAGGCATTCACATAGAGTCATATTTTGTTCTAAGTATTGAGTTGTAATTTTTGAGTTGTAAGTAAATAAAAGTGTGATGATCTTCATTATTAGAGCATTGTCCCAGCGAGGAAAGGATGATGGAGACTATGATTCCCCCACAAGTCGGGATGAGACTCCGGACGAAAAAAAGAGGCCATAAAAAACAGAAATGTCAGAGTAAATGACCACGGGTAGCCAAACCGTCTCCCCCCGGCTCTTTGAAAAATTATCGGGCCGATCGAGCCTTCAAGCACCCAAAGCACAGGGCCGCCTTCCCCTGGCCGGCTGTCTCACGGACCGACTACTGGAAGACGGACCGGCCCTAAAAACCCTCCCGAAGAGAGCCACAAGATGGCCGACTCCAAGAAGCCGGCCACAGGAGGACCGACTCCAAGAAGCCGGCCACAAGAGGACCGACTCCCAGAAGCCGGCCACAAGAAGACCGGCTCCCGGCAAGCAGCCAAGATCGCACCCTCAAGGGCTGCACCCACATAATGATGACGAGACGGCGCGTGGCTACAGTACAGCCTGCCACCCCCGAGTCCCGGAGCACGCGTGGCCACAGTGCGTCGTACGGGTCGGCCATCCCCCGTCCGGCGCGGCACTGTTGCCATGTTGACCATGACGCCACCCACGACAGGCTGTCAGTATGGCCCGCGGGCGGTGGGCCCCTTCGGCCAGAGAGATGCTCGAAGACGGCCAAGCCTCCCCCAGTCGGCCTGGGGTGTAGCCGACTCCTGATGGCCGGCTACCTCACTCCCTCGAAGTATGTGCATCATTCAGGAGACAACACGAGGTAAGGCTAGAGTGAGAGCCCGCCAGGCGGCGGCACTGTAGCCATGCTTATCTCAGCAAAGCCCTCGTCATCAGGGGCGAGGCTACAGCAACCAGCCACCGGCAAGACCCCCAGGCGGTGGAGCCGGCCTATCGGCCAATAGGCCGGCAGTCGGCGGGCCCTAATGGTCGGCGGACAAGCCGGCGAATACAAACACTTATGGCTAGGACCCGTGTCCAGCCAGATTACCATTGTACCTCTGGGGGTAGGCCTATATAAACCCCCGGGGCACCCATGCAAAGGGTTGATCTCTTAGAGTTTTGGACACCACATAGAGAGAAGAGGAGAGCTAGCCTTGCCCTTCTTCTTCGTCTAGCCAAACAGCTCAAGGAGCCACTTGTACCACTTGTGTCGATCTAGTGATCATGCGGAGACCCCGCAGAGCAGGACTAGGGATGTTATCTCCACGGAGAGCCCCGAACCTGGGTAAGATTCGCCGGCGTGCACTACAAAAAAAAAGACACATCCGTGACATTTTGGGCCGAACGAAAAAAAATTCTGTCATACATATGACACTTCTATGACGATAATTGTGACAAAACCCGGTATCATCATAGATGTGGTGGGCTCCTACTTCTATGACAAAAAATCATGACAGAAAATGGGCTTTTCGTCCCGGGTGGGCCGGAGACGCAGCTGCATGACATTCTTTGGGCCGTCCATGACGGAAAAAACCGTGGTAGAAGCGAGGGCGAGGAAAATTTCGGGGAGTTCCCGGTTACGGTGGGAGGTCGGGGGCCGAGGGATGCGCGTTTCTCTCGTACACGTACGTGTGTGTGTGCGAGCCGTTGGCTCTAACTGAACCCGAGCGAGGTGTTGGGCTCTAACTGAACCCGAGTGATTGCACTACAATCTACGCGTTACTGAACCCGAGCGATCGATCGATGGCTGTTAACTGAACCCGATCGAGCGATTCCTTTGCTACTGCTGCTAACTGAAGCCGATCGATACTGCCTCTAGATGAACAGTGAGCGTTGCTGGGGGGTTTGGATGAACAGTTCCCGGTGGGGGTGGGTGAACAGGACCCCGTGGTGTTGCCTCTGGATGAACAGGACCCCGATCGATCGAGCCGGTTGGGGCTGGATGAACAGGACCCCGTGGAGGGCAGGATGAACAGGACCACCCCGTGGAGGGCAGAATGAATAGTAGACGGTGGAGGGCTGGATGAACAGTAGCCCGTGGAGGGGTGGTTGAACAGGAGCCCGTGGAGAGGGCTGGTTGAACAGTAGCCGGTGGAGTAGCGCGTGGTGGAGGCTGGATGAACAGGAGCCCGTGGATGAACAGTCGCAGGTGGAGGCTGGAGGAGGTCGACGGTGGATGAACAGTAGCCCGTGGAGGCTGGAGGGGGTCGACGGTGGAGATGAACAGTGTCCCGTGGAGTCCCGTTTTGCGGTACGCCACACCCCTCCCGATGAACAGGACCCCCGTTTCGACCGTAGCGCTCCAACACAAGTCCGTTTCCTCCGTTTTGCGGTACGCCACACCCCTCCCGATCAACAGGACCCCCGTTTCGACCGTAGGAGGTCCGTTTCCTCCGTTTTGCGGTACGCCAGACCCCTCCCGATGAACAGGATCCCGTTTCAAACGTGGCCGGTCGAACACAAGGCCGTTTCCTCCGTTCTGCGGTACGCCAGGCCTCGTTTCCATCGGCTGTTCCGTCCAAGCCCTCCCGATGAACACGACGACGCATTCCGTTCCGACCCAGCCGGTTGGCTCCCCATGAACACGACGACGACGTTGTTTCTCCGTTCCGACCCAGCCATGTACACGAGCCCTGGCCGTACGTATGCGCGAGTAGGCGTTCGAGACCCTGCCCGTATGTACGTACATGGCCGTATTTTCTTTCTTGCACACTGGCCGCTGTACATACGTGTACATGCTACGTGCGCGCCTCTACTACGACACGTGCGCGCCTCTACATCGACCAGTATGTACGTACACGTTCGCGACCAGAATGACAATGCTACGTACGCTTCGACCAGGTGGGTCCCGACTGTCAGGCACTTCCTTGCCTGCGAAGATGTAGCTGGTGGGTCCCAGCAGTCAGGGGGCGAATCGTTTTTTTTGCCCGGACGCACTTCCTTGCATTCGAAGATGTAGCTGGTGGGTCCCCGCAGTCAGGGGGAAACGTTTTTTTCACGAAATACGGTGGCCCGTCCGGTGGGTCCCCGCTGTCAGGTGGAGGAATAATTATTTTCCGCGTAATAAGGAGGCACTTCCTTGCTGCGGCTGTGGACCCAGCTGTCAGCCTCTCCATGTACAGTCCACGTCCGATGGAAGCCGTTCCTTGACCACGTTGACCACGCCGCGCCGAGAGCACCAGGGCGGTGGACGACGGCGAGGCCTAGGAAGGGGATGACGCGGAGCCGGGGAAGACGCGGCAGTGGAAGCCCGCGCGGAGAGGAGTACGAGGGTTCACTGGTTCGGCTGCGGTGTGAGGCTGCCGTCGCCGCAGGGCCTGGCCAGCGGTGGGAATAGTAGGGGGCGGTGAGTTCTCCGCGGCAGCACAGCCGGCCACGGGAGGCAGGAGCATGCGGCACGACCGGCGCTGCTTTGGGCGGCTGGAGCAACAAGACCAGAGGTTGAAGAAGCACTACGGCCGTTGGATGGACATCATACGGTCACTGGAGCTAGAATCGTGCATATTGACTAAGTTGACAAAGCCCTCCGTCCCCGTCAACTTAGTAGGCCCACAAGTCAGCCTGCCACTATACTGGGTCCCAGCTAGCAGGGGGAGTATTCATTTTTTTGTGCGTAATAAGGACGCACTTCCTTGCGTGCGAAGATATAGCTGGTGGGTCCGAGCTGTCAGCGGCGGTAACGTTTTTTTCGCGAAATACAGAGGCCCTTTCGGTGGGTCCCAGATGTCAGGTGGAGGAATCATTATTTTGCGCGTAATAAGGAGGCATTTCCTTGCGTGCGGCCGTGGACCCAGCTGTCAGCCTCTCCACGTACAGTCCACTTCAGATGCATGTCGGTCGTTGACCACGTTGACCAGGCCGCGCCGGGAGCACCAGGGCGGTGGACGACGGCGAGGCCTAGGAAGGGAACGACACGGAGGCAGGGAAGACTCGGCAGTTGTTTCCCACGCGGAGGGGAGTACGACTATACGAGGGTTTACTGGTTCGTCTGCCGTCGCCGGAGAATAACAACAGGTGTGGGTGAGTAGAGGGATGGCTAGGCCAGCGATGGGAGTACGGTGGGGCGGTGAAGCCTGCGCGGCAGCACAGCCGGCCGCGGGGAGGAGGGAGCAGGCAGTCCCGCCGGCGCTTGTTTGAGCGGCTGGAGCAGGAAGAGCAGAGATTGAAGAAGCACGACGGCCGTTGGATGGACATCCAACAGTCACTGCTTGTGCGTCAACCTTTTTTTAGGAAAGCCTCAAATCTGTGGAAAACAGCATACAACCCATCTGCCATTATTTCTAATAATTTACAGCCCATTTGCTAATTCTGAAGGTTTTTTTGGAGCCCATATTCTTTTTGTTAGCATTACAGCCCATATTGTGGCCACGGTTAAAAAATTATACGAAATGTTGCATATTTCGGTGCGGTCCGAACTGTTTTTAATCCCGAAATTTCGAGTCACATTCAAACTGATTTTAAAAATAAATGTATATCAATATAAAATCCAACAAATTGTCCACGCATAAAAATTAATGCAATTTAAAATCTTGAAATGAAAAAAAGAAATTTGAAAGTAATTGCCGGTTTGATGTGTTTTAAAAATGTACAGCCCATTTCTCATTACTGATAGGCCATTTTCTCGTCCAGCCGAATGAAGCTCTCCTCGTCTTGAAAGATTTGCAGCCCAATAGGCCTGACAAAGCGACTTACTTGGCAAATCACAAAAAAACTGGGCTAGCCATTTTCAGAAAGAAAAAAAACTACTGGGCTGGTCTGTGGTAAACATAAAAGAGAAGGCTGTCTAGACATGCCAGAGTGCCCCGCACAGCCCAGTTGACACCCTGCTTCCGTCTCAAAAACAAATTAGATAAATGCCACAACAAATATGGCGATTCATAAAAATGCCACTGCAATTTCCAAACTTTGAAAAATGCCACTGCAATTTTTGCAAACTTTGGAAAACGCCACTGCAATTTGCAAACTTTGAAAAACGCCACTCCAGACTTCGAAAAATGCCACTGGGGATGGCATGAAATGGCATTTTTCAAAGTTTGGAAATTGCAATGGCATTTCTTAGAAACACCAGATTTGGAGTGGCATTTATCAAATTAACCCAAAACAAAAATAACTGGGCGAGCTGCTGGGTCCCTGATGTCAGCCGCTCGTTGTGCAACTCTCTCGTTTATTGACTACGTTGACAATGGCATGGGACCCAGATGTCAGAAATCCATTACGAGGAGCCATTTTTTATTGGATTGAAATAAGGAGGCACTTTGCTTGCGTACTGCCATGACCTTGGCGGGTCCCTGCTGTCATCCTCTCCACGTACAATCATCTCCTGGTTGTGTACGTGTCAACTTGGTAGGCCCACAAGTCAGCCTCTAAACCCGTGGAGGACAAATACAACCCATTTAAAAAAATAACAGCCCATTCCATATGTTCAAACGGAAAGTTCAACATTCAGAGCAAAGTAACAGGTCTGATCCACATATAGAGTACTGAACTTCCACGTTGACAAGCATCATAGCCAAGTTAACTATCTACTTCCACTAATACTCTAGTAGCATACAAGTACTAACTTACTCTTAGCTAACTAGACGATGCCGGCCGCCATCTGCGGTACACGCTAAACGCCGGCACCGACATCCTCCGCCTCGCCTCGGACTTGCCAGAGGTGCGATAGGGCGCGTTGCTCACGCGCGTTGGCCCTTTCCATGCCGGCGTGGTCCACCGAAGCTTCGACTTCTAAGCGGGAAACCCACTTGACGAGCTGGTAGTAAAAATTGGCGCCGTGAACGTGTGCGTGCCCGACAGCCTCCAGGGCTATTTCCCGGGCACCGGCCTCCACGTAGTCGGCCCACGTGCGGGCGCTCTGCTCACGACTCAGAGCGTCGATGCGCTGCTGCTCCATGTCCCGCTGGCGGCGCAAATCGGCGATACGCTGCTCATCCGCCAAGCGGTCTTGCTCCAACAACTCCTGCTCCTCCGCCAAGCGGTCGCGCTCCAACAAGTCATCGATCTCCGCTTTGCCATCTAAAGACCGATAGAATGCCTCCTCCCTCCGTGTGCCTTCCGGTGAAAAACCGAACACTAGCTAGTTCCGGCGGTGACTACCTCCAGCCACGCCTATCGCAGACGGGCGGGGGTATGGCGGACATGGCGAGAGCGAGGATAAGTGGCGAGCAACGTCAGGCCGGTGGGGGCTTATGAGGACAGGGCGAGTTGGATCACGGTGCCACCATAGAAGGCCGAGAAACAGTACTTATAAGCGGAAGGTAGCGCGACGGTCATCGAAATTCAATGCATAATGAAGCAGGCATGGCTTAGCACGCCAGCTTGCCGTGGAAAACTAGAGAAACTGAAATTCTGACGGTGCCGTCCCGTCCGGTCCGTGCTGGGTCGCACGCCCGCCTTACGGTCAAACGAGTGCATTTGAATCATCTCCCTCCTTGTCAATAATGATTCCACGGATTTAAAAGGCCCATAACAATTAAAGCGCATCTTTTTTTGCATCAGTTAGCTGCCTTAATTACGGCCGGCTGCATGCGGGCACTCAAAATCGGTCGCATCCAGTACGCGGAGCAGCATGCAACGAGTCTCAGCCGAGGGCATTAATTGATGAACTTTAGCTGGGAGATAAGGCATTTGCGAACGTTTTTGCTAGCAGTTTCTTCAGATTCGCATGGCATTTTCTTCAGAGCAGCTTGTCAGTTTCTTCAGAGGTAGGCATTTCTATTCAAAAAACTGCCACTTCGGATCTTGCGCCGCAACTAAAACAACCAGGAGCGCATTAGTAGGCTAGCTAGTGATCGATCGGTAACTTGTAAACACTGAGTGAACAGATATAAGGAACTATTAATGCATCTCAATGATTCACAGATCATATACAAATATGTAGCTCCAAAAGCAAAGATCAGCCACAACTAAAACCAACTAGTACGATTCCCATACATAAGATCAACATGTTAATGCATCTCAATGATTCACAGATCATATACAAATATGTAGCTCCAAAAGCAAAGATCTAGAAAAAACATATGTTCTTCCTACTAACATGGATGCTTCTCTTGGCCAACATTCAGTACAGACTGAATGACAAATTTGTTTGTGAAGTCTACAATTCCTCTTGCAAACGTAAGTGGTTTCACCAACAGCTGGAACCATGGGAATGAACCACACATGATGGAGGAACATCCACTGCAATATGATTTGGTCTTCTCTTGATCACACGGCGAGACTATTTTCGGAATACAAACTTTAACTTAGGCAAAATGATGCCCATTGTATAATCAGACCAAAGCAATGAAGCACCTAGTGTTGGCCAATAAATAGTACAGTACTACTTTTCTGCAGTCCATGAAGTGACTATCCAATCTTTCTGTGTCTATTTTCAAATGGCACTGCATGCAGTGACTATACTATTCTCTTGTGCAGTTCAACCAAAATTGCGGTCACTTTGTGTGTTTGCTAAATAGCAACGGGCAGACATCTCTGTCTGCACAAATATCAAGCAGCTAGTAAACATATACCCCACCTTGTATTTTCGGTTTAAACATGTCTCTTCCGCTTAGATCTGTCATGTTTTGCACTGGACAATTTGATACAGTCATGTTTTGCCCTGGACAATTTCATACTGAATTGATTTGCTTGTTCAGAGCAGAAATATAGCGCCTATTCTTCATCAGACCAAGGATATCCATGTTCGCAGTGATGGAAGAGGTGAAATCGATACAACCGAAATTGAGCATCCAGTCATTGAATCATGTCCTGCACCTCCAATGTAGGTCCACCCTGCCAATAAATTCACATGCAAACCACTAGTATTACTATCTAATGACAGTACAAAAAGAGTAGCAAGATAGTAGCAAACCATGTACCTTCTTAATGAACAGCTCATAGTGCCACCAATTGGATATAAAGGTTTGGGAGAAAACATGCTCCTAATGTTGAACCAGTTGGACTTTTTGTGCAGTTCCACTAAACTCGAGCATCCCTGTTTGCATAGATATTGAAAGTGTGATTACTATAAAAGTGGCACTAGTTGAAGCATAGACTCACAAATATAAGCATTCCAATTTCTTAATGGGAAAAGGTAGCAAGACTGTTTCTAACCACCTTTTTGAAGGAATAAATAAGGCAACAGAGGCTGATGTCAGAAAGGCATATATAGTTCTTTCTGAAAGAATGATCGATTCCTGACCTTTCCTCTTCTTTTAAGCATATTTTGTGCAGTTCAACTAAAATAAAATGCCATCACCGCCTTGACAATTCAGTGACACTGTACAAAAGGAAATGACTTAACATTACATCATGATGTCAGGTATGTAGTCGACAGGCATTAGAGACAAACTTACAGACCTCCTCCGATAACATAATGAACATTAATTTTAACAAAGGTGTGACTAGCTTTACCGGGATAATTTGAGTGAACTCTACACCCTCTGTTCCTTAATATAAGAGGTTTTTGCGGTTCAGTTTAAAGTACCCAAACGTCTACTAGTATTTAGAAAAACAGGTAGTAGTTTTCTTGAGCACATATCTGGGAAAGCTTGCCACCCTTTATTTATGTCCATACGCTAATGCAACACCATTCGAAATTTCGAATACTACAAATATACACTAATCCAGTGGCTAGTGCAACAGTAGAGTAGTTATTTTATTACAGGGTACAGTACAATGGTTTTACTGAACAGATTTCAATAAACTCTGGCACTGGAAGATTTCTATAAGAATTAACAATACAAAATGTAAAGGTAACACGTTTCAGCATTGGTATACTAGCTGTGCATGAGCATTAAACCAAATACAAAAGTCTGAAGGTAACTAGCATTATTAACTAATGACAGTATAAAAAATTGCAAACCATGTACCTCCAAGGTAAATATCATTTCGAACTCGGGGGGACCTTAAAAATTGCTATCCCAATCTTGATAATCGATCAAACATAAAAACTTGATCGAACGAATCAAGAGAACAGCCGGAGGAGGAGGTGCCCACTCTTAACCTTTCCTCTTGTCTTCATAATTTTTTGTGCAGTTTAACCAAAATAAAATGACATCAGCGCCTTGGCATTTTGGTGACACTGTACAAAAAATTAACTTATCTCATGAAAGTGAGGTATGTAATCTATAAGCATTAACAGTGCAAAAATCTGAAGGTAGTAACAAGTTTCATCGTTGGTATACTGGCTGTGCAACATCATTAGAATGCCTTAGTTGAAAAATCTTTAATACATCCACAATCAACAGCTAACCCTGAAATAATCCAGTGACATTAAATGGCATTGCTTAAATTTATCGGTGGCATTAGACTGAGTGCGGCATTAGTTAAATGTGGCATCACTTTAGCAGTAGCATTGCTTGACTTGACTGCTGGCGTTATACTAACAGCAAAAAAGTTAGACTAAGAGCATGCGAGGCCCATTCGGACAGTGGGCGCACCAGTACGATGTACCTCCAAGGACGTATAGAGTGGTGAGGGAGGTATGGTTGCCCAGAGCAACAAATATCCAGGCAGCATATGTGGATTACGTCCCATTTTTGTTATGTTTAGCCACCTTTTTCCTATGTGAGGACAACAAACCGATCGACCTGGTCATTCTCTATTGCGTTGTCATGCCTTTCTACCCTTCTTCAACCAAGAGACACGAGACTCGTTCCTTAGCTACTGATTTTCCCCTTCTCAACCTAGATGCGGGTTCGATGCCTACTCTCTTGGACAGTACAGTCTCCCTTCCTTTCCTTATTCAATCCAGACATGGATTAGTCTGCATGAAGTAGGGTTTCCTTTGATAGTGCAAATTAAGGTTTTCGTCTGCGTGACCAGCAGAGCAGAGGATAGCAAATTGGGAAGATGTTGGAGTGGAAAAAGATCCACATGCAGCGACATGGCAGATGGGGCAATAGAACAAGGGTATGGTTCGAAAAGAGGTAGCATACCTGAGGGTCGGCGGGAAGTGGCTTCGCTCGTGGTCATAGTCCTCCACACGCACTATGACAGAGAGCTTGGGCACGGAGGCCATCCCACGCGGGCGCTAGGTTCGAGAGGACGGCCTTGTCGTCAGTGCGTGACCTCGCTTGCCAACGACGAGTGCATCAACACTGCACGTCCTTTTCTTCCCCGGCGGATCTGTGACCACCGGTGAGGAGGGAGAGAGAGGTCGTCTTTTTTAGATCTAGAGAGAGGGTGATAGTGTGAGAAGCAAGTGGGCAGCCCTTAGCAAGAAAGCTCTGAAGCTCCAGCCTATATATCTTTTTTATACTACTAGTACTAGAGGTGGAGTAGTGGTAGAGTAGTTTATATTTTCTCTGCAAACAGTACCAGTTAGTCATGCTTCAAAACTGAATGGCACGCCATTAAAAAAATAAAGTTGAGAAATAATGCGGCACCTCGGGCCAACGCGGCCAGATCGCATTTTGCACGAGAAATTACACACGATGTTTCGTTGACATGTGGTCCCGTTCCAACATGTCAGTGAGACGACGGCGAGTCCTTTTGTACAATTTCCGAAAGGACGTGTAGGCCGGGGCACCTCTTCATGTACCGTGGCAAACTGGCAACCGTCCACCGACTCTTCGCCTTTCCCTCTCAATTTGGAACTGCTGTCGCACACTCTTCCTCCCTCCTCCATTTGCCTTCACCCTTCCTTCTTCCATTGTTCGATCGTCTTCTCCATGGAGGGAACAAGCCGGAAACGACCCCGTTATTCTTGCCCCGATCTGAAAGATGACGTGGTGGGGGAACTCATTGATCGGTGCAACGTCATCACCTTGGCTAGCATGGCAGGTTCGTTCAAGCCCATTCTCGACTCAACTAATAACATCATTACAAGGAACCCAAGGGTCCAGGAGCGGTTTGATCTCCCTTATCTTCTTCGCTATAAGCCTGTTCGCATGGGCGCGGACGACGGAGGCCTCGCCTTGTGCAAGTTGATGCCGCTTGATAATGATACGTGTGATGTCAAGATGCCATCGCTTAAGGGTAAGTCCTGGGCTGGCACAAATGGAGATTGGGTTGTTTATATTGGGTACAATTGCGAGTGGGAACTTGTGAATGTGTACACTCTTCAGCGGATTCCACTTCCAAAAATCTCCGAGTGCCCTGAGGTTGAGCACACAGATGATCTACGTACGTTCAAATACGATCATGGTGACTGTCGTCTACTGAAGATAGCAATTTGTCAAGTTCCCAACCGCTCTTGGAATTACAAGAACTATCAAGTTGTTGCTATCTTCGAAAAGCTTGTTGCCGTCCTTCGTGGTTCGACTGGATGGATATTGCTTAAAAATCAGTTTCTATACACGGATGTGTACTGTGATGCAATTGAATACGAGGATCTTGTGTTTGCTGCCACCACTCGTGGCACTGTTTTTGCATGGGATCCTCATAGTTTCAGTACGTTTGTCTTCCACCGTAATTATAATTGTTTCATCCACATGCATGCGGGTTAGCAAGTTTCCCTTTACTAATTAACCTTCTTCTTGTATTTCCAAGGTCCTGTGAACATTCCACCACCTATACTTGAAAATTTTTATAAGCAAGGGGGAGATGACGATGGTGATGATCACGAGCATGAGGAGGAGCAGAACTTATATACTCAGTGGTGCCTGGCAACTAATTCCGATGGATCAGCTCTTCTTGTCTGTATATAGTGCACTCAGACTGTTACTACTGAGGAAGCAGGTGTTGTCTCCCATGGTCGCCCTCTCCTGACCTATTCCAACACCCGTTGCATGGTATTCAGGACGGATACTAGTGTGCTAGTGCAAACACCTTCTCCCTAGTTCAGTATTGATAGTCTTGGAACAAACTCGCTCTTCCTTGGACCAAACTATCCAATGATGGTGAAAGGCGATCCAGCTGCTATTGACACAACGTTACTACCATTTATGAGAAGCAACTGTATCTATACCTCAGACATTTCGGTGGTTCCCTACCCTGGTCCTGATATATGTCGCTTCAGCCTGGATGATCAGTCCTGCGTTGCTCTCGATATTGACAATAGCTGGCCCTTCCCAGAGCACCTATGGTGCAAAGCAAGCGTTTCCAACGCCGAGGATTGGTTGAGTTGAAGTTCATTTCATTGCTTGTTATTTGTTGTGTGATGAAAACTTTAGTATTTGCTAGAATGTTTTCTTGGAAATAATCTATAATCCAACATGTATCCTCGTTGTCGTTGTGTGTTGATGACTTGTTGTATTTAATGAATGGTACATTTCAGTTGCAGATGCATATCATAGACTCAATTTATGAATGGTTTTCGAGTCACTTCTTGGAGTGTGACTACCTTAGTAGTATAGCCAGCATCCGGTTAGTATATGAAGTTGCCACATCACATAGAGCCAACCTAATATTGGAGTATGCTAGCCCTCCACCGGCGCGGGAACACTGTTGGAGAGACCCCCTCATAATTTTCCTACATTGGTCGTTTGATTCATAGGATAGAATGCTATAGGATTTTTTTTCCTATGTAATCATCTTTTAATTGGCAATCTAGCATCCACTCCAACTTTTGTTTCACTTCCTTTGTTCCTACGAAGAGAGTACTTGCTCTAAATGATGTGCCGCTGCAAGAGCCGCCTATATTTATTAACCATGCTCTAAAAAGGTGGACCAGCTTTGGCTATAGTAGTACTGTACTAGGTTAGTAGGTGACCTTGCGCTTGGCTCTTCTCCTCTTCTGGAAGTTGAACAATAATGATGGTACTACAGTAGTACTTCTGGCAATCTGACACCAAATGTACTGCGCACGTCCACCGCTTGTAAGCAAAAGTTTCTCATCGTGCTGCGTCCACCGCGCACGCGTTAGCGAGGGAGAAGGCGTAGTAAGCAAGCTTCTCGTCGTTCTGCGAGTTGACGGGACACATCAAAGTTATTTATTAGTACTCTTGGAGTAAACTCGCTCCATATGTACTCCGTCTCGGTGTAGTCTAGTCACTTGTTGAAATCTCTAGAAGGGAAAATACTCCTTTCTGGTTTACAGGGCTATACTAGCAAGTAGTTGTACGTACTAGTACAATAGTGGGCTCACATAGCAATTTTGTCTCATGCAAGAGCCTGGCTATATGCGTGCTCCAATGTTCGCAACTGCAACGTTCGGTTTGCACTTGGCTCTTCGCCTCTTCAAGAAGACGAACAATGATGTTACTACTACTGCTTCTACATTGTCGAATCCACTGCTGCATGTTCGTCCACCGCGAGCGGGACGGATAGCTTGTTGTAGAAGTACTACTAAGCAAAAGCATGTCCTCGTTTGCGAGCAACCGCGCGCATGGGTGAGGGAGAAGGCGTGTAGTAAAATCAAGCTTCTCCTCGTTGTACGAGTTGATGCGACACATCATAGCACTGGCCCCACATGCTTGCCTCTAAACTTGGCTGAAAGACCCGCAGTGTACAATATATTTGCTGCAACCTCTAACATTTACCCACCACAAATTAAAATATATGTGGCCGTATGCATTGTTCTGATGCAGAGGCCGGGGAGTCCCCCCTTTTTGAAAAAAACAAATTAAAATATATATTCCTGTCTTGACCAGATGAGCGTGCAAACTACAATCACCAGGGTGTCAGGTAGGGCCAGAAGACTATTTTAATTAAAAAAACGTCGAGACGGCCACATAGCATGGAGCCGACCCCAACGATTTTAAGCTTACAGGCACGGTACACGCTATCCTAGACTAATCTACACATGAAACTGCCACATGAGCGTCCGGGCTGCGCTTGGTTCTTCGTCTCTTCGGGAAGTCGAACAATGATGGAGTACTACTGCACTGGAGGAGTACTACAGTACGCTTCTGGCCATCTGACACCGATTGAACTGCTGCATGTCCACCGCGTGCGGGAGGGAGAGCATGTACGAAAGCTTATCCTAGTCTTGCCAGCCACCATGCTCATGGGCGAGGGAGGGACGCTCCTGCCTTTGCGTGTATGACAGGTGGGCCCGACAGGTGTGTGGCCAACCTGTCATACAGCCAAAGGCAGGTGCAGTTAAGTCCGCGAGGGAGAGGATAATCAAACTTCTCGTTGATGTACGAGTTGACGCGACACATCAAAGCACTGCACTCGATATATTTCAATAATTTGCGTTTACCGATGCATTAATTACAACGCATGCATGCATGCCGTGACTCTCCTTTTGATACTTGCATGTGTTGATTTAATGCACCTTGAAGTAGTATAAAATATGTGATGGTAAAGCTTTGTAATACCCCGGCCCAAGTCGAGAGATGGTTGTGCACGAGGAGGGCGAGATCATGCAGACCAAACAGGACCCGACGATGGAGCTCTCTAAGGTCTCGATGGACCTCACCGTGCTCCACTGCCCCTTGTGCCTCCGCCCCTTGAATTGTGGTTTCTCAACGAGTTGTGCTGAACTTCTTGTGAATTGTGGTGGTTTTCAGTAATGAAAATCGGAAGTGGCAAGCCCTTCTTTGATCAAAAAAAATTATTTGTCCTTATATATTCATCAGTCTTGCTATAAGTCGTAGTAGATGCTATATAGGTCCGTCGGATCTTACATCAAGATCCGTGCTTTCAGATTTTCTTTTTTCTCTCTTAAATCTCAGTCGAGTGAGACATAGCCACGCCATTAAATAGAGGCTCGGGCGCCATTAATGGAGACCTTGGGAGAGAGGTGGACGGCAGATGGAGGTCAAAGGGCACTCCTCCCGATAAGCACGCGCAGGGGTCTGATCGCACGCCTCTCGTACTCAAATAGCTACCCTGCATGGCGCCTCCTAGCTAATAAAAATGGGGACGCGTGGCGGCACGTAAATGGTACTAGTAAGTAGAACGCCCACGATTTCAATAATACTTGTGTTTCCGATTGTAACGTGACAGCACTTGTTCCAAAATGACTTTGTTGATTGTTAATGTGTGCGCCTTCGCAAATCGGACTGCAAATTTACCACAGCATGTTGGTGCCATGTCATGGCACCAAGCCAAGTTTCATTATTTTCATGCGTGTTTTGGATTTATAGGAATTAAAAAACTAAGTCTCTCAATGTTTCCAACCCAGCCACGACGCCCCGAATTTTGAATTTCATTCCCATTTCTTGCATGGAACCTCAAAATTTACCCGAGGACACACATGTGATTTTTCAACCAACTTTGGTGCACTGGAACATGTGCTTGTATTTCAAATTTGAATTATGCACACAAAGGTGACACGTTCCCTCCCAGAACCACGAGCCTTCTTGAGAGAAGCTCCAATTTGCAAGAAGCTTATACCAAAATTTGTTCCTATTCGGCCATTTTTTTTACCACGGCATGGTACTACCATGACATGACACCATGCCAAGTTTCATGATTTTAAAACCAAGTTTCTCAATGTTCTCGACCGAGCCACGATGCCCAGATGTTTGAATTTTATTCTCATTTTTTGCATGGGACCTACTCCCTCCTTCCATCTATATAGGGCCTAATGTGTTTTTCAAGACAGCCTTTGACTATTGACAAGATTAATAGCACATGAGATGTATACTATGAAAATTATATTATTGGAAGCTCCTTTGACATACAAATTTGAAGGTATGCTTTGTGTAAGTTGCATGTCATATATTATTGCTCTAACGTTTGGTCAAAGTTAGCCTCGAAAAACGCATTAGGACCTATATAGATGGAAGGAGGGAGTAGAAATTCACCCGAGCACACAAATGTGATTTTTCAACCAACTTTGGTGCACGGGAGCATGTGCTTGTAGTTCAAATTTGAATTATGCACATTAAATGACCAAAAACTCAATTAATGTGTAAATAAGGCCAAACGAAGCCGGAATGATTCCAAAATTTAACAGGGCACTCATGTAGTTCTATGTTTCCTTTGTAAATAAACTCAAGGGGGACAACGTATATCGTTTCGCACTCAAAGGTGGCACGTTCCCTCTCAGAACCACGAGCCTTCTTGAGAGAAGCTTCGGTTTGCAAGAAGCTTATACCAAAATCTGTTCCTATTCGGCCAATTTTTTTACCATGACATGACATCCATGCCAAGTTACATGATTTTCAGACGTGTTTTGGATTTACAAGAATTTTAAAACCAAGTTTCTCAATGTTCTCGGCCGAGCCACGATGCCCAGATGTTTTAATTTTATTCTCATTTCTTGCATGGGACCTAAAAATTCACCCGAGGACACAAATGTGAATTTTGAACCAACTTTGGTGCACGAGAGCATGTGCTTGTAGTTCAAATTTGACTTATGCACATTAAATGACCAGAAACTCAATTAATGTATAAAATGACAAACGAACCCGGAATAATTCCAAAATTAAATAGGGCACTAATGTAGTTCTATGTTGCCTTTGTTAAGAAACTCAAGGGGGGGCAGCGTATCTTGTTTCACACTCAAAGGTGGCACGTTCCCTCTTAGAACCACGAGCTTCCAAATCGGCCCAATTTTTTACCACAACATGTTAGTGCCATGACATGACACCATGCCAAGTTTCATGATTTCCAGGCGAGTTTTGGATTTACATGAATTTAAAATCAAAGTTTCTCGATGTTCTCGGCCGAGTCATGACGCCCAGATGTTTGAATTTCATTCTCATTTCTTCCATGGGACCTACAAATTCAACCAAGGACACACATGTGATTTTTCAACCCACTTTGGTGCACCGGAGCATGTGCATGCAATTCATATTTAGATTATGCACATTAAAAGTCTAGAAACTCAATTAATGTATAAAAAGGCCAAATGAACCCAAAATAATTCCAAAATTTAACATGGCACTCATATAGTTCTATGTTGCCTCTGTAAATAAAATCAGGGGGGAGGCAGCGTATATCGTTTCGCACACAAAGGTGACACATTCCCTCTCGGAACCACGAGGCTTGTTGAGAGAATCTCCGGTTTTGCAAGAGGCTTATACCAAAACTTGTCCCAATTCAGCCAAAAATTATACGTATGAAAGCAGGGTTTAGATTATCCCAAACATCTCGCTACCTAGACCAATAATGTACTATGATTTGAATTCAACATAAAATGGATGCAAATATTTGGATTGGAGAGCGTATGGTACATGTAGTTCATAGTGAAATATGATTACTGCTATATGTATGTTTTTTGTTATCAAGATAATATTTAAATTATTGTATAACTTGACAACAATCATATTCAAATAAGGAAAATTGATTCAAATTTAGTCCATATGGTAGACGACAATATATATGTTCACATGGTGTAGTAAAATGTTCATATATGATGGAAGATCAAAATGTACGACTACATCAATTATAAACCGCAAGGTCACCTAACGATATATTTGAATTCAACATAACGTGGATTCAAAAATTGAAATTCAAGATCATGGCATCTGTAATCATATAAAAAGGGACATTACTCTTTCTTTGGTGGGAATTGATTTGTTTTTTGTTGTTGTTGAGGGAAGTGCGAATCGATTTGGTACTGTGCAGGGTAATCTTGTTCTCCCGATTTTTTTTCATTTTTCTTGTAGTTTTTTCAATGGCATCTATAGCAATATAGTAAAAGGGGACATGAATCTCTTGTGTCTTGTATGAATTGTTTTTTTACATGTTAAGTTTGTTCTGCCGACCAAGGAATCCGCACCTTGTTATCCCAAAATTTTCAAGCTTGAGTATCTTTTGTCTCACCTGCTTTGAAACTCCTGCTTCTTCAACCCGCGCCGCGCCTTGTTATCCCGAAATTTGGACGCGCGCGAGAACTCCCTCCTCATCCGAAATCGCTCCCGCAGCCCAGACACGCGAAATCCCGCTTCTACCCCTTAGCCGGAAATGAAGCTCCACGTCGCGGTGCCAAAACCGGTGTGGGTGCGCTGGTAACTTACCCTACATTTCGGACAAGCGCGTCCCTAAGCTTGGCTCCCCCCTCCCCCTTCGCCCCCCCATTCGTACACCGAGGCCGCCAAAACCCGCGAAACCCCATGCTCCTCCGTCGGCTTCCCGGCCGCCGCCCAGCCGGAGACTCTTCCCCGACTACGTCGTCCACCGCAACAGCTCGCCGTCCCTCATCCACCGCACCGGATGAGGATCCGTTGTCGATCTCGTCGTCCCGCCGGATCAGCCGCCCCGTCCTCCACCTCCAAGGAGCTGCCCCCACGTTCGCCTCGTCTATCGCGCCACCTCAATCCCCACAGCGCCGTCTTGACCTGCCCCACTAGAACTACAGCACCCTCACCAATTCCTCCGATGAAACCGAGGCCAACTCGGCGCCACCAAGGAGGTTCTGCACTCACCGCTGCATTTTATCTTTTATTCGATCTCACGGGGCTGCCGGTGCTCGATACCGGGCAGACATGGCGTGTCTCCATCGACGGCGCCGTCGCCGGCCACATCATCCACGGCGTCTCTCCCCCATGTCGTTGCTTCCTCGGCGGCGACTTCCACAACGGCACTAGCTACAGCTGCTCCAGCTCTCGCTCGTGTTGCAGCTCAGTTCTTGCTGTCGGTCGCGCTGCTGCACTGCTCCTGCTTTCGTTCGTGCTGCTGCTCTACTCTTGCTCTCGCTTGCGCTGTTGCTGCTGCTGCACGACCTCCGGCAGCTACAGGAGTTGCTGCTTTAGCACTCGCTCGTGGTGCTACTGCATGACTTGCTCTCTGCTAGTGCGTTCCCTGCTCGAGCGTCTGCTGATTTAGATCACTGCTTCTCTGCTACTAGTGCTCGAACGCCCTAAACATCTATTGCAATGATTTGTTACTAGTTCAATCAGTTTCAATAGTAAAATTTAGTTTCGACTTTGAAGTTCATTTTCTTCAGTTAAGTTCAGAGTGAACAGTACTTACAGCATCTGTCGGAGCGGCCGTGGCGCGGCTGATGCATTTTACATCTAGCACTTTTTGGTGATGTATTTTACATCATCTATTGCAGATGATATTAGGGTCCCACTTCAGATTAACGTTGTCTGTCTTGTCATGCTTCAGCCTCGTCGCCGTACACCTTAGCGGAGCTGCTCCAACAACGGAACCGTCCATCACAGCGGAGCAGTACCCTCGGCGCCGTTTCCAGAGGCCTCGGATCTTCTTCCCCGCCTCCGACAGTCACACCAGCATCATCACCATCCTCCACGTCCAACCCAATGATGCTGAGGTCCACAAGGCTATGCCAAAGAGGTTGTACACTCGTCGCATCACTTTGTTTCTCCATTCCTCTGTTCTTCCAATTCATGCGAGCCAAACACCCAGGTTGACTGAAATCCTATGTTTCCAAATGCTCTGTTTTGCACGTGCATTCCTATCCTATTCCTGTGTTTTTCCTGTCCCTGCGTGCATAGAATCCTCAAATTCTAAGGAGCCCTTACAGATTTACTTCATTTTCAGATAGGCGTCAAAGAAAACTCTGTGTGTTATGTCCTGCTCCTGTCGTGCCGTCATCCACCCCAGCTGAGGTGCACCATCGACATAAGCATTCACTGCAGCAGAGATCGCCCCTGCAGACTTCCTTTCGCCGCCTCAGATCATCTTCCCCGTTGTCGGCAGCCACGCCAACTGCATTACCATCATCGACTGGGCAGATGAACCCGAGGACTACACAGTTCCGGAAGAGAGGTCGCAGTCTTTCGTGTTTCCTTACGTTATACATCGGTTATTATTACCAGCTACTTTATTGTTCAATCTTGAGTTTTGAATTGCCCATGGGTCTCATATCGAGCCAGCAACAAATAGTATCTATCTACTATCTGGTTCATCTGGGGTCTTCTATGTGGTTCAAGTTGGGTGGGCAACAAACAATAGATGATCCATTGTCTATCTTTTTAAACTGAAGCTATAATCTACCTACTATCATTAGTTTTGGATCCATCCACTCGTTTGCTACCATCAGTCTTGATTTTTGCATGCACCCCTTAGGCCTTACAATCTAACTATTGTTTTATTATGCATGTCAGATATTGTACACAATCGTACTGAACATGTAGAGAAAAAGAGAAGACCGTTGCGTGCGAATATAATGTCATGCAGACGCCGCTCCATGGTGGCGAAGTGCCCCCCTCCTGCATTTCCAGATTGTATTCCAGAGGAAGATAACTGTTCAGATGGAGATTCAGAAGGAGCCGACCACGCCTGTTTACCACCTGAGGTGTTTGCTCTAACCTAGCATGCTGATGTTGGTCATATCATGCATATGGCGCCTTGCATTGCTTACATTATACATCTTATATGTCATCAGCTTAGTTTAGATTTGCTTTGTGTGAATGCCACCTGTTTGGTTTCTATATCATACTCCCACCATTCCTAAATATTTGTCTTTTTAGAGATTTCAACAAGTGACTACATACAGAACAAAATGAGTGAATCTACACTCTAAAATATGTCTATATACATCCGTATGTGGTAGTCCATTTGAAATCTCTAAAAAGACAAATATTTAGGAACGGAGGGAATATATGGGAATAATGCAATGCCATCTTCTTTAGCCAGGCATCATATACGTGAATCATGCAATGCCATCATGTTTAGCCAGTCATCGTATATGTGAATTGTATTGTGCCATATTTTTTTCCATAATGTATTCCATTTGTCAACAATGTTTATACACTCATCTACTCTTCCTGTGCATCAGCCATTTGAGTCGGTCATGGGAAAATCTGGAGTGAAAACAAGGTCTTCTGAGCAGTCAGTGCTACCTGTCGATGCAGATTTCTTGCTGGTTACAGGTAGCTCCTCAGAGGAGGATTCAGAGAGAGATGACCAGTCATATTCCCCC